>NC_080786.1:140827142-141160892 GCF_028018385.1 Neofelis nebulosa | reverse complement strand
TGTGTGTTCACCTGAGACTAATGTGACGTGTGTCAGCTACTCTAAAAGATTTAGGAAAGGAAGGCAGGCAGGCAGGCAGGCAGGAAGGAGGAAAGGAAGGAAGAAAGGAAAGAAAAGCTTCCAGGCAGCCTAAAGAAGCCTCAAGTTTCTGCCTAAGGGGCGCAGTGCTATCTGTGTTGATCTCAAGGGTGTCATTCATACCCACAGTGTGGCTGGTGGGCGCTCCAGCTTCCCCTCTATAGCCAGTTCCAGGCGGGTCTGGAGTCAGGATACATTGTCTCATTTTGTTCCGTACAAGTGCATGCGCCTACTGAGCCTCCACAGGTGAGCGCTCCTCACCGACCTCTACGGCTACACTCTGCAATAAAAGCCACAAAACAATGCCTTCGTACATTCGATACCTTGCAGAGGTCTTGGACAAATAACTCCTGTATACCTATTCTGTCTTTTATTGTAATCCCGCATCACAGGGTCTGGAATAACACCACATGCCCATCCAAAGTGCAAGTGATAGACACTGGGACACTCAGGACCCCCACTACCCTCTCAAAGGACTCCTTCAGGACTCAGCACATACCCAAATATATAGGAATCCGCAGATGAGCATGGCCTAGACTCAGACTGCTGCCTTTACCATAACTGTGCATGAAATAAGTAATGCTCATAGCAGGAAAGAGCAATAAGTAATCCTATTCTATTCCCAAAACTAGCTAGAAAATATTAGCTAAAAACTATTAGCTAACATTTACTTTGTAACAATGATGTTCACTTACAGATACCAGGCAAGTAAGTGTCATGAAATGAATAGCTCTCCACATTTCTTAAAGTAGCCAGGCTTTTCCAGTGGTCATTTTCCAAATGAGATTCCCTCAAACACAGTTGCACATTTCAATACATTAAAATTGATAGTGTCTCCCGAGTCCCAGACAGTAGAAATGCAATAACTCATACGGCTTTCTGCTTTCCTGCTGGTCTGTTTATAGAGGAGGCAGGCTGCTTACAAATTATTGAAACAGGAAAGCCAGATAATGATGTGTTTTGAGAACAGCCTCAGAAACATTGCTCATGCTCATTCCCTCTTGTGTTTCAGAGCTGTCTATATTATCCGGCCGCAAGGGCTCTAGTTTAATGGGAGTGATGCACTGTGGCCCAGCACCCGCACAGCTCTCTTTACAAAGCAGGGGTCCCTGTACAGAGCATACAGACCCTCCCAGCAAACACGTGCTGGCCACCGTCTGTGATTTTAAACCTTGTGTTTGCAAATATTCTCACCTAGGATTGAAAAAATAGAATGGAGAGATTTTGTCTTCCTTGTCAATAGTATCCAGTGGCTTGGAGATGGATTTAAGGACATTGTTCAAGACTGAATGAATCACCCACCACTTCTTGGTTCATTTGCTATGTGGAATTTTCAAAAATTATTTTACGTTGTTTAGAAGTTCAGAGAAATCTTTACCTATGATGAAGTGATCTAACAGTGGAAATCTTTTTTTTTTTCCTTGTAACTAGAATACTGAGAGTGAGATTTGAGGTCATATTCCCCTACAGTGAAATACGTATATGTGCTGTTTTTATTGCATCCATAAACAAGAAGTTTCTAGAATCTCAAATAGTCTAGGACATGAATATTCAGGTTATTTATGATGAAACAGAACTCATCACTCACATAGATGTCAATGACTCTCACCTACCTGCCCTGTATAATAGGGGACCTGTCAATGAAGCACTTAGGATGCACAGTACATGCTTCGGAGGGTCAGAAAGCTGAGCAGGGCAAAACTCCAAGCAAGAAGAGCATCCTGTACCTTCCCAAAGGGGACAAGTGAATAAGGAATCACAGGACACCAGCCAATAGTATTTAACAATTGCCTGTACTATAAACAGTATCAGGCTCATCAGCTTTGAGTGGCAAAAGAATGTTCCTCCATTTTAGGCAATTATTTCGGTCAGCCTTTTAAAATCTCAATCCAACGAGGGGCACGTGGGTGGCACAGTCAGTTAAGTGCTCGACTTCGGCTCAGGTCACGATCTCACGGCTAGTGAGTTCGAGCCTCGCACAAGGCTCTGTGCTGATGGTGTGGAGCCTGCTTGGGATTCTGTCTCTCCTTCTCTCTGCTCCCTCCCTTGTTTGTTCTCTCTCTCTCCCTCTCTCACAATAAATTTAAAAATATTAAAAAAATTTTAAATATCAATCCAATGAGAAAACTATTTCAAGCAGTAGTGTTCTTTGGTTCCCTAAAAAAAGTTAAAAGTTTACAAGAGACTGTGACCTTAGCATAATTTGGAAGGGAAGAAAATAATGATAAATAATAAGCTGCATCAGCAACCTGAAGAGCCGATCCCAAGCCTACTCAACTAGAGGTTTCATTTGGGACAAAGCTTAACAGCTTTTCTGTCTTATTTATTAGACTTTCTACATGCTTGATGCTTGATATTGATTTTTGCTTCAAGACTCTAGGGCAAGAATTGCTACCATTTTCCACTTAGACTCTTCCCTGAGAACCAAAGCAGGTAAGCCTCATTAGGAATACAAGCGAGGGAAAATGTAATGCAGAAGTCATGGTATTTGAAATCACCAACCCATGCTTGGGGTAGCATTTGGGATAGATTTCTGAGCTCTTCTGCTTCTGTTTATGTTGTCAGCTAACTGCAGAAAAGTAAATGTGGTGGAACAAATGAAGTAAAAATGGCAGAGAAAGAAAATTAAACAAGCATATTCTGAAATACTATGAGAAACAACAGGAGCTATGCCAAATAATGAGCATAAACAAAACGTGAAACTAAATGTGGCTAAAACTGTCAGGACTCTCAATATTTACTTAAGTGCCCAATTTTACCATTGCTGTGACCACTGTTGGAATGCCTTTGTTGCTACCTTGGAAAGATCTAGTCTGAGAACTGAAAAGTGACATTCAGGAGAAGAAAATGTGTTCACATTCCGGTATTTGGATGTGTCTATTCTAGTTCATCGTATACCTTCCTGACAGGGCGTTGTTGTCTAGACTTCAATTTGGCTATGGTGCCATGGTGCTCTGTCCAGATCCTTTTTTGAGGGTGAAGGCGCCCATCTCCCAGTTGCTGAGGGCTCACAGCTGCATCTCACACTGGGAATTGCCACTGCCTTGTCTAAGGCTACACTTCCGGGGACGGTGGTCCCACGGCTAGTGACTGGTTGCTATGGCCAAGCACCCTGTCCTCAACTTGAATGACCATCCCAACTCTAGAACCTCTCTTGGGATCAGCTGAAGCCTCTTTTGTAACTCTGTTGGAGGTCAGCTGCTCAGTGTTCTCAATCCTACCACCGATTCCTAACCAGTGAATCTACCAAAGCCACTCCCCTAAAACTTTCTTCTTCTGCTTACAACTTCTTATCTCAGAATCTCTTTCCAAAGAACCTAAGCTAAGTGAGTTGATGCCAGGAGTGGTTCCAGAAACAAGACGCTGACGTGGGATTTGGGAACCAGGTCGCCTACCAGTGGGCTGGCAATGAGGAAGCCACCAATAATTGAAGTGGGATATGGAGAACATTTGGCACGCTATGTCAGTGCAACTGTTCAAACGTTCACTAGTGGTACCATGAATGTGATACCCATGGAAGGGGAAGCACTAGCTAAGGCATGAATCTAGTGTTTAAGAGATATGAGGAAAAAGACAAGCGCGAGAATGGAATTTGGTGAGGGTGCCTGGGTGGCTCAGCATCTGACTCTTGATTTCGGCTCAGGTCATGATCTCCAGGTTCCTGAGTTCCAGCTCCACATTAAGCTCTGCACTAACAGGGAAGCCTGCTTGGGATTCTCTCCCTCTCCTCTCTCTCTGCCCCCTCTCTGTCTCTCTCTCTCTCAACATAAATAAACTTTAAAAAAAAATTTGTAAAAAGAATGTTTGATGGCTGCTACGTGTCATGGACTCATGAAAAAAGACTAAGGATGATTAAGCACCAGTTCAAGGCAAAAGTGAAAACCTGCTGCAAGGTCTGGCTAACATATACTACCAGGAACTTGGAAAGTATGCATGGGAGTATGGATTCCAAAAGAATGTTAGGGGCGTGTGGGTGGCTCAGTTGGTTAAGCCTCCAACTATTGATTTCAGCACAGGTCATGATCTCACAGTTTGTGAAATTGAGCCTCACATCTGGCTCTGGGCTAGCAGTGCACAGCCTGCTTGGGATTCTCTCTCTCTCCTTCTTTCTCTGCCCTTTCCCTGCTCATTTTCTAGAAAGAAAGAAAGAAAGAAAGAAAGAAAGAAAGAAAGAAAGAAAGAAAGAAAGAAAGAAAGAAAAAAAGAGAGAGAGAGAGAGAAAGAAAGAAAGAAAGAAAGATCTCCTTTTCTCTCTGTCTTTCCCTGCTCATTTTCTAGAAAGAAAGAAAGAAAGAAAGAAAGAAAGAAAGAAAGAAAGAAAGAAAGAAAGAAAGAAAGAAAAGGAAAGGAAAGGAAAGGAAAGGAAAGGAAAGGAAAGGAAAGGAAAGGAAAGGAAAGGAAAGGAAAGGAGAGGAAAGAATATTAGATCCAGGGGAAAAGAGAGGAATGTGAAATTGGAACAGGGAGAGCTTATTAACATGGGCCATTCTCAGAATACAGGTTTAATACTATGGCAAGAACCTTGGAAAATGATGCTTATTCACTATTAGGATGGCTCTTGGAAGCTTAGACAAAGCAGTAGCCTAAACTAAGTGAAGTAGAAATGCCAGAACCAGTATAATAGTGGATGGCATGAGGAATCAAAAGGCTCAGAAAAGTAGGCATGGTTAAGCGGCTATACTTCATAAAGTCTACTATCTTCTGCAAGAAGATACACGGAACACTCCCTTTGCTGACGCAGTAAGAATGCACTGGTGAGAAGGGCACCAGTACCACTGAGAAGGTTGCTAGTGGCTGTCCTCTGAAGAGCAGGGCCAGGCTTGGCAACATAATGTTCAAAGCCCAACGCAAAATGAAAACATGGAGCCCCTTGTTAAAAAAGAATTGCAGGACTGCAACAGCAAAGCACTAAACAAAGTATGGGACCCTTCTAAGCGTAGGGCTCTGTGCAAATGCACAGGTCGCATGTCCATGAAGCCAGTTATAAATAGGGCTAATGGTAAAACTTATGGTTACAGAACTGGGCTCCCTCATGATTAAGGAAATGCTGGGATCCTGCCAAAATAGAAACCAAGGGCCAGCATATGCCCCCAGAAGCAAGTGAGCACAACTATCACAATAAGAAGCAAGGTTGGAATAGCTTTCACACAGCTTTGGAGATGCTCAATAGAAGACAGTGTTTCTAGAGGCAAAATACATGGGCAGTAAATGAGAGTAGTCCATAACTTACATAAAGAAGATGATCAGGAAGCTGACAGCGGCCACCTCAATAAAAATTGAGTATCACTTGCCCAATTTCCAGACATAAGCCTGTTCTCAGACCCAGAGCCCAATAACTAAATGAGAGATCAGTTCCTTTGAAGAAAGATTCTGACACATCACCGTAGATATATTCAGTAGTAAGCTCCCAAGTCCTTCAGCAAAGGGGCCCCAATGCCATTTACTTAACTAACCATGTGCTGAGGACAAAGGAATGCCCAGACCTTTCAAGAATTGAAAGAATCTAAATTAGCACTCATACCCAGGTATCCAAAGCATCACCACGGTCTGCCCATGTTGGGGCACATAGAAACCAGTAATAAATGGAGTCCCAACTTAGGGCCATGCCACAGTTAAGCTATTGGACCCATGAACCTATCCAGTGGTCATTTCTTCCAGACTCCAACTACATCATTGGAATAGACAGACTTGGCAGTTGAAAAAAGGGCTAATTTTGATTCCTTGATATTGGTTCCTTAATATGGTAGCGTAAGAGCTTCATAATGAAGAAAGCCAAGTTCTTCCTTGACCAAGATAGTAAATTTTCTTAGGTGGGTCAACTCAGTAGTAGTTCCAGGCTTTATGCTGTTTGCTATGACCTCACTCAATCCTCAGGGCTACATTGAAAACTTCATAAGGCCAGAAAGTTTGTCTATCTGGTTCACCATTTAATCACCAAGGCCCAGTACAGTGGTTACCTGGTAGGTATTCTATCCATAAATATTTATTGACCCCATAATACATACCAAGTCCTGCGTGGGTGCTAGGAATACAGCAGGAAACACAACAGAATTTACCGAACCTTAGTAGATTCAATAAATACTTGTTGAAGAACGAAAGAACCACTCTTTATCATCCAAGGTCCTGCCAGGAATCAGAATCCAATCAAAATGGCTAAAAATTCTTTCTCATGATATGGTCAGAGACCAGAAAGAGTGGGAAGGTTTTACCACCCCTAGATTTAAAGGCACCAAAGGGGAGGGTGGCATTAGGGAATTTGATTTGAAAATATGAAGCTAGAACCATCCAGAAGCTACAGTTGAGGGACCCACACATTGCATGAAATATGGCCCAGAGCAGAAAGAGAGCCTAGAAGAAACACCTGAGCTCTCTCTCCTCCTTCACCCTCATGTGTCCACCAGTGTCTCTCTTTGGCAACAACTGGAAGCCAACTAACTGGAAAGGGAGGCCTGGTGATGTCACCCCCAGGGATCTGCTGCCACAGACTCAATGAGAGCAGAGAAGATGGAACAACGGATGGGGGGTAGGGGCAAAAGGACAAATGGAGAAAACAGAATACAGACTTTGAGAGAACTATCTTTTCCCAATTTAACAGATGAGAAAACGGAGACAGACTGATCCCACAAGTAAAATTATAATAGAGACAGAATTCAAACCCAGGACAAGTAATTCCAAAATCACCCCTTTTAATGAACACCTTATCTTGTCTCTAGGCATTCTGATTTCTGGAGAAGTTGAATGTGCATAGATTTCATAAATTGTATTTCTATTCCCACATGCATCTATAAATTAGAGTCTCAGTAAATGGTGCCCGATAAGGTAACAGAATCCTAATGAGAGAGCCTGGAAATTTGATCATAGAAAATCATGTGATGGGCAATTCATTTCAAAGGAGAGTGTGCACCATGTCTAGGGGTTGCTGACCTTTACCAAAGACAGTCCTTGGCATATCGGACCTACTGATATGATGGCATGAAGTAACAATGGAAAGGGTCATACCTTCTGCTCCTCCTCTGTGCATCTGGATTGTGTACTCCTTAGTAGGGGTACCTGAAAACTTCCCTGAAGATACGCAACACGGTGGCTTTAAGTGAATCCATTTCCAGATCCTCAACTTCCATACGTAACCTTCGAAAATAAATTTGCCTGATGACATGCCTACAGGTTTCTCATTCTTTACCACCTCTCATCTCATAATCACTATTCTCCCACTTTACAAAAGAAAGGCCTACCTCTCACTCATCCGGAGACCTTCCATGGTACCCTGCCCCATAGTTTACTAGCCTCCCCGGCACCAAACACAAGAACATACTGGAGAACCCACTGTCCTTGAGCGCCAGTCCTTTAAGCACAAATTAAGAAATACTTGAGGCAAAGCTCCCTAGTGAAGCTACCTGGCTAGTTTTCTGCATCCAATTAGTTAATCGTCCTAGAATGCGTATTCCAAAATGAGGCTGTCACATATTAACAAATTTATGTGAATGAAAACATTGCACCTGACTCTTTTCTGATGGGAAGTAAGCGATCTGACTGAATGACTTGACAATAAGCATCGGCTTTGTGAACGAGAAGGCTTGGCAACAAGCACCATACACAGGATGAGCCAAGTCCACAACTTCAGTTTTGATAAAAATATATTAAAAACTCACATGCAATATACAATGCGGTGAAAACTACATTGTTTTGTAACTAATTAAACTTATACCATGTGGACTTAAAAATGTGGGGGCACATACCTTTTTAAAATTCTTTTAGGGAGCACGTGAGCGAAACAGTTGGACGATACTATTCCAGATCCTATAGTAGGATACATTTTAGACCAGGAAGGGATATGGTTATTTGGTGCAACTTTCTTTATAGAGAAGCAAATAAACACAGAAATTAAAGGGCCTGCAACCAGTTGATGACAGAACTGGAGTTAGAACCTGAATCTCCTGGTCCCTGAGGCATGTTTCGACTTGATTCACTTCGCTCCGAGAATCCTGCCCTCTCTCCCACACCCCGCCAGTCCATCAAAAAGCCCTTAATGCAGAAAGTAGACATAAGTTAAATAAATGAACCATTCTCTTTAGAGCAGAAATGCCAAAGGAGGCAGGATCTACATGGCTGCTTATCTTTAATGGACCTTAGCTATGACACCAATGGGACTAAGTGGGGTGAAATCCTTGGAGTCGGAAAGGTTGACGTGAGTCACAAAAATATCTTGATTGGGTTACTTCACGGTCCCAGACCAGTCATGGAACTGAAAGATCAATTTCACCCGAGCCTCACACAGTGACCACCTCTGTCTTCTGAAATGTGTGTTCCTTGAACACACCCAGCTCCTCTCACTGTACCCCCAGACTCCAGCCTGACCCCTGGTAGCTTCCCAAGATGTCTCCCTTTCAGATTTAATTAGCATGGCGCTCTAGGGGTGCCCCTCACAGAGGTACAGTGGCCCATGTCCAGAGCACATGTGATCACGATTTTGCCTCACAGGCAAAGAAATTATATCCCCTGCTGATCCAGTCATAACTTCCCTATGACACAGTTCATGTTCTCTGCTTTATTTATCTGCTTTTTCCCCCCTATTCTACAGAATTTCTATTTTTCTATTCAGCTTAACTGAAGATGTTTACCTGCTTTGGGCTCAGAGGAATGAAGGCATATAAATTATGTCTGGGAGCAGGTGAGGGAAGGCATGGGAGTTTGTAAGATTCCACTGGTTTTCATTTGCAATGATTAGTTGTGCTAACTAGACTAAAATCGAACACTATATGTTAATAGCAAAAGAATCATCCATGTTAATTGGGCATACGATTACAGTGGAACATTTAATAAGCAAAAAACTAGGGCCAAGCGGGCTCAGAATAAAAATCATTAAAAGAAGTTCAGTGACTATTGATTTTGAATGGTTGGCATTAATTTATGAGCAATCAATACTCTTTTAATTGGAATTTTGCTGTCTCTGGGTACATACATAGCACAGTCTATTAAGGCAAATGATAAGTCCCCTTTGTTTTAGAGTTTATGGCAGGGAATTAGACATGAGATCTTAGAGTGGGGCCTTTATTTCACTCACCAGTATCATTTACCTATGAAATAAAATCAAAGAAGCAGTTCTATTTACCCCAGAGACTCCGAATCTAAAGAGGCACTCTCCTCCTCTGTATATGTAAATAATGCTGCTGCCCACCCCCGCCCCGCCTCCTTACTATCCACTATTTCAGAGAAAGCAAGGCCATGTACTTTAGAGATGGAATTTTTTTTTTCTGCTTGAGAGATTAGATACTAGAAAAATCTATAGAACAGAGTGAGAGCTCCAGGTTTCGTTCGGATGCCATCACTTATCCCGTGCACGACTTTTCTGAGCTTCAGTTGCATCCTATAAAATAAGGATAATAATATTTACTTCCTCAAAAAAGTGGTAAGGATTGAATGGCAGAAGAATTCTACAATGTAAGTCAGTATGATGACCTTGGCAAATGAACTCTCCTGGGTGAATATTTCAATTGCCAGTCTTAAATACTCACCCACTCTACGAAACAGAAAAGTCTCAAGATTCTAGGAGACCAGGTAGGTCCACGGACAGTATATCATAATCATTTCCATATTACATTTCCCTGCTTCCTCTGCACCTTCAAAACTCACGTCGTTCCACAGGCCATTCCCGGAAAAAGCCAACTACCCTCTGAGCTGAGTTGAATAATATCAAACCATGTTCCAGTTTCAGACAAAGTGAAAACGGGGACTACCGCCCTCAAATCGAGGGAGGGGAGCGAGGGCAGATGCTGGAGAGGCTTGCTGTCTGTCTGGCCTGATTCTAAGCAAATCAGTCCTGAGTGTTTTTCTAAACGTCATCTCTCACCTCTCAAGACTAACGTTCGACGGAGAAATATGTGAAGACGAACGCCCCTTAAAAGGATAAGTTGCAGCAAAATTCTGAAAGCCTTGAAAATGAGGGAGAAAACTGCCAGAAGAGGAAACTAGGAGAGTGTTATGCCCAAATGCATCATCTGTTCTGACAGGCAAATTTCACGAGGAGCCAAACCTTGACAATTCTCCTCCCCTGTTTTTTAAAAATTGCTTCCCTGGCAACCTCTTCCCAAGCTACAGCAGTCACACCACACTGCAGGTGCACACTCTCCTTTCATCCCCCTCTCCGTGAGACGGATGCATTCGGGCGAACGGTGCAGGTGGCGAGTGAAGGGGTGGGCAGTAGATGGAGGTCTGTGCCCATCTCCACTGTCCCCCAGGACTGTGAGTCCCAGGTTTTGGGGTGAGATAGCACATTTTCCCTTTGCGCACAGCTCTTGTAATTTACAAATTTCCCATCTCTAAAATGCTACGGAAGGGTAGTGAGTTAGATTATTTGCTTGGGGGCGTTTGTTTTATTTCCTTGATAGCAAGTAGGATAGCAAAACAATGCCAATTCACTATAGGGTGTTGACATATTTTATAAACATCATAGAAGAGCCAGCAACATAATGACCAAATCTCGCACAGTGAGAGTTTTGTATATTTAAATTGTGGTAGTGGAAGGGAATAAAAAGGAAGGTTGAAAATAAATGAACAAAAACTACAAGCGTTGCTGAGATGATTGCATGAGATGGGAAGCGTGCGCGCGCGCGCGCGCACACACACACACACACACACACACACTCAGGAACGCATACACATATGCACACACGCACACATACACACATACATGCACGCACACACGCAAATCTAAGCTTAGCAAATATTAGACTAGCATTTTAAAGAGGGGACCCTGTCCTTAAAATCTACTATTTTAGCAAATGAAGAGATACAGCTCTGAGATACTTTAATAAATATTTACTTAATACGGCTATCCAAACTCCAGAGGTTAAAGCAATAGGAAGTTTGCCTTTGGCATGGCTGCAATGCTACAGACAGATGCTAATTCCATTGTCCTGTACATTTGCAGCAACAACAGGAGATACACGTCTCCACTGACCTCCGTGTTTCTGTTTTAAGCTTTAAACCGTCTCTACCGTCCTGACCCAGCGGTGATTGGCAAGTTGAACCAGAATATCCCCCAGAAATATATCAGTCTTCGAGCTTTTTAAGGACTTTGCAATATTTGTCTCAAATGGTAACTCCTTTCTTCAAAGGACAAAAGCTAGATTGATGTGTTTTCCCAATACATTGAAGTAAGTTTTATCTTCCAGTCCAAATCCCAACTCCCCTCCCCAGTACAGCTCCCTTGGTCGAAAAACATTCATTTACCATTCTAGAACGAGATGGTGACGAGGCAGGCTCCTGAATTCCCCTCCTCCCTCCCCTGGAGAGAAATTCAGAAACTAACTGAGCGACTCCCACATATGGGACTGCCGGGGAAAGGCTGAGAAACCTCGCCATGAGTAACACCCCCAGCACGATGACACACAGTTGGGAGGGAACCCCCAAATACCGGCTTCTCCCTGAGGAGAAAGCGGTTTGGACCGCCATCTAGCTCCCCAACTTTGAAGACTTCCGCCAGACAGAGGGCCCCAAATCACTCGCCTCTGAGAGGCAGCAGGACTTTCAGTCAGGAGTCCCAAGGCGCCGTGGCCAACAAAGCAGCAGCTGTTAACGGACAGAGAGCAGACGAAGTGCGCATCTCCCAGTCTTTCCCTCCAAGGGTCTGACTGTGTACTTCACGATCGCTGTGGAAGAGTCCAGTTTCTAACCAGCACGCATCTAGGAGATCCTCCCCAGAGCCCGCGGTGAGCAGAGGCGGTGAGCACTCCCCAGCCACCCGGCTCTGGCGCACTGCAACAAGGAAACTCCGGAGTCTCCCTGGAAGGACCTTGTCCACGTAGCTAGTGCTCCGACTCTGACTGCAGCCACTTGACCTGGCTCCGAGAGCCAACAGACCTTGCACTGAACCCCACAGGACTACAACAAACAAAGCAGCAGCTTTGAAACCCCTGCGGGAGCCCCCCAAGCCCCCGCAACCATACTCCTGGGGTTCAGCACAGAGGCAACAGGCAGCCCGGCCCGGCTCCCAGTTTCTCCCAGGAAGGAGACTGGGTGCAGAGGGTCCCAGCTGCCGCCCCGGGGGGGCCAGCTTCCAATCAGCCTGAATCATCAGGGAAAAGCAAATCAATACCACAATAAGATACCACCTCACACCTATTAGCACTTTTCTGACTGAAAAGGTCAGAGTTAACAAGTGCCGGAAAGGAGACCCTCTTGGCGCTGTTGGTGGGAATGTAAATTGGGACCCCTACCCTGGAAAGCAGTATGGTGGTTCCTCGAGAAATTAAAAATAGTTGGAGCCGCTAAAAGCAGAAATGGCAATTTTTGACGCATAAATATGTACACAGTTACGCACAGAGCCACGGCTGGGTAGAGGTGGGTACTGACCCAACGAAGTCACCATTTGCTTTCAGGAAGAAACAGCGGACCCTTCCTTGGGTGGGGCTGGCCAGCGCGTCAAGGAGATCACACAGAAACAACTGAATAATCCTGGCACTCTCCCCTGCCTGGTGGGATCCAATCCCTTGAAAAACATTCTGGTCAAAAGTCTGTTCAAATTTCGCAACATGAGGCGACGACATTTAACTTCTAGGAACAGCCTAAGTTAACGATCCAAATATGGGGAAGCTTCTTATAGGTGTCTATCACTACATTATTAAAATGAGTCAAGTAAGTAGTCTATATCTGGCTGGAATCATGGTTGCTTGGATGTAAGCATTTATCTAAACTCATTAAATGAGTCACTTAGACTCTGTACATTTCACTGTAACTTTTATCTCAAAAAAAAAAAACAATAAATGTGTATAAATAAAATTTCCTTTTTAAAAATAAAATAGCCAAGTAGCAATTGACCCAAATGGCCCTACACAGGGAAATAC
The DNA here is from genome assembly GCF_028018385.1 of Neofelis nebulosa. Taxonomy (NCBI): domain Eukaryota; kingdom Metazoa; phylum Chordata; class Mammalia; order Carnivora; family Felidae; genus Neofelis; species Neofelis nebulosa. Next base: position 141,147,972 of record NC_080786.1, on the reverse strand, counting down.
TACCCTTGGAGGATCCATTTGATTGTATCTTACGACATTATTAAAGTATGGATTTAATCACGAATATTTCTAGTAATATAAGAAACACATAGTAAGATGTTAACTGAAAAGTAAATACAAAATGCTATAGAGAATGCAATCACAAGAATGTTAAAATATGCGTAAGGAGAAGACTAAAAGTGAATGTATCTAAACATTAATAGCAATTGTCATAATAGAATTATGAATGATTCTTTCATTCCTTCTATTTTTCTGTATTTTCTGCATGTTATATAAGGAGCTTCATTAAAGCCTGAAAAAAATTTTTTTATTTTTTAAAATAGTGAATAAAGTGCTGCTCCCAGTCACTCCCTGCCCACTCTCCACTCCGTTCGTGAGCAAATTAGCAGGGCTGGATGACACTATCCCTGATCAGGAATAAGAATTAATCAAAAAGGATCTAACGTGAAGTCTGTGCATAAATAAAATCTAACACCCCCTTCAAAAAGGAAATAAGTTGGCAACACTGGAGACAAGGTTTATCAGCTGAGCAGCAAAGTATGGGGTTTCTAGAAGTGATAAAGCAATAGCAAATAGATTGGCAACATATTCCAAAAGAGGAACCCCTCTCAGTAGACAAATAAAACAACCCAAAAGGTGCTCTTTCCCAGAGGAACTCCAGAAGAATGCCACAGTCAGGGGCACTGGATGCAGGAAGGAGCATGTCACAGTGTTTCAGGTCATCAACTGAAGAGTGGCGCAGATAAGACAGCCAGTCCCCATTCCTTTGCCCCCCTACTGCATTTGTCCCCAGATGAGAGTTATGAGACCCCTTCTAACAACTCTGACATAAGAGACTACTAGGGTGGCTACTGAGAAAGAAAGAGTTTCTGTCTGCCAGGAGGTACTGGGAGCCTCGTCCCCAAAAGTCAAGTCTCATTTTTACTTTAGCCACACATGGGTCCTCTTTTCCTACAGACTCACCAAGGTGATTAGTTTGCATCAACTGCCAGACAAACGGGGATCCTCATTTAGCTTGAGAAAATACACTCCAAAAGCAATGGACTGTTCAATCTAGAAACTCAACCACAAAAGCAAACAAGAAACACTAAGTATTTAAGGAATTTAACACCATAAAAGAGACACTCTGAATTTAATAAATACCTATGATAGGAAAAAAAATTTTTTTTAACTGAAAAAACCTTTAAAATATTAGAAGAGGGGCGCCTGGGTGGCTCAGTCAGTTAAGCGTCCCACTTCAGCTCCAGTCATGATCTCGCAGTCTGTGGGTTCAAGCCCCACATCGGGTTCAGTGCTGACAGCTCGGAGCCTGGAGCCTGCTTCAGATTCTGTGTCTCCCTCTCTCTCTCTGCCCCTCCCCCACTCACACTCTGTCTCTCTCACAAATAAATAAACATTAAAAAAATTAATAAAAAAATAAAGTATTAGAAGAAATAATTGTAAATATTGGAAAGAAAAAGACAAAACTATATTATCTAACAATATGAATGTCCACCTAGGACACACAGTCTACTAATAAACTTTTAGAACAGAGAAATTAGCCAGATGGACACAAGATCAACATATAAGAATTAATGGTTATTTTTTTATACCTGAAATAACTAAATAGCATGTATTTAAGAGCAAAGAAAATAACATACACATAATTAAGTCTAATAAGAGACGCACACTTGGGGAGTCTGGGTGGCTCAGTAGATTAAGCATCTGACTTTGGCTCAGGCCATGATCTCAGTTTATGAGTTCAAGCCCCACGTCGGGCACTCTGCTGACAGCTCAGAGCCTGGAGCCTACTTCTGATTCTACATCTCTCTCCCTCTCTCTGCCACTCCCCTGCTTGCACTCTGTCTCTATAGTTCTCTCAAAAATAAATAAACATTATTTTTTTTAAATAAGAGATGCATATTTATGAAGAATTTTGTAACATTTTACTGAAGAAAGTAAAAGAAGTTCTAAAGTAATAGAAAGGCAAACTATGTTTCTAGATGGAAAGATCCCAGTATTGAAAGGTATCAGATCTCTCTAAATTATATATAAATTTGATATAATTCTTAATCAACATCTTAATGAAATGAAAAACGATAAAATGAAATGAAATAGATAGTACAATTTTGCAAAGAATAATGAGGAGGGACTTTCTGGACCATTCTAAATTTTAAAAAGTTCCAAGAATCGATAAATAGATCAATATGAAAAGATAAAGCATGTGATATTTCAAATCAGGAGAGAAAAGACCAACAATTCAATAAATGATTTGGAATAACAGGATAGCTATTTATAGACAGATTAAAAACTAAGCTCAATAAAACATTAAAGGTATTAAAAATTACATAAGTATTGGGAAAAATACAGGAGGACTTGATGTCTTAAAGTGGAGAATACTTTCATGAGCAAAGACACAAAAACCATAAAGTGAAAACATTTTAAAAATTTAAATACTTTGAACAATGTAAAAATTCACCTAAAGGAGAAAAATCACAATGGCCTCAGATTTCAGCACCAAAAAAAATTGGGAGCCAAGAAGTTTAGAAATAGCCCTCCTTGGAGAAAACCACTTGATGATAAATTCTCATCAAACAAGTGCTGTAATCAAAAGAACTGAGAAAGAAAGAATTAATGGCATAAAAGTATTTGTAATTTGCACTAAACTGATTAGAATATAGAAGGCTAAAAATTATGCAAACGTATAAACACTGAAGTGTATAAGTAAGCATATAGCTAAGAAAAAATGGGCAAGGCAGGGAAATGGGGTCAGGAGAAAAGTACAAATATGTCCATTTCTTAATCTTTCATATCAGGAGTTAAAAGATGTTATTTATTCCTGATATTCCACGTTTCCTTCTGATATTCCCCTTCTGTTTGAAGTGGTTCCTTTAGCAATTCTTTAGCAGTAATGTAAGGTTTGTTTAACATTAAGAAAAAAAAAATGTGAGTCACCATATATTAACAGACTAAAAAAGAGTGATGACATGAACATCTCAATACATGCAAGAGAAAAGTATTCTACACACTTCAACGCCCAATCATGATAGAAACACGGCAAACTGGAAATAAAACAGGATCTCCTCAATCCAAAAAAAGGCATCTATAGGAAACCTGGAGATGGAAAACTACTGAATATTGCTGAAAGGAATTTACAAAGACTAGAGAAATGGAGAAATGTACTGTGTTCATCAACCCAAAAATACAACATTGTTAAAATAAGGTATCAATTCTCCTCAAGTTGATCTATAGATTTGACACCATTTCAAAATGTGTTTTGTGTAGAAATTACAATCTGATTCTCAAATTGATACAGAAATCCAAAACACCTAGAAGAGCCAACGAAAAGACAAAGTTAAAAGTCTTTCAAAAATGAAAAACAAAATTGGAAGTCTTAAACTCCCACTGAGCATAATGCGTACACTTAGACTCAGTATAAATCTACAGTAATCAAGTTAGTGTTCTATTGACATGAAAATCAATGGAAAAAGCAGTGAGTCCAGAAATACCTACACATAATACAGCTCGCTGATTACCAACAAAGGTGCCAATGTATTTCAGTGTGGAAAGGATATTCAACCCTTCTCCTCACACCATATCCAAAATTTAGCTCAGAAAGGAGAGACCTCAATGTAAGACTTAAATTTTTTTAACTTGTACAAGAACATGTAGGAGAAAAAAAATTTTTTTTTACCTCTAGTTACACTGGATTTCTATAAAAACATAAACTGTGGGGTGCCTGGGTGGCTCAGTCCCTTGAGCGGTGGAGCACCCACGTCGGCTCCAGTCATGATCTCATGGTCTCTCTGCCCCTCCCCCACTCACATACTGTCTCTCTGTCAAAACTAAACATTAAAAAAAAAAAAAAGATAAAAACATAAACCATAAAAGCAAAATAATAAAGTGGGCTTCAAAAATTAAAAAGCTTGTTCTTCAAAAGATACTGTTAAGAAAATAAAAAGGTAAGTCATAAACTGGGATAAAATATTTGCTACGCATAATAGTTGACAAAGTATTTGTTTGGAGAATATATAAAGGACTCAGGACACAATAAGACAAACAATCCAATTAAAAAATTGGGGAAATTTTTTTAAAAGACACTTCATCAAACAAAATAGGTAAATGTAAGTGAGCATATACGAAGATGCTCAGTATCATTAGTCATTAGGGAAATGCACAGTGTTAAAACCACACTGATAAGCCACAAACACTCACAAGAATTAAAAAAAACAAACAAACTAATTTACGATACAAAATGCTGGTGACGCAGCTGGCTGACTCACCTGTTGGGGGCAGAAACGTAAAATGGTCCAGCCTTGTGACCAACAGTTTAGCAGCTTCCTTTAAAGTGAAATACACTCTTACCGAGCATCTCAGCAATCTCACTCTAAGTATTTCCCCAAGAGAAATGTTAACATATGCCCAAAGACATGCATTTGAATGTTCATAGCCACTTTTTTCATTAACAGCCAGAAATTTGCAAATATCCATCAACTAGTGAATATAAACAAATTGTTGTATATCCATATAATGGAGTACCAAATGGAGAAGGCAAGACACAAAAAGATTGCATAGTGTATGGCTCCATTTATACTAAACTCTAGAAAGGGCAAAATTACAATGACAAAAAGCCATTTAGTGGTTGCCAGGGGCCACGCATAGGAAGAAACAAGAAAAAAGCCAGAAGGGAACTTTCCGGAGGAGCTCTACATCATGATTGCGGTGATTATTCACGACAGCGATATAAACTAAGTTTTTATGTAATTATACAAAAATACAACTTATAAAGTAGTTTTATGTAACTACACAGAAAACAACTGTATACGTTTGTTAAAACTCAGAATTGCCAACTTAAAATTGTCAAATTCTGTTGTTTATATATTTACCTCATTCACAGCGATACTTTTTAAAGCAGGAAATTAGAAAGAAGGTCATATTGAAGTAAGTCATACAGAGAAAGACACATACCATATGTTTTCACTCTTATGTGGATCCTGAGAAACTTAACAGAAGACCATGGGGGAGGGGGAGAAAAAAAAAAAGGTTAGAGAGGGAGGGAGCCAAACCATAAGAGACTCTTAAAAACTGAGAACAATCTGAGGGTTGATGGGGTGTGGGAGGGAGGGGAGGGTGGGTGATGGGTACTGAGGAGGGCACCTTTTGGGATGAGCATTGGGTGTTGTATGGAAACCAATTCAACAATAAATCTCATATTAAAAATAAAGAAAAAGAAAGAAGGTCATATTCTACAATAAAATCCATTCCATAATAAAAGTCTAATCTCATAGATAGGATGCTTTATATTCTTTGTAGATGATTATTGTGAACTTGAAAACCCCCCATAGAAATCCTCCAAAGACTGGCAGAATAGTAAAATAAAAAAAAAAAAAAAAAACCTATAACAGGAAAACATCACCTTTAAAAATTCACAAATATACAAATTGATGGCTGGGGGGTGCGGGAGGGTCAGAGGATGGGCATAATGGGTGAAGGGGACTGGGAGACACAGGCTTTCAGTCATGGAATGAGTAAGTCATGGGGATAAAAGGTATAGCATAGGGAATATCGTGGATGATACTGTAATATCGTGGATGATACTGTAATAACATTGTATGGTAAACGAGGGTAGCTACACTTAAGGTGAGCTCAGCATAACGTATAGACTTGTCCAATCACTATGTTGTACACCTGAAACTATTGTAACATTGTGTGTCAACTATACCTCAATAAAAAAAAAATTAATTCACAAATATATAAAATACATCTTCAACACCTATGAAGAAAGTTTCAAGACACTCCTGAGAAAAAAAGGAAAAAAGAAACAACGGGTAACTGTAAAGGCATACTCAGCTCTTGGTTAGTAAAATTTTGTACTGAAAGTCTTTTTCTCCCCTAAATTGAACTATAAATTAGTTACAATCTGAATCAGTAGAATCGACTCTAGAAATGGTCCCAAATACACATTCTCACTTTGAATATGACTAATAGGTTACTTCAAGTCATTGGGGAAAAGACAAAGTATTTAATAAATGATACTGGAATAATTTTCAAGCTTCTGGAAAATACGTTTACATGTATATCTCATTCCTTTTACGTACAATAAATCCTATTTACCTCAAACATTTAATATACTAAAAATAAAACCATAAAGTTTGGAATAAAATATGAGTTTTTTTTTAATTACCCTACAGTTGGGAAGAATTATCTAAGCCTACATAAAATTCAAAATTCAGAAAGATAAAAACTAATAAATTTGACTACATAAAACTTGTCACTATCTGCAATACAAAAATTTACTGTAATTAAATTCAAATGATAAATTACAAACAGAGTAAAAACAAATTGGCAACACACATGACAAAGGGCTAATTTCCTTAAAATTAAAATTGCTCTTATAAGTTAATAAAGAGACAGCTAACCAAATAGAAAATATGGCAAAGAACATAAAGAAGGAATCAGAGAAAAGAAGTGCAAATGGCCTATAAAATGAAAAGATGCTCAACTTCACTTATAATTTAAAAAATTAATATCAAATAGGAATGAGGTGGGGCTCCTGGGCTTGGTGTTTTGGGCATCGACTTTTGATTTTGGCTCAGGTCATGATCTCATGTTTGGTGAGACCAAGCCCCACATCCAGCTCTGAGCTGACAGCGTGGAGCCTGCTTCGGATTTTCTCTCTCTCTCAATCCCTCTCTATCTGTATTTCTCTCTCAAAAATAAATAATAAACTTCAAAAAAAAAGAAAAAAGAAAAAAATAGGAATAAGGTGCCATTTTTCAGATAGACAAGAAGCCAAATTTTGGTTATTATCTGGCCATGGCCACTGTAGCATCCTAATGTGGTAAGAAATAGGACACAGAGCTTTGTAACTGTGGAGAAGCAGAGTTTGCCTTTTAGAATAATTGCTCACTGAGTGCCAGTTTGGCTCCTACCTCATCCAAATGGTAGGAGGTATGTAACCCTGGACACCTTCAAACTTGAACCAGAGAATTCCAGGTTCAACTCCAAGATCCATAGAAGAGGCACGGGGGGAACTGTGTCCTCATTTGATCAAACTCTACTGTGCCGGTTCTGAAACTTTGGCAAGTATCAGAATCCCCTGGAGGACTTGCTAAAACACAGATTTCTGGGCCCTGCCATGAGAATTTATGAATCAGGAGGTCTAGGGTGAGACCTGAGAACTTGCAGTTGTAACAATGTAACACACTTTGAGAACCTCGGTTCAGGGACCACCCCACGCCCTGCTTGTTTGCTGTTTCAGCGGCAAACTGAAATAAAAGCAACATTGATTGGAGTCTCATTGCCAATCTTCAAAGCCAGACCAGCCCTCTGTGGTTTGGCCAAGCTTACCATTTGGTAAAGATGGATAATAAAATCCTTTCCCACAGTGCTAGTGAGAGAACAAACATATGCAGTCCTTCTAAATTTGGCAATATTTCTCAAAATTCACATGCATATATCTTTGGCCCAGGAATTCCATTTCTAGGTATTTATTCTGCATATATGCTCCTCCCAAAATGCACAAAGATTATGTGTACAAAGAAAGATGTTTGGTGTAGCATATTGGTAAAAGCTGAAAACCAGATGCAAATGTCAATTAGGAATTGTTGAAATAAATTAGGATACATCTCAAGGGAATTCTTTGCAGCCATTAGAATGAATGTACATTCATTGTACTGAAATGAAAATATGCCCACAGTGTATAATTACGTGCAAAAGACAAACTGCAAAATAGTACATGAGTGTGATCCATTTTTGTCAAAATTAGAAAGATACAACATATATAAGATATGACAAATGGTATGAATAATATGATATATATAATGATTGATATATATGCACAGTATACGCATGTGTGTATATAAGCAAGGTTTCTGAAAAGCCCCTTATAAACTTAGCCTAGAGAAAAGGGGCTAGAGTCTCAAAGACAGTGATACTGTCTGGCTAAGGGGAAAACATATATGACATTGAAAGATGTTCACTTTGGGGCACCCGAGTGCCTTAGTCGGTTAAGCGTCTGACTTTGGCTCAGGTCATGATCTCACAGTTCATGGGTTCAAGCCCCGTGTCCAGCTCTGCGCTGACAGCTCAGAGCCTGGAGCCTGCTTCGGATTCTGTTTCTCCCTCTCTCTGCTCCTCCCCTGCTCGCACTCTGTCTCTCTCTCTCTCTCTCAAAACTAAACATTAAAAAAAAAAAAAAGGAAGATATTAACTTTAAAATGTTCCTTCTTGAATTATTTTATAACAAGCACATATACCGTTTAATTTATTTAAAACCCATTTTTTTTTAAGTCAATGAAAGAGCAAGAACTTAACACCTCCAGTGCCTTGGTGTTAATTTTTATCTACTGGTCACAGATGGCTTGCCAGGACCTCTGTTGGGGAACTCTATTAATCACTGTGTATAACTGAAATTAATAAAACAATGCCTCATGAAAGATGTTAAAATGAGATAAGAAACAAACAAGGTACAAGCCACAAACAGATAGGGAAACAGTAGGCCTGTACTGCTCTCACGCCCTGTCCTTTGCCCTCATTTTAATTTCCTCTCCAAATGACTTGAAGAAAATTTAGCGTCATTATATGATTGAAAATGTAAATGTTTATATTAAGTATCCAATTTCTGGAGCACCTACGTGGCTCAGTTGGTTAAGCGTCTGACCTCAGCTCTAGTCATGATCTCATGGTTCTTGGGTTCAAGCTCTGCATAGGGCTCTGTGCTCACAGCTCAGAGTTTGGAGCCCGCTTCTTTGTCTCTCTCTCTCTCTCTCTCTCTCTGCCCCTCCCCTGCTCATGCTCTGTCTCTCTTTCTCTTTCAAAAATACATAAACATTAAAAACAATTTAAGCATCTGCAATTTCTCTGTTGACTCAATACTGCTTTGGTATGACCCCTGCCTACTTCACGTGGCCCCCATTTCTATGAGTTCTGGGAATGTGACAATAATGACAGCATATGATACCAGTACATGATGACGGTATATATGCCAGGATGTGCTAAAATACAGAGGACCTAAATCCTCTCTGGCAAGGGTGTCCCTGAAATTAGCATTACTTAGGAGAGTAACAGGAAATTACCAACTTGTAAGAGAAATTAATTAATTCTGTCACGGGCCTGACATTCAAGACTTGCAGGCAGCTAGGTCAAGCTGGCATTTCAATATGCAAACCTACTGCTCTAAGGTATAAGGCCAGCTCTCAGGGGAGAGAGAGCAGGGCCAGAGGTACAATCCAATCTTAAACTTCTCCTTAGAGTCATGAAAGCTTAAGCCATGATATAAATATTTATATGTTCTGGATTTTTTTTAAATCTGAAAAGCCATTAGGGAGCAATATCCCACATTATTTCCCAACCTGAAAGAATAAAATAAGACTCAGAATTCCAATGAATCACACATTTTCTCATTTCCCCAAAATCATATGGAGAGGCCCTATTGCAATCTCTTAGTTATTCCATAAAGAGGCACCGGCAGTTTCCATAAAGTTGGTATCATTTGGTGGAAAATTCTCTAAGAGTGGATCATTGACATCAATACAGACCCCAAATTTTATGTATCAAATAATACAAACTAAGAGGTTTCTTTCCTCCTGGAACCAGCTGTCCTTTTTCCTTGGCAGGCCAGGAACATCATGTGTTACAGGTCATATGTCAAGTGCCAATGAACATAATGTTTTGGTATGTTCCTGATTGACTTCGGTCACTCATTGATTATCTTTCTCTACTCAAGCCACCTTAATTATTTTCTTTATTTGCCTTAAGATCAGCTCAAAATCCTCTAACTTTTCTATTTTATACATTGACCCAAGGTGTTAATTGGATTATAGCACTGTCATTTGGGATGCATGATATCATTGCATCCTTGTAGTTGTGTAAAGGGAACTAGGGTAGAATTGGGAAAGCCACAGAAAAGCAGTTGAACTACAAAAAAAAAAAAAAAAAAAAAAAAAAAAAAAAAAGCATGGGGAATCAGAGACTTAAGCAATGCAATAGACTTTGTAACTAATAATACCACTTAAATCTTTGTGTTCCTGGTTTTACTCTATGCAGCTCAAAGCTCTTCACAGCAATTATTACATGAATCACCCAAACATTCTTGCACATCAGCAGGCAGAAAGTACTATAATAGTCACAAAATGAGTTGGAAAAACTGTACCGCAGAAAAGTTAAGTGATTTACCAAATATGACAAAATGAGTCAGAATGACAACAGAAAATAGGTCTCAATGACACTGATCTGGTCAACGGTCCTAGCTGAATAAGCACCTCTCTGTTTTAACATTCTTCCGTAACAGAGACTAGCAAAGGATTTAATCATCTCCCTGTTGACTGTTGTTTGTTGGTTCTCTTTTGTTTCTCCTGAGTTTTACTCCACAATAATGGAAATGATGCTTGTAATACTTGAACAGTATCATATGTGACAGAGTCTTTTACATTCATGATCTCCTCTAATTAAGCAAGCCCACCTCTGCCTTCTGCATTTCTTCCCTCAATCCTTGACTCAAGCTAACTTGGAGTTGTCAAAAGATACCATGTATGAAATACAAAAGGGAGAATGAGATTTCTCTTATCCACTGTTTCCATTGAAGATAATCAAGATGTCCCTGTCATCTTGTGTTGTTTTATTTAACAAACATTTGTTAGGCACCGATCTGTGTCAGGCAATGCAAAGTGTGGAGGATATGAAGATAATTAAGATAGTCCTTAAATGAAGGAGCTTGTGGTCCAAACATGGGAATAATTCACAAATACGATATGGCAGGTGCCTCTGTTGAGGTATGAATAAAATGTTCATGGAATATCAGTGAGAAAGCAACAAGTTCTGCTTGGGGGAATCAGAGGAAGCTACTGTGCGGAATTATCTTAATTTGCACCCTCCTCCCCATATCCTCTCTCCACCTGCTCTGTACCCCAGGGAGCTAACTGTTGCGGACTGTACTACCACGTTTCCTTGCTTGTCTTCTAGGTTTTGGTCGGTTGGTCAATGGACACTCCCAGCAGGAGAGCCGAGGACACGCAGAAATAGGTTGGGTGCTTATTTTCCCAGATCCTTCCCTACCCTTTTACAGTTTGGCCCTGACTATATTCCTCTAGCAAAGGCCAGCAGCCCTATTCTAAAATCGCAAGTCATTCTGGGTCACTGTTCCCTTGTTTGCTTCCTCAGGCCCAGGGGTGGTAAGCTGCCATTCTCACTAGCCTCAGAGACCTCCACTGTCTTTGTATGATCCTAACCCTTTGTAAATAATTTGTCCATTAAGTCTTTTCAGCAGGAGAGTGACCAAATGAGTTTAGAGCAGGGAGTTGTTCAGGAAGACTCTAGAGCAGGGGTCCTAATTCGAAAGCTGCTGGGATCTTACATTCATGCATGAGGGCAGTGGTAGCACAGAGTGGAAAGGAGATAACGGACCTGCAACATAATTTTGGAGGCTGAATTGCCAGGCCAGGCAACTAACTGGACAGTGAGGAAAGTGAGTCAAGGTGAAGACAATTTTCAGCCTTTGAGAAAAATACACGTTCCTTAAAAAATTGTTTTAAACTTTGCGGTGCCACATGTGATACATTTTTAAAAAAAAATTTTTTTTTAACGTTTATTTTATTTTTGAGACAGAGAGAGACACAGCATGAACGGGGGAGGGGCAGAGAGAGAGGGAGACACAGAATCGGAAGCAGGCTCCAGGCTCTGAGCCATCAGCCCAGAGCCCGACGCGGGGCTCGAACTCACGGACTGCGAGATCGTGACCTGAGCTGAAGTCGGACACTTAACCGACTGAGCCACCGAGGCGCCCCAGATACATTTTTAATTAAAGATAATTTGGCAATAATGCTGCTGTTTATTAAGCGTCCTGCTCTTGTACTTGGCATGAAATCAATACTCAACTTCAAGAGGGCTTGCACAGCAAACTAGCAACCTGAGCACACGTGTCCATCTTGGGTGCACTCCCCTCACTACTGCACACGCATGCAACCCACAGGGCCTCCCACGGAGAATGTGCAGCATTGCAAAGCCATGTAGGAGAGCAGAGAAGATCACATGCCCTTGGAGCCCGCTCGCTCGTTTCATGTACAGTAAAGTCAGTATCTTTTGACAGTTTGGACACTGAAATTATCCCTCAGTCTAAATATACTGGGATGGGGTCCAGTCAGTTAGGTGTCCGACTCTTGATTTCAGCTCAGGTCACGATCTCACTCACAGTTCATGAGTTTAAGCCCCACATCGGGCTCTGTGCTGACAGTGCGGAGCCTGCTTGGGATTCTCTCTCTCCCTCTCTCTCTCTGACCCTCTTCTGCTCACGCTCTCTCCCTAAATAAATAAGATTTAAACAAACAAACAAACTGGGATGTAGATAAGAGCATGCCACATTCTAGCATTCATCTGAATGGCAATAAACCTGCTGTTATTATGCCTGAGTGAGGTAAGTCGGACGGTGAAAAAGACAAATATATGATCTCATATGTGGAATCTAAGAAAACAAACTCAAGCAGCTGGGTGGCTCAGTCGGTTGAGCGTCCAACTTCAGCTCAGGTCATGATCTCATGGTTCCATGAGTTCAAGCCCCACATCAGACTCTCTGCTGTCAGTGTGTAACCCGCTTTGGATCCTCTGTCTCCCCCTCTCTCTGCCCCTTGCCCTCTCACATATGTGCACTCGCTCTCTCTCTCAAAAATAAACATTAAAAAATAAATAAATAAATTTAAGAAAAAAATAAAAAATAAGTAAAAAAGCAGACTCACAGAAACAAAGGTTAGATTTGTAGGTAGGGGCGTGGATACTGGGTGAAGGGGGTCAAAAAGTACAAACTTTTAGTTATAACATAAATAAGGTCCGGGGACTAACATGATATCTATAATTAATACTGTATCGTATATTTGGAAGTTACTAAGATAGCAGATCCTAAAAGTTCTCATCACAGGGAAGAAAATGTAACTATGTGTGTTGATGAATGTTAACTAAACTTATTGTGATCATTTCACAACACATGCATACATCAAATCATTATGTTGTAGACCTTAAATGACTACGATGTTATATGTCAAGTGTATCTCAATAAAACAGGGGGAAACACTCGTGTTATTGTTGCTTTCTTTCTAGGGCTCTGCTGTTGTCAGGGGAGGTCATCGAGAGGACGTGACCACTGGGTGACCCACTAGATGAACCGAGGCACTCAGAGGCTCCTCATACCCCCTGCCCTGTCCTTGGAATGTACATTCTGCTCACTGTTCCCACAGTGGGAGCCATTTCAAGGACACAGCCTCGAGAGAGTAATGTGTTATTGAGACCATCTGGATGGTATATAGGTGACTGAACTTCATTAAGGCTGCCATATAAACTTTTAAAGATTCTGGCAGGCGGGTGCAGAGATCTACTCATCATGCAGATGTCCAGAACAAGTCACATCGGTAAGTTTCCTTGCTTACTAAACCTGCTACCCACCAACCTCTTTCTTCGGTCTTCGCTTACCCTCTGCATATGGGGGCCAGTTTCAATTTCACATGGAAAGTTCCCAAGGGTGCAGACCAGCAGCTGCCCACCCACACTTCAAATTTCCATTAATTTTAAAAGCACAAAGTGAAAACAAAGACTTCTTTCATTTTATCATCAGACGACTTCCACATGGTTGAAATTCCTAGGGAAATTCTTGTAAAATATATACCTATAAATGAGTATAGACCTGGGTGAAGGTGAAATCCCAGAGGTCGTAAAAAATACATTATTCTTCCTGGAATATTAATAATCAGATATTATGACCACACTGTCAATGCATTCTAATTTTCTCAAAGATAGAAACTGAACCTTAACAACTATTCATACTCAAATAAAAACAGAGGCTCAAATGACCTTAATATTTCTTCCACTTATGAAATCAGAAAACTTTGTTAGGTCTTTATAAGAAAATCTTTTTCTTCAAATACAATCACATCAAGTCCAAGGAAGCAGCAACTTTTCTGGAGGTACTCTGGCACAATGAAACATGTGACATGTGCATGGAAAAAAATGACTTAACATGTGCAAAAACGTATGTACAGGGATATTGATGATGTTACTGGTAATGGCTAAAAACCACATGCAGGAATATTCAAAAATAGAGAACTGGTTTAGTACATCTCCTTGGGCAACAAGGGATAACTCTTTTGTACATGTATAACACGGGGTCACTGGGGCAGTCTACTCTCTTCTCAAGGTGAACGTCTTTCTGGAGTTCTTGGTGGTCTTTCTCCTCTGCAGCGCTTAATCATCGCAAAGGTTTCCTTAACACTGAATTTTGAAAAGAAAGATTAGTGTCTCTTCCAGAAGGCACTGGGGCTTCTTATGCAAATTATCTTCCATCACTACCTGCATACAAAGAGGAAGGGCAGAAATGAAAAGTGACACAGCCCTTTCAAAGTGGCTCAAATTGAAAGCATGTGTTTATGTCTTCTGTTCTCCCTCAAAATACTGCTAAAATGATGATTTAAAAAAAATTCACCTGCAAAAATAAGAGGAGGAAAGGAAATAACAGCAGGCAAGCTCAGATGCCAAAAAGCAAACAGCAAAGCTGTAACTGAGAAAGAGAAAGATAGGTTGCAGCCACAGGTCAGGAGTCAGAAGGACATCTGCCTTCTTAACAGAAACACTGGACACAAGAAGACAATAAAGTAATGCCTCCAAAACCCTGAGGAAAATGACTTCCAACTGGGAACTCTATATTAAGCTACACTTTTATTAGAATATGAAAGTAAAATAAAGATTTTCCCAGACATGTAAAATTTCAAAAAATGTTATTCCCAATATAGCTTTTCCTCAGGAAACTACCAGATAAGTGTTCCCCAAAACAAGAGAATTTACCAAGACAGCAAAATCCAGACACCTTGGGGTCCATTTAGGACAAGCTACAACATGTACAGGGCCCGGTGCAAAATGAAAACAGAGGCTTCACAATGTTTGAAGACTTTCAAGATGGTGACGGCAAAGCACTAACCCAAATGCAGAGCCTTTCGAAGTGTAATTGTGCAGGACGCAGAAGTTACGAAACTGGTCTTGGGTCCGCTCCGGAAGAGGGAAGAGAGAATTCTCAGAATGATGACAAAGAAAGACCCCAGGACAGTAGCTGTGCAAGTCCAGACAATCACCAGTCCACACTGGAGCCAGAATGTGAAATACATCAAGATGGATATCTTCAGGGGCACCCGGGTGGCTCAGTTGGTTAAGTGGCCGACTTCAGCTCAGGTCATGATCTCATGGTTCGGGAGTCTGAGCCCCACATAAGGCTCTGCACTGTCAGTGCGGAGGCTGCTTGGGATTCTCTCTCTCCCTCCCTCTCTGCCCCTCCCCCACTTGTGCATATGTGTGTGTGTGTGTGTGTGTGTGTGTGCATGCTCTCTCTCTCTCTCTCTCTCAAAATAAATAAATAAACTTAAAGAAAAAAAGATGGATATCTTCAAGGAAAAGAATGAAATACAGAGATTACTCAATGCATTTTAATGGACTGAGAGGGCATTTCCACTTCTTGGGGAAAGTATACGAAAGAATTAGTGGTGGGCACAGTTAAAGCAACATTCCAGACAAATCAATTAGTGGTCAGTGTCAATATTTTATGACAAACTTGCTCTTACAGAGCAAAACCACTGTGCTCTAGAAACTGTGAAGACAGATAAGCAAGAAACTGACCTGCAAGCTGTTACATAGTTTTGGGATGCACACATGTGAATCAAAGCCAGTCTTGGTACTCTAGTAGCACTTTTCTAGGAATTCAAGATGGACAGTGACGTTCTGGCCCCACATTGAACAAGTACAAAGGCATGACAGAGCACAAACAATTCTGAACAAGCCTAGACAAACAACCCTCTTCACTGATGATGAGTGCCAGAATGGGGAAATGTTCTAGATTTCTCTCTCACTGTCCCCCACAAAGTTCCATTCAAAGACAGATGTGCTAGAAATAGATGCTAGTAAACAGATTTTATTTGGGATACTATTTGGACCTGTAAAACAAGCACATTTTGTTTTGTGTATATTGATTCCAGTGTATCGATTTTAATTTATTTGCTGTAATTAAACTTGTGTAATTATTGCAAGAAAATTCAATGAAAACAGGCTCAGACATTTCTTTTACAGCAGTGCTCCATGTTGCTCTGGTTTCTTGGGATTCTCTTGTGGTTTGATGTTAGGAATCCACGGTCAAAGTCATATGCTCCCCAAATGCAGGGGGAGAGAGTACGAGTCAGGTACCCTTACAGAACAGAATTATTTTTCCTTTGAAATTACATTTATTACGGTTCTTATAAAACATGCTGATATTTTGAAAGTTCAAACAGTAAAGAAAATCTCAAGGGAGAAACAAAAAGGTAATCCCAAGCCCTACCCCTTTAGAGGGAAGCACGTTTACCAGTTATCCTGTTGGTCGTCTCCTTATGTATACAAACACAAAGAGAAAAAGGTGAACACTTTCACACAAATGATAAAATGGCATTTTACTCTGTGATCCACTGTGTTCACTCAGGGATAGAGTAGTCCCCCGCCCCACCACCCCTTACTCCCCCCAACCTTTCTTATGGTTTTGCTTCCCGGGGTATCAGTGACCTGTGGTCAACCAAGGTCAGGAAGCAGATGATCCTCCTGAACTTATGGTCAGGTCAACAGTAGCCTAACACTACATCACAGGGCCTACATCACTCGCCTCACTTCAACGCATCATGTGGGCATTTATCATCTCACATCATCACAAGCAGAAGGGTAGGTACAGTACAATAAGATATTTTGAGAGATCCCATTCATATAACTTTTATTATATTCTAACTGTTCTATTTTATTATTATTATTGTTAATCTCTTACTGTGCCTAATTTATAAACCAAACTTTATCACATGTACGAATGCATGGGGAAAGCATAGTATATATAGGGTTCAGTACTGTCTGCGATTGCAGGCATCCACTGGGGGTCTTGGAACATACACGTGGATAATGGGGGACTACTGTATACCATGGGTAGTCTATGTGTCAAAATACTTCCATATCATCATTAAAAAAATTTTTTTTTTACATTTATTTATTTCTTGAGAAACATAGGGAGACAGAGCACAAGTTGGGGAGGGGCAGAGAGAGAAGGAGACACAGAATCCGAAGCAGGCTCCAGGCTCTGAGCTGTCAGCACAGAGCCTGATGCGGGGCTCGAACTCACAAACCGTGAGATCGTGACCTGAGCCGAAGTTGGATACTTAACTGACTGAGCCACCCAGGTGTGGCTCATACACCCACCCCATATCATCATTTTTAATAGCTTCATAGCATACCAACTTACGTATACAATAATTTTAAAAAAGCTTCCAATTATTCTTTACTGTGGAAAAATAAAAGCTGCCATCACTTGAGCACATATCATCTCCTACTTCTGTAATTATCTCATTGAGGTAAATTCCTATAAGCAAGTTTGTTGGCTCAAAAGAACAACTTGCCAAACTGTCTTCCAGAGTTTTTTTTTTTTTTAAATCAATTTACACTTCCACTAACAGCCTAAGAATACACAAATGACCAAGAAGCACATGAAAAGCTATTCAACATCATTAGCCATCAGGGAAATGCAAATCAAAACCACAATGAGATATCACTTCGCACCCACTAGTATGGCTATAATCAAAATGACAGACAGTAACAAGCATTGTTGAGGCCATGAAGAAGCTGGACCCCTCAGACACCACTGCTGGCAATGTAAATTGGTGCAGCCACTTTGTAAAGCAGTCTGGCAGTTCTCCAAACAGAGTCCTCAAAGGACCCAGCAATTCCACTCCTAGGTATGTACCCAAAAGAATTGAAATCAGGGACTCATAACAAATATCTGCATGGTAATGTTCATTGCAGCATTATTCACAAAAAAGTAGAAACCACCCAAGTAGTCATCAACAGGTGAGTGGATAAACAAAATGTATCTATCCATTCAATGGAATAGTCTTAATATTCATAAAAAGGAACAAAGCTCTGATATATGCTGCAACACAGACCATCCTTGAAAACCTTGATAAGTGAAACAAGCCAAACACAAAAGGGCAATTATTGTGGATTCCACTTACATGAAATATCTAGAGTAGGCAAGTTCATAGAGACAGAAGGGAGATTAGGGAGGCTCAGGAGAAGGGAGATGGGATGCTACTGCTTACTGGTTATAGTTTCCATTCGGGGTGATGAAAACACTGGAAATAGTGGTGATGGTTACACAACATTGTTAGTGTAATTAATGCCACTGACTTGTGCATTTAAGAATGGTTAAAATGGCAAATTTCATGTTATATATATTTTACCCAATTAAAAAGGTGCAAAAAAAGTTCTTAAGTTTAAAAAAAAAAAGATAGGAATGAAGCAGGTACATGCTACAATATGGATAAACCTTGAAAACATTTTGCTAAGTAAAATACGCTAGTCACAAAAGACAGCATATTGTTTGATTCTATAGAAAATGTCCAGAACTGGCAGATGTATAGAGACGGGAAGTAAATTAGTAGTTGCTTAGGGCTGGATGGTGGGGGTCTAGTGGGAGTGAAGGGAGGAGTAAGTACTATAGGATATGGGGTTTTTATGAGGGAGAGTGAAAATGTTCTAAAATTAATTATGGTGATGGGTGTACAACTCTGTGAATATGCTAAAAAAAACACTGAAATATACACCATCAATATACGAATTATATGGTATGTTGATTATATCTCAAGTAAGCTGTTATTTTTTTTAAGTAGGCTCCATGGCCAGCATGGAACCCAACAAGAGGCTTGAACTCATGACCTAAACTGAGATCAAGAGTTGGACGCTTAACTGACTGAGCTACCCAGGCACCCCACATTATTTTTTTAATTGTATTATTTTTTTGATGATGAGTTGGACCATCTTTTCACATTCGTTGCACATTTGTGTTTATTCTGTTGTAAATGACTTGTTCATCTTCTTTGCTCTGTTTTGTTTTTGTTTTTAATAATGCAAAAACTCATTTGGAGTCTACACTGACAAGTATTTTGTAAGTACATTTTGTTCTTGAAGTTGGTGCAAAATATTACAGATGGCATGCCTCCAGCCAATGGCAAGGCCAGTTCTAGAGGCTGACAGGCTAACAGGTTGAATTAATTTTATCTGTAACAGACTGAACACAGCATGGAAGAGTAACACAAAGAGAAGACTCCTTGATTCTTGGGTGCCGTAACAGGTGCTTTGCAAATATGCTCTCATAGAATCCATCACCCCCATTTACAAAGAAGGGAGGCCAATTTCCTCAAGGTCACACAGCCAGCTGTTGCAAGTGGCACTGGAACCTGGTTCTCTCTGCCCCCAAAGTGCTACTCCACCTTAAGTGCCCTCTGAAGAGTGCTGATCACATATGCATGAACAATAATAGGAAGCTATGATGATGCCATTTGTGCCTTCCGAGCTCCAGACACTTACGACTGGAATGATGCTGAGAAGGCACTGGCATTATGAAGTTGAAGCTGTCCGAATATACATTTTCTTCATTGCTCCCAGGGAGGCCATGAGGAAAAATTTATCAACAGAAACATAAATTCTTCAAGGTCCCTCAAACGTCCCTGTGAGGAATTATGAGCCACTCTGGGTCATAAGAATTGCATTTGGACATCTCTGATCAGCCAAAGTCCTGATTCAGAATGGCACAGTAATAGGTCAGATGTCACAGGGACCCGGAAATGACAAAATCACAAAAAAAATGATAGACAGCCATTGAAGGAGCTCACAAATACCGTATTTGGGAAATTTGGAGGTTCCGTAGGATTACATTACCCCTCTGTGTAATTACGGATGGTGTCATGCAAGGATCAAATTTTTAATTTGAAAAAGACCTTAGAATTTATCTACTCAAACCTTGAACTTTACAGATGCAGTAACTGCGATCCTAAGATTTTAATGAACTACTTTACTTAGAAAAATCTCAGCGAGGGGAAGACAGAACAATTTCTGCTGACTCCAAACTCCAAACTCCTGGATTTGTTGCCCTTCCTCATCACTCTGAGAAACCTCCCAAGTCGCTTTTCAATGGTAAAACCTCAGTCTGAGAATTTAATATTTTTCAGCTGTCTATGCCGCACTGGGGGTTGTTCAACTCTAACTCCCGTTAGCCATGAAGACTGGGAGAGAATATAATTCTCAGCACTGCTCATGTTTTCAAGTCACATGTCCTCAGGTTGCTAAAAATTTCTGGTCTGTGAAACATGAAATGAAATGCCAGGATGCTATTTTTGATTGACAACGGAAGCAAGGGAGCAAATTTATAACCATTGGCAAAATCTTACGATGACAGTGAGAAATTGCTAGTGATGAGCTATGTAACCACATTGCATTGATGTTGATGAAGGTTCTACCCTTCCTGTTGATTGAGGTTATTTCCCTCTAGCCTCCAGTTTCTAATAAACTAGACATTTAATTTTATCTTTAAATTAATTATAAATGTAATGGTTTCATAAGTATGATTTAGTGAGGAAGGATGAAAAGAACCACACGGGAAGAAAATGCATACTATTTTTTTTCCAATTTTTCATTTTACTTATGTTTTCCTTCACTTGGAATTTGTTTTAACATCATTTAATTTTTTTTATTTTTTAAAGATTTTTTTAATGTTTATTTTTGAGACAGAGAGAGAGAGAGAGAGTGTGTGTGTGTACATGTGAGTGGAGGAGGGGCAGATAGAGGGGGTACAGAGGGTCTGAAGTAGGTTCTGTGCTGACAGCAGAGAGTTCAGTGCAGGGCTTGAACTCACAAACTGTGAGATCATGACCTGAGCCTAAGTCTCATGCTTAACCAACTGAGCCACCCAGGTGCCCCAATTTAAGTTTTTTGAAGCATACCCCTGCTTAAAGCCTCCAACTAGTCTATTTTTTAAAACGTTTATTTTGAGAGAGAGAGAGAGAGAGCGTGAGTGGTCAACGGGCAGAGAGAGAGGGAGAGACAGAATCCCAACCAGGCTCCGTGCTGTCAGCGCAGAGCCCAATGTGGGGCTTGATTCCACAAAGTGTGAGATCACGACCTGAGCTGAAAGCAAGAGTTGGATGCCAGACTGAGTCACCCAGATGCCCCAGTATAATTTAATTTTTAAAAATACTTCTGTAACTGGGAATGCTCAGAAAAAGCAGACAAAGGAATGTTTCAAGTAGAGAAGGTATTACAGAGAACAACACCTAGCTCAGTAACTGTAAATGTTTTTTTGATCCTTATGTATATTCTAGGACAATAGAATGAGTTGCTCTAAAGGTAGAAAGCGTTCATTTACTTAAAAAAAAATACTTCATGTATTTTTGTCATCAGCCAGTCCAGTACCACAGCAGTAGGCAACTTAAGACAAGCACACTTGAAAAATAAGGAAGGTACACAAAATATCAAGTCTGTGGCACATGTACATAGCAATACAGAATTCTGCTCCACTCTTTGACTAACGAACATAATGGTCAGACTTAAAAATAAATACTTCATATGCAGTATCTAATAAATTTATATTTAATATATGTTTATGTAATATATATTATTAAATAATATATGCTTACATTTAATGTATATTAAATAAGTATTTGAGAATGGAATATGATTGGAATCCTTGGGAAAATTCAAAATTTAATTCTGTATGTACACACATAGGCATACCTATCCCGAATTAAATATATATTATTTAAAATGTAACTATAAATCAATATAAAATGTAACTACATATATATCAAACAAATATACATGTATATTTGACATATGTATATATTCACACATGTGTATACATATACATATCTATGTATACATATTTGTTTGATATATGTGTATATGTCTGAATTTTCTTTTTTTTCTTCCACTTAATTAACTGGTCATTTGTTTTCACCATCATGTAGTTACAAATACAAACAAGAATCTGCACTTAGCCGGCAAAGAACCTGAAGTATCATCTTTTAATTTTAACTCCTCTTTTATTGCCCCTCATTTTCTAAGGGATTAGACTCCTTCCGGACGTCAGTGTCTTTATGTTGGTTTTTTCCAAGTTGATTTTGTTTTACTCTTTAAGTTCACGCCATTGTTTGCTGACATAGTGAAATGTGATTTACAGCACAATAACCAGCCGACTGGAGAACATATTAAGTGGAAACTGGGAATGCAAGCAGTAAAGGATGTCAGGATCCACTAAAAATAGAAGGTTCCATACTTTCAGTTTAGTCATCTTTGGTTGGTATAAAAATCTCTGACTTCAGCTCATTGTGAGTTTGTTTTTTGGGTGATTTTGTTTCTTTTTCTTTTCTTTCTTTCTTCTTTCTTTCTTTCTTTCTTTCTTTCTTTCTTTCTTTCTTTCTTTCTTTCTTTCTTCTTTTTCTTTCTTTCCCTTTCTTTCTTTCTTTCTTTCTTTCTTTCTTTCTTTCTTTCTTTCTTTTTTAAAAGCATAACGGAATGAACAATTCAATGTGAAAATTCCTTTTTAAAAACTGGGGTACTTTTTTAGCCCATCAAATTTCAGTATACATGGTTAATAACCACTTCAAATTGCTATGCCAGGAGAAACTTTTACCTAATTGCCTGCCAAGGCTCATAAAGCACCTCTGTGTCATTGGCAATTCATTGGTCTATTGACGTCATAACTCACACTGATATTTTCTGGCTCTCATTTTTCACTCATACTGATGCTCACATCCTTTGATAATTTTTACATCCAGTAGTTCCAAAACTCAGGGCTATGCCTTGATTATAAAATTTTCAGAAGGTTGTATTACACTTTCTTTTACATGGATTTTCTCTTTCCCTACAATACGTGCACACGCACGCGCACGCACACACACACACGTGCGTGCACATCAATGCATGCATGCACACACACACTTTAAATGTCTGAATACATTCTCTTCCAAGTGGAATTTTTTTCATTAGACTCAAACATTTTATTTTCATATTGATCTACAGGTCCTTTTAAAGCTATTCCGAAGTCCCTCTTTATGTGACATAATAGTGATCAAACCACTTTACCTCAGAATGCCAGAATTTTATAAGATCACAGCTAAGAGTTACTTTCCAGCAAGGTGTCATGGGGATCAGTTCCTAGAATTGAATCACACGTCAGTTCTTTCCACAGGGCACATCTTCTCTGTTGGTATAGAGTGCCCTGCATGGCCAGCACTGGGCAAAGGGAAAGAGCTCCTATCAGGACATCTCTGTCATTTTCCCCTAGATGACTGTAAGGTGTGAAGAAAGAATGTTCACACCTGCCAATTCTGCCAAACTTCTTGCTTTCATGCCGCACACCAATTTGTTTCACGTTCTCTGGAGGAAGGTGAGAGTGTGAAAAGCTGTCTTTTGGCGCTAACATAACTGTCCTCTACAACCTCAGAAGAGGATAGCAGTCACCTTCACTAGTGGGATGGAGGAAAGTTTGAGGTGCGATGGGAAATCGTTCCTCTAAGGAGAAAAGTTTTCTTGGACATGTCAATACATTGTCAGCTCAGTGAACATGGCGACCCATGTCCAGGCGAGCCAAACTCCTCATTCCCTCAACTCCACTTCCTGAGTTATTTAAAGACCCAAGCAAAGGGTGGAAATGTGGTCAATGAGGGCTGTGTAACCCCCAGATGGGCAGGTTAAATGCAACAAAGAAATGAGTCATTGTACAAAGATTGGTCCATTTCATAGAGCTGTAGGGGTGCCACATGCCTCACAATCCTGAATGAAAAATGTACATTTGGATCATTTTCCAGAAAGGGGCGAAAGCATTACACAGCAGTTGTATGTACCTTTGACGCTAATTAGTTCACATTTTTTTTAAAACCATACAAGCTTACAACGGTAAGCTACTGAAGTTATTGCCTGTGTCCACCTCACAGATCTTGAGGTAACTTAACAGAGCCATCTGAATGACTAAATAGCAATCAAGTAACCATTTGCAAAATGATTTTGTCCATCAAAGATTGTCTCACTGACCTCCTCAGGTGAACCAGCTACTCCCCAGGTTTGGTACTACTTCTGTCACATTTTTTTTTTTAGTCCTAGGACTTTCCTTTTTCTAGTTGTTGCTTCATTAAAGGCCACATCCTGAAAATCTCAAAAGAAATATGCTGTCAAGTCAGCGCTCGGCATTCCTTAGATGATGTTGTGATGTTGTGATTTATAGGAAGAAATATACATCGAGTCTTTGTCCCACTTCTGGCACAGAGCTCCTAAAACTCTCAGAATTTCCTAAATGTGTCTCTTGTTATGTCGATGAGATGACTTACAGAAAGCACAAAAGGATGAAGGCTGTTTGTCAAGGGAACCAACCCAGCAATTACAGGGTTGGAACTTTCAGCCCCACCCCTCTAAACTCTGGGGAGGAGAGGAGGCTGAAGATTGACTTATTGCCAACAGTCGGTGACTTAATCAGTCAAGTTTATGTAATGAGCCTCCATAAAACCTCGAAAGGATGACACTGGGAAATCTTCTAGGTTGGTGAATGACACATGGAGATTCGAAGAGTGTGGTGGACCTGGAGAAACCATGGATGGGGTTGGGTATGGGATCTCTATGCCCCTACACGGTACTTTGCCCTATCCATCTCTTCCATCTGGTTGTTCCTGCATTATATATTTTTATAAGAAACTGGTAATCCGGTAAGTAAAACGATTCTGAGTTCTGTGAGCCACTGCAGCAAAATCAAACCTGTAGCTGATCAGTCAGTTGGACTTTCAACTAGCATCTTAAGTGAGGAAAGGGAGAGGGTCTTGTAGGACTGAGCCCTCAACCTGTGGAATCAGAAACATCTCCAGGTAGATAATGTCAGAGTTGAGTTGAATTACAGGACACTCAGCTGGTGCAGGAGACTTTCTTGGTGGTTTGGGAGTAACCCAAATACACATACACCTTGGAATTGGGTAGAGTTGGAGATGTGCCTTGAGGGGAGAAGAACCTGAGACTTGAAAGTTGCGAGCTTTCCTGTGTAGGGACGTGAGTAGTGGAGGATGGCTGTAAGGGGAAAAAGAAAACATCAGTGGGCGTAGAAACAATCTGTGATGAAGGGCTAATCGTTCCTCCAATTTGTATTTAAAAATAAAAACAAAAGAAAGGAAGATCTTGCAAGTCCAAAGCACACACAGAATAAGCCCACTGATTCCACACTTGGATATCACGCAATGTCAAGTTGCTATCGAGTTCTCCTGACGTTCACTCTCAATCCCTCACCCAGGACCTCAGAAGCAATTCACAGGTGACGACCTCACCTCATCAACGAAACCGGCAGCCATTGCACGTGGGCCTGCTGGTGCGTTGGATCTGGCAGAGTTTTAGGATCTGAGTTGCCAGTGTTTTTCCAGGCTGTGGCCCCAAGAGAGCAACCCCTTTGCTCTGGGTTGCTGTATTTCAGCCCTCCGGAGAGTCCTGGAATGCTGATTCTCAGATGAAAATAGGCTCTCTCAATCTCTGCCAACCTTCTTCTCATTCATCTAGAGAGCTCTATGCTCCTGAGGCCTGGGGTTGTGTTCTCACCTCCGAGCTAGTGCAGTTTCCCAAAACATGTGCTTTCTATGTTAACAGCTGGTTTTACAGCTTGGAGAAGCTTAACTGCTTTCTTTATGCTTTTGGAAATGATGAAATGACCATTTTAGGTGGAATAGGTGGATGGATTCCATGATCTTAATTTCTCTCTCTCCTCTTACGGCTTATGTGTGTTCCAGAGCTTGTTCCCCATCCCGCTTTGACCCTCCTGCTCAATGTGGGGGTTCGGTCTGAGAAATGCAACCTATCCACAGCTCATTTGAAGAGCTCAGGTGATTTACATATGCCAGACATATCAATGTTTCCTTTACCGGTCCAAATCTAATTTCGCTCCTAACGGCAGGATGCTAACTCTTGCCATCTGCGATCGTGGCACAAAAATTTGACATCAAAAACCCTCCCCACGCATTCAGGAATGCTGTTATATATAAAGACAGGAGAGTTGTTCTCTCACACCCCTTCAGGAAAGCAGATACAAGATTTATGGATGTTCGGTGGCATTTTTCCTGACTCCTGGTGACTGTCTGCACAGAAACAGGGAAGATTTATTTTCTGACTGGCCCTCATATGCGCAAGCTCAGTCATCTGCAACCCAGCTAATTAGAAAGGTCAGTGGTACCTTTTGAGCAAAGCAGAGAAAGAGACTGGAGCCAAACTGCAAATGTACATATTACTGATGACGGTGCCACACTGAAGCAGCGAAAGGACTAAGAATAATGCTCACGCCTCCTGGAGAACCTTCGCGAGACATTTTTTTAAGGCAAAGGAGTGAATGCTACTGCTTGGAGAGGTCACTGTCAGCAGGCTCTGTGCAAAATTAATAACAGAATGTGGTCAGTCCCGTGCTTCATTGTTCCTGTGGAAGGCGATGGCTGCATTATGAAGAAAGGGCAATTATAAGGATAAGAAAGAAAAGATGAAGTATGAAATAGTCCAAGTTCAATAACAGACTGTAGCCGACCATACAGAAACTACAAAGTGCCACCTGACTCTTTCCTCTAGTGCAAAAAAGGGCATCGTATTTCCTGGGCATTTGGTATGTTCCAGACATTGGATTAAGGTGATTTTCTATATTACAGAAGTAATATACTTTTGTCCTCTTTTTATAGTTGAAAAGCAGAGATTCAGAGAAGTTAAATAATATGTTCAAGGTCATACAACCAGCAAGGGGAAAAGCTGGGACCAATGTCTGTCTGAATCCAAAGCTTATTCTCTATGTACCAATTATCAGTGCAAAGCAGATGGGAGAAATGTCTTTGATATCAGATCACTGTATACATCATTGCTACTTCAATTCTACTTTGCTATCAAAATTAAATAAGTGTGAATTAATATTACATTAGATTATAAAAAAAACACTAGGACAGTGCATAGCCTGTGTCTGTTAAATAATGCAACTTAGAAATAATATATGAAACCTAAATATATAGTATATAAGTACACAGGCACAAATCCATTAATCCTTCTATATTATCCAAACAGATGTTATCAAAAGAGCTGCACAACATTTTATTCTATTAGATTACATTCCGATGTAAGAACTGTAAGTACACTCAGAACCTCAACACATTTATTTATCTGAAAGAACTTGATGGAAAAAAAAATGCAACTTCTCAGAACACCTCAGGATTTAACGTCTCAGGAAATTATGCCACCCGTGGAGGTTGGAATATTTTATGAAGCCCTCTGCTACTGATGTGACGATGTGACTATTATTTTATTTATAATAGGAAGTTCTACCAAAACTATCCTAGTCCATTTGAGCTGCAAGTTCAAAGTACTATCTTCATTCCCAAGTGATGGGTTTGACATGTCTCCAGGGATAAGTATCTGCCTTAGGTATGAATACGACCCTTGTAAGAACCTATGTTTGTGAATATGCAGATTCTTAGACCTTACCCCATAGAACTTTCATTCCAATAGGCCTCAGGTAGGGTGCAGGAATCTTCATTTCAACATACATCAGTTTCTACCACAGGTGGTCTAATGCCTATTGATTGAAGATCACTAGACTAGAAGATCCTTCCCTCTGGTTTGGAATTAGTCCCTTAAATTCTTGCTTATATTCACAGTAGAGCTACCACAGGCTTTCCAAATGAAATTTTCCCAGCTTCTCAAATTGCTGGAGTATTGCTTAAACTGAACCAAGTCTTGATGTGATAAATCCCAAGGACATACCTGCAGGAGACTGGCCTTTACAAGCAGCAGAACTGCTGAAGTCCTGTTCAGATAAGAAGTTGCTTCCTTTTATTTGCTCTCCTTCCTACCTTAGGCTGTTCTAAAAATAAAGCTGTGAACTAGAAGAATTTGGTTCTTATATCTTACTTCCTCTGCCTTCACCACTTCTAACTTCAATATCCAAACCACAAATTGGTAACTAAAGCTTCTTGTCTACTCAGGATCTTCAACTGGGGCATCCAACCAAAGCAGTCTGGCCCTCCTTCCCATGCTCTGGATCTCTCTCTATTTCCTCCCCCAACACGTGTTTCATCCATTTCCCATCTGGTCAGGATCCTAGCATCAGAACAGTGACAAACTTTCATATAATACATTAAAATAAACTAACAGACTAATATTTTATTTAGGAACCAAACTAGCGTGAAAAGAGGAAGATTTTGTGTTGGGTCGAACACATTGTAAAAGGAAGTTGATAAAGTTAGAATAGTGGCATCAGGTGATGTGGAAAGGCAAAGACATTCCTTGCTCCACTTTTCTGCTGGAGAAAATAAATACCTACTTCATCAGTAACCCACAACCTTTGCTGACAATTCAACAAGGTCATGGAAAGACGTAGCCAGCTAATGGGACACGAAATTCAATACGACAAAAACTGGACTCTAAATATGCTTTAATTTTGGGGCGCCTGAGTGGCTCAGTCAGTTGAGCTTCAGACTTCGGCTCAGGTCATGATCTCGTGGCTTGTGAGTTCAAGCCCTGCCTCGGGCTCTGTGCTGACAGCTCAGAGCCTGGAGCCTGCTTCGGATTCTGTGCCCCTCTCTCACTCTGCTTCTCCCCAGCTCATGCTCTGTCTCTCCCTCTCTCAAGAATAAATGAAACATATAAAAAATATATATATGCCTTAATATCTTAAAGGGAAATTCAAGATAATTTATTAGAATACAAAATATAATCAAAATCAAAGAGAAGGGGCACCTGGGTGGCTCAGTTGGTTAAGTGTCCAACTCTTGATTTTAGCTCAGGTCATAATCTCACAGTTCCTGGGATCGAGCCCCTTATCAGGCTCTGTGCTGACAGTGTGGAATCTGCTTAGGATTCTCTCTTTCTCTCCCTCTCTCTCTCTTTGCCCCTGCCCCACTCATGCTTGCTCCCTCTTTATCTCTCAAAATAAATAAATAAACATTAAAAAAAAAACAAAAACAAAGATAAGGACGTGTACCAACAACCTGCTTGATTAAACATGAGGTTCCATGGCAATGTACAAAATCACAGTTCCAACCTGAGACCAAGTACTATAGCATTAGGACAGACCCAACAGTCAAGTAAAATTCTCAAGAGACAAAGAAGGAAACCAATGCTCCCATAAAGCTCTAAAAAGGAAGCAGACTCAGTATATTTTAGATCATCTTTGATGACCTCACAGTATCCACCATGATTAACACTTAAACATATCATGAAATATGAAATAGGCGGGGAAGATTCCATAATATGTTGATTTTTTTGCAGCATTAGAATCATTCAAACTTTGGCTCTGTCCTTGGATCCAGACATATCTAGGAGCCTTTGGCTTCTTAGTAATAAATCATTTAGCCGTAACTTTTAAACTTCATGATTATAATTAACACTTAAGCCTTGATAGATGCTAATGGGTTACTTTTTTTAGGTAGCATGTTATTTTAATAGGGGCTTTTTATACACAAGGCCTTATAAATTCCAAGGAATGACTCTTAGAGATAGAAACTTCAGGTACTATCATAAGATAGGAGGAAAGATTTCAGGGAGGCAGGTAAGTGGGCTTGTAACCTCTAAAATAATTCTACATTATCACCCATGGCCCCCAAAGTATAGGGGAAAAAAAACAACCTTGCTTTATTACAGGGCTTACCACATGGTACAAAATCATGTGTAGCATAAAATAAGGTGGAGTGCATAAATATGGTTCCTATTGAAAAAGATCTCCATCAAGAGATAAAACATAAAGAATCTGAAGCAGGCTCCAGGCCCTGAGCTGTCAGCACAGAGCCCAACATGGGGCTCAAATGTACAAACTTCAAGATCATGACCTGAGCTGAAGTCCGATGATTAGCCGACTGAGCCACCCAGGTGTCCCTGAACCATAGATTTCTGAAGAGACCTTGGTGGGCTTTGGAGAGTAGGAGAAGAAACACAGGGAGTCCTCTGCAGAACCTCACTTCCAGATGAGGTGAGCTCCCGGGAAGCTGGCATGTCAGGATCGTATATTGTGTACATGTGAGCATACGGTGGGGGCTCAAAACAGACACAATGATAGTAATAACAGTCCTAGCTGCCACTGACTATTTCCTTAGCACCAACCACTGCGCTCAGCTCTGCACTGTGTCCGTGCAGCAGAGCTCGACATTTCTCTCACGCCTGGGCAATGATCATAATGATCCATGTCTCTAAGGCCACAGTGAAGATGAAATGAGATGGCCATTTGCAACATGTGACAAGTGTCACACAATTCTTAAGTGTTTGTGATCCGAAGCCAAATGTTTTTCTCTTCTCTGCATATCTCTCAGTAAATGAGTTGGCCCTACCCATATACAGAGAAGCCTTTAGAATCACAAACAACTAAAATTCTAACACTTGTTAAGGGAGGCCTATTTTACAAGCTGATTGAGTTTCTGACAAATAAAATTGGCAGAATTATTAAACATGTTTTAGAGACTTGTAAGAAATTTTACTGCAGTAGAGTAGGAGGATGACTGGAGAACCAGTGCCCCAGCTATTTATCTGCAGGACAGAGACCAAGGGATTAATTCCCCAACCCATTCCCGGTGTCCCAAATGATATTGACCTGGTGGTGGACATCTTGCCCTCGCTTCACAGGTAGTACTTAAGTTCAACGTCATTTTCTCAGAGAAAAGCAAAGCACCCACCTCATTCCAGACTAAGTCAGAGTCTTCTGTTACACTCTCTCATAGCATTTTGTATTTCCTTTCTTAGCACCTAGCATAACTGATAAATAACATTTCTTTGTGTGATTCTTTGATTAATGTCTGCTCCCTCTCAAGTATAAGCTGGTTAGTGTGGAAATCGTGACCACTGAACTCATCATCGTATCAACTCAGAGCCTAGCATAAGGTCTGGTACATGGAAGGAGTTAAATAAATATTTGGTTCTTTGATGAGGAGTGAAAACTTGAAGCCAAATCCTCTAACACCAAAGCCAGGGTTCATTTTATTACCAAAGAAATGGCTCCACCTAAGAATTACCTGGGCAGCCCAGAAAACACAGATTCCCAGGCCTTATTCTGACCCTGTAGCATCAGAAACTCCTGGAAGAATCTGTAGTTTCAAAGTGCACCCCGTTCGTGGACCAGCTGTATGAACCGCTGCACTCCACATACATATGCATCAGCTATAATCCAAAACAATGTGTTTATAAATAGAGAATCTAGAATTTTCACTGCCTACTCTCTGCTCCATGCTGAAAGAGTCCTCCAATCTGTCTCCTATTATTCCAAGAAAATGAACAAGTATCAAAAGCAGCTCCTATGTCTTCACATAGAACATGCACTGTGTAATTCTTTGCATTAAGTAGAATTCCATACATTTTTTAAAAAGATGAAACTTTGCATCATACTGCTCAATGGAAAAAGTCAGGCTGAAAATGCTACATATTATATGGTTCCACCTATATAGTTGCAAAAGGTAAAACTATAGAGACAGAAAAATGACTTCTGGCTTCCAGGAGCGGGTGCAGGCAGTGGTCGTGATAGATGGAGCACAAGCGACTTTTAGGGTGGTAAACTTGTTCTGTTTGAAACTATAACA
Source organism: Neofelis nebulosa (assembly GCF_028018385.1). Classification (NCBI taxonomy): domain Eukaryota; kingdom Metazoa; phylum Chordata; class Mammalia; order Carnivora; family Felidae; genus Neofelis; species Neofelis nebulosa. The sequence continues at coordinate 141,116,581 of NC_080786.1, read as the reverse complement.
GATACATGACATCCCCCATTTATCAAAACCCAGAGAACTATACACACACACAGTGAACCCTGATAGAAACTGTGGAGTATTGGTAATAATAATGTATCAATATTGGTTCATTAATTATAACAAAGGAACCACACTAATGCCAGATGTTTAATATAGGAAATAAGAAGGAAATGGGAGAGTGGCAGATACATGGAACTCTATATACTATCTGCTCAATTATTCCGTAAATCTAAAACTGCATTTTTTTAAAGCCTGAAAAATCAAAATGCACCAAAAAAAAAAAAAAAAAAAAGTGACGCGGGGTGGAGCATGCCAGCAATCATTACCTTCACATTTATTGCTCTTCACTCTGTGGGGAGCAACAAACTAAGCATTTTCAAACACCGTATTTAACCTGACGACACTCCTCTAAGGCAGCTGCTATCAATTTCATCAGATGCACTTAAGGGTTGAAAGAACTGACAGTTGAGTGCAGGGAAGTCTTTGCCCAAAGCAAAGTGCCAGCCAGTGTTCCTAGGTTTCAAACTCGGGTCCCAGCCTTGCCCAGAGCCTGCATGTATACCCACTGTCCCAACCCACTGCGATGTATTGCTTTTGCCCACATACAAAATGAGTGGGTTACTACAAAGCTTAATCAGTAACTATAGGCCAACATGATTAGAATATTGTAATGCATAACCGGATGAAAAGATTCTCACAATCAGGCAATGCCTATTGATAAGCCAGGGATACCCAAGGAGTAAAAAAACAAACAGTGCCCTCCAGGAGCATGGGATGGTAGAAAGGCACATGGTATGTTCAGCACAGAATCATGTGTCCAATAAACCAATCCTGGGACACTGATGTATGGACTGAAATGACAATATTTTGCTTTAAAACTGGACTCTTTCTTTTATTTAAAAAAAATGTTTTTAATGTTCATTTATTTTTGAAAGAGAGAGAGAGAGAGAGAGAGAGAGAGAGTGAGTGAGTGTGTGTGTGAGCAGAGGAGGGGCAGAGAGAGAGAGGGAGACACAGAATCCAAAACAGGCTCCAGGCTCTGAGCTGTCAGCACACAGCTGGACGCAGGGCTTGAACCCACAGACCACAAGATCATGACCTGAGCCGAAGTCAGTCACTTAGCAGAGTGAGGTGTCCCTAGACTATTTTTTAACAATAACAACAACAACAGAAAGTCCATAAGAGGGGCGCCTAGGTGGCTCAGTCAGTTAAGCATTTTTAAACATTAAAAAAAAATGTTAAAAAAAAAAAGAAAGTCCATAAGAAAGAGACGCACTGAGAACTATCACAACTACAATAAACTTAGGGGCCATATCTGCCTAATGCAATGGGTGAATGTCATATGGATCTTTTTTTATTTATTTTTTATAGTTTTTTTTTAATGTTTATTTATTTTGAGACAGAGGGACAGAAACAGAGACAGCGGGGGCAGGGGGGCAGAGAGAGAGAATCCCAAGCAGGCTCTGCACTGTCAGCACAGAGCCTGATGTGGGGCCTGATCCCACAAACCATGAGACCATGATCTGAGCCAAAACCAAGAGACAGACGCTTAACCAACTGAGCCACCCAGGCACCCCATGTCTCATATGGATCTTTATTCAAACACACTATGGCGAATAAACTTTGAACAAAGACTGAACATTATATGATACTAAGGAGTTAAGTTTTAGATGTAACAATTTTATTAAAATTAGGTTTTTTTTTTAAAAAGATCAAAACTATTAAAGATAAACCCAATAGAGATTTGCTTCAAAACCATTTGAAGAGGAATGGAATGTGGGTATAGGTCAAATAAAATAGACTGTGAACTGATAATTGTATAATTGTTGGAGCGGAGTGATGGGAACATGGGGTTCATTGATACTATTCTCTCTCCCTTTGAATATATTTGAAATTTTCCATCATGATAGGGTTTTTTAAAATTTCTTATCCACCATTAGTTCTATTGCTTATTCAACCGTGTCCATTGTCTTCATTCAATAAATATAGATATGAGTATTCATGATAAAAATAATAATTGAAATTAAAACATAACAGTACCCTATTTAAGTATTTTCACTCAGATTGTAACTCCTGCCCTGTCGCTTCTGTTAACCTTTCTAGGAAACAGCCCACGTCAATCTTCGTGGCTTCTGTTGTCCTCTGTCCTCTCATTACTCGTTTCTTTCAAGCACTTATGGCCAGAAAAGGACATCCAGGGCAGAAAGAAAAAGTCCAAGGGGCGCTGTTACCTGTTGGTGTTTTCCAGTCAAGTAGGGGCCAGAATAAGCTCAGTGATGTTGGCAGCTGCTCTGAATACAGGCAACAGGTCTCCTTCACCGTGGGCATCACCCACTGCCACAGACACCCATCCTTGGGCCTGGGGGATCCGGCACATCTGAAAAGAGTCTGTATCATCCCCCCTGAGTTTGGATTAGTTCTTCACTCTTGAGATACCCAAGAAGAATGAATCCAAGGACTGTGAGTGATTCATCGGAGATACATAAAGAAAAATGAGGTTCTATCTCCTTCCCAAACAGAGCAGGAAAAGCTCTTGGCTAGCCACAGACATTGGGGGTCCCCACCCCCCAATGTTGGGCAGGCTGGCGCCAAACAAAAGGAAACAGTGAATATGCCATTTCCCCAGCAACAAAAGTATAAGTCAAAGTCATGAAGCACCTTCCTGAAATTCAACTTCAGAGGCTGGTACGTTATTTTGTTGCAGAAATTTCTTGACAGCAATGTCCTAGGTCTGCCCAGACCTAGATGACCATAGCACTCTGGACCCCACAGGCCTCCTTGGATAAAAAAAAAAAATTGGTTTTGTGTTATATATAATGTGTATTAATAAATATGCAGCACATTCTGTCTCCAGAGGTGGCAAGAGGTGAATGCTCTTACCTGTTCCCCTCTTCTCCCTAAGGAGTCCCTTATTTGGAGGAAGAAAAATTCTGCAGACAAGTTAAATGAACATTTCAACTTTAGGTGATTCACTCAGCCAGTTGTTAGGGTGTTCTTTAAAACTCTTGTCATGGGGCGCCTCGGTGGCTCAGTCGGTTAAGCGGCCGACTTCGGCTCAGGTCACGATCTCACGGTCCGTGAGTTCAAGCCCCGCGTCAGGCTCTGTGCTGACAGCTCAGAGCCTGGAGCCTGTTTCAGATTCTGTGTCTCCCTCTCCCTCTGCCCCTCCCCTGTTCATGCTCTGTCTCTCTCTGTCTCAAAAATAAATAAACGTTAAAAAAAAAAATTAAAATAAATAAATAAATAAATAAATAAATAAATAAATAAATAAAACTCTTGTCATTTGTGCAGTTTTAACTTCTGGTATTCAAAATATTCTAAGTGCCTACATTCGTATGCCTTTCTACAAGTTTCCAAAGGTGTCTGGGGAATTTCACCAAGCCCAGTGATTTAAAATTCTAAAGGTCAGGAAGTGTATCACTGAGTACTTAAACAATGACCCTGCAATAGTTCAAAAGTGAAATACTGATTATGAAAATTGACAAGTGCATATTATCTACCATGTTGTTGCAAAACATTGAACTGAATTCCAGGAGGGGGCGGGGGTTCCAGTCCTGGCCTGTCCACTCACAAACTCTGTGATATTAGGTAAATTATCACAGTCCCATGAGCCTCTATAAAATAAGGGGCAGATTAGATGGGTGTTGATGGTCATCAAAGATGTCAGATTCAGTGAAATACTTATTACTCTAATGACCCTTCCATTTACAATGATTTGGTTTTTCTCTGGGATGGTAAGAATTTGAAACATGATAATAAGCCTCCAAGAGACTGCCTCAAACCAGAGCTCTGATAACACTACTGCACCTATTGGTAGCTTTACCTGAAAACTGGCCATTTGCAAACTCCATTCCTGAGGGTAGGTCCATCTGGAACACGAACTTACAGATCAGACATGACTTAATGGATTTAGGATCAGAACGTCCGACATTGTGTTTTTAAAAACCTGCTTCTTTCAAACTAAAATAGCTTGTTAAACTTCAGCCATTACAGAAATACATCAATTTAGATACTCAACATCAATCACGAGAATCACAGTGTTCTCTGCTCTGATGAATTCTAGAGAAATGCCTTTAATGCTCATTTTCCACTTCATTTGGCCTCATGACCCTACAACTATGACATTACCTCACCTCTATTATAAATAATTCGATAATGACTTTTGTTACACTCTCTGTTTCCTCTTCCTTCCAGCAGGCAATTGGAGAGTCTTGGCCATATCCCTTTGCCCACCAGATTTCAACACAACTATGAAGGACAATTCCGTGCAAGTGACCAGTGTAGGGGAGCAGAATTTACCACCCCAAAATATGTCTCTTTGGCATAAAGATTATTTTAGGGTGGCTATTTTTATTCCAGTTTGTTTGTTTGTTTGTTTGTTTAGAGCATGAGCAGGGGAGGGGCAGAGAGAGAGGAAAAGAGAGAATCCCAAGCAGGCTCTGCGCTGTCGGCACAAGGCCTAACACAGGCGCAGTGTCACGAATGGTGAGATCATGACCTGAGCCCAAATCAAGAGTCTGATTCTTATAGATCTACCCTATGACCCAGCAATGGCACTGCTAGGAATTTACCCAAGGGATATAGGAGTGCTGCTGCATAGGGGCACTTGTACCCCAATGTTTATAGCAGCACTTTCAACAATAGCCAAATTATGGAAAGAGCCCAAATGTCCATCAACTGATGAATGGATAAAGAAATTGTGGTTTATATACACAATGGAATACTACATGGCAATGAGAAAGAATGAAATATGGCCCTTTATAGCAACGTGGATGGAACTGGAGGGTGTTATGCTAAGTGAAATAAGTCATACAGAGAAAGACAGATACCATATGTTTTCACTCTTATGTGGATCCTGACAAACTTAACAGAAGACCATGGGGGAGGGGAAGGAAAAATAAAAAGTTAGAGAGGGAGAGAGCCAAACCATAAGAGACTTTTAAAAACTAAGAATAAACTGAGGGTTGATGGGGGGTGGAAGGGAGGGGAGGGTGGGTGATGGGCACTGAGGAGGGCACCCGTTGGGATGAGCACTGGATGTTGTATGGAAACCAATTTGACAATAAATTTCATATTAAAAAAAAAAAAAGTCAGATTTTTTTTTTCAACGTTTTTTATTTATTTTTGGGACAGAGAGAGACAGAGCATGAACGGGGGAGGGGCAGAGAGAGGGAGACACAGAATCGGAAACAGGCTCCAGGCTGCGAGCCATCAGCCCAGAGCCTGACACGGGGCTCGAACTCACGGACCGCGAGATCGTGACCTGGCTGAAGTCGGACGCTTAACCGACTGCGCCACCCAGGCGCCCCAAAAAAAAGTCAGATTTTTAATGGACTGAGCCACCCCCGGGTGCCCCAAGGCTAGCTACTTTTAAGAAACTGAAAAGAAGTTCTGAAAACCAAGTAGAAGTTAGCCTTTTGTAAGAGACATTTACATTTATAAATGTGGGGGTGTCTCCTTCATTATACCAGGAAGAGAAGGATGACTCTTCATCTCTAGAAACTGTTATCAATAAAGAAGCATGGAATTTAAATCTTCATTACAGCCTTAACTCTTGTTTATTGTATTCGTTGTGTAATCTACCATAACTGACTTAGAATCAGCTGTTCAATTCATTTTGAATAAATCTTAACACTACCCTTTACATTAACATGCTTAAGACTTACCACTTAGAGATGATTTGGGGTACGAAAGGCATACCATCCTTGAAATTAAACCTGCTTTTACAAGGTAAAGACTTTTTGAATTAACACTTTTGAAACTTTTTGGAATTTACAGTAACTACCTAAACATTAAAAGAGCAAATATATTTGCATTCATTAAGTCCAAAAACAAATTTACATTTGCAAATTTGCATTTTACAAAACCGAAGTTCTGGCAACAGTTTTTTTTTTTAATTTTTTTTAACGTTTATTTTATTTTTGAGACAGAGAGAGACAGAGCATGAACAGGGGAGGGGCCGAGAGAGGAAGACACAGAATCTGAAATGGGCTCCAGGCCCTGAGCGGTCAGCACAGAGCCCAACGCGGGGCTCGAACTCACAGACCGTGAGATTGTGACCTGAGCCAAAGTCGGATGCTTAACCAACTGAGCCACCCAGGCACTCCTGTCAACAGTTCTTAAGGTAATTTTATTTACGTTATTAGTTCACTTTCGTTTGGATTTTTTCTTAGTGAATTGTTTTACGTTTAAATAAATGATTTTTTTTTTTTACAAAATACTAATAGTGCCCTACATTTGCACAGCACTTTCAAGTATTGAAATGATTTGACTTTATTTATTTTAACTGAGGCTCAACAAAAAACTTTGTGAGATAATGATAAGGCCCTATTTTACAAATGAGGAAACTGAGGCCACACTGCTAGTAGGTAACTGTGTCCATATTCAAATCTAGGTCTCCCCGTTTGACACAAGAAGATATCCAGATGGCTAACAGACACATGAAAAGATACTCAACACCACTATCAGGGAAATACAAATCAAAACCACAATGAGATATCACCTCACACCTGTCAAAATGGCTAAAACTAACAACAGGAAACAACAGGTGTTGGCAAGGAGGCAGAGAAAAGAAAACCTTCTTACATGGCTGGCGGGAATGCAAACTGGTGCAGCCACTTTGGAAAACAGTATGGGGGTTACACAAAAAGTTGAAAATAGAACTACCCTGGGGTGCTTGAGTGGCTCAGTTGGTTAAGCATCCAACTTTGGCTCAGGTCATGATCTCATGGTTCACGGGTTCGAGCCTCGTGTTGGGCTCTGTGCCGACAGCTCAGAGCCTAGAGCCGGTTTCATACTCTGCGTCTCCCTCTCTCTTTGCCCCTCCCCCACTCACTCTTTCTCTCTCTCGCTCGCTCTCAAAAATAAATAAACATTTAAAAAAAGAACTACCCTAGGATCCAAAAGTTGCACTTCTGGGTACTTATTCAAAGGATACAAAAATACTGATTTGAGGGGATATCTGCACCCCGATGTTTATAAGCAGCATTATCAACAACAGCCAAATTACGGAAAGAGTCCAGATGTCCCTCAACTGATGAATGGATAATGAAGAGGTGATATGTATACACAATGGAATATTGCTCAGCCATTAAAAAAAGAACGAAGTCTTGCCATTTGCAATGACATGGATGGAGCTAAAAAGTATTCTGCTAAGTGAAATACGTCAGTCAGGCAATGAAAAATACCATATGATTTCACTCATATGTGGAATTTAAGAAACTTAAGAGATGAACATGGGGGAAAGAAAGACAGGGAGGCAAACCAGAGAACAGAGTCTTAACTACAGAGAACAAATTGGGGCTTGCTGGAGGGGAGGTTGGTGGGGGGATGGGTTAAGTGGGGGACGAGTATTAAGGAACGCTCGTTGATGAGCACTGGGTATTGTGTGTAGGTGATGAATCATGAAATCCTACACCTGAAACTAAAAACAAAAGCAAAAACAAAAGCAAAACAAAACAAAAACAAACCTAGGTCTCCCAGCTCCAACTAGAATATTAAGCCATTCCTCCCTTAAGTATTAACATTTCCTTGAAGAATGCCTTAAAAATCACCTCAAGTATTCTGGGGTGCCTGAGTGGCTCAGTCGGTTGAGCTTCCAACTTCGGCTCAGGTCATGATCTCACAGCTCTGTGAGTTCAAGCCCCGCATGGGGCTCTGCGCTGACGGCTCAGAGCCTGGAGCCTGCTTCGGATTCTGTGTCTCCCTCTCTCTCTGCCCCTAACCCACTTGCATTCTGTCTGTCTCTCTCAAAAATAAATAAACATTTAAAAAAATCACCTCAAGTATTCCACAGAGTGAAATAGAAGCACTTTTTAGCAGTGGCCTTCAATAAAAAGTCAAAAAGTGGTCCCTCCTTCACGGAATGAAAAACCGAAATAAGAAGCCATAGCAGCTCATCAAGAAGAGACATCGGTCACCTCCCAGGTGTCCGGAAAGATGGCTTCATTGAGCCTGCAAGGCAACTGCAGCAAGCTGATAAAACACAAGGGCTTTAAGAAACTCCTTTTGATTTATTAAATCAATGGTCCATCAAGTCAAAAATCTCTCTAAAGTAGAATTTGCCATGATAGACTGTAACAATTGTGTGAGTTCTGTTCAGGCTTATTTCATTCATGGCATTCTGCATGTAGCCAATAGACTAGAGCAAATCTTAAAGGCATGTTGATGCTCAGAAAAGAAGTAACTATTGATCAGTGACATGACCTGGTGGGGTGTTAATGCTGGAGTCCTAGGCAAACGCCCCCTGTGGTTCCTTCTGAGAAATTCCACCACCACCAGCTTCTGTGTGAAGGTAACTTTGCTATGCTCCCGTCTTACTCACTGTTTTATTATATTTTGCAATTATATTTTGAGGAAGCCAATGCCCATCTCTCATATGAAATGTGTTTGGTACTCTGTGACTTAGCAAAGTAACAAACGAGTTAAAATGGCTTAATACCAGGAAAATATTAAGAGTGTTAACTCTGATGATATCGAAAGGTCAGTCCCTCGCAACCACAAACTCTAGGACCATTTCTAAGCAGCAAAAAAATAAATAAAAATAAAAATAAAAATAAAAAAGGAACCATCATAAAAAAGACTGAAGGAGGGAAAATGGGCCCTAAAACTCCATCTGTTTGAAACTGTATTGGTGACTCACCTCTACCCCCTTGAAACCATTGATCAAGGCTCTTTCTTCCATGGTGCTGCAAGTCATTTGCCAGCAAAGCATATCCTTCATCCCACACTGTTTTTATAAACTAATAGCAAACAAAGAAACAAAAAAAACCTCCAAAAACAAACAAAAAAACCCCTCCCTTTCCAGAAATACGCCATCCTTCTCTTCACAATATACTAAATAATAATAATAATAATAATACATTAAATTATTTATTTTAGAAATTTGGCACTTAATAAATCTAATGACTGGTGGTTCCCTTTCCATTTGTTTCTTTCCTGGAGAATTTAATCATGAACCCAATAAATTAGGGCACAGCAAAATAGGCAAACAGGCCAGCAGGGGTCGGGGCATGGGGAGCTTAATGGCTCAGCTCAGGGTACCACGAGCAGAAGGCAGTGAGGACATCTGTCCAGGAAGGTTATCCAGGGTGGGGTGTCAAAGCCTAGAAGAGCAAGGACAGCCTGGTGCAGGGCTGGGGCAATGGAAGTGTGGTTACATACAGGGGTGTGACCAAATAAGCAAATAAGCAAATATATTCCGTATAACTGGAGCTGGGTTTCTCACTGTCAGAGAAGAAACATACAAATATTGAAATGGAAAAAAAATAGAAAGAACTCAAAGGTGATAAGTTGAAATTGAAGGCATTGGTATGAACTTACGGATTTCAATCTATCTGCTAGATAAAGTAAGAAATTGGGGCATCTGAGTGGCTCAGTCAGTTAAGCCTCTAATGGCTCTGGTCATGATCTCACAGCTCATGAGTTCAAGCCCCACACAGGGCTCGGCGTTGGGCTCTCTGCTGTCAGCACAGAGCCTGCTTTGGATCCTCTGTCTCCCTCTCTCTCTGCCCCTCACCCCTCTCCTGCTTGTGCATGCACACACACACTCTCTTTCTCTCTTAAAAAAAAATGGGGGCGTCTGGGTGGCTGAGTCCGTTAAGTGTCCGACTTCGGCTCAGGTCATGATCTCATAGTTCTTGAGTTTGAGCCCCACATCGGGCTCTGTGCTGACAGTCCAGAACCTGGAGCCTGCTTTGGATTCTGTGTCTCCCTCTCTCTCTGCCCCTCCCCACTCACACTGTCTCTCTCTCTCTCTCTCTCAAAAATAAACACACACACAAATTTTTTTAATAAAACTAAAAATTAAAAAAAATTAAAAAGAAACAAATATATCTGTGCACATATGTTTACTTTCATATACTCTTTAGTTTTACCCTCTGAGATAGTCTGGAAGAAGTGATGCCCCAATAGCAATGAGCACATTTACCATCCAAACCTTGGCTTCTAAATATTCTCACTAGAAGGAACAAGATTCCTTAGAAAAATGACGAATACTAGGATGGGACAGGAAAAGTATAAGATGAGACTAGAATGTTTTATTATGCTGGAAAGTAAAGAAATGCTCAAAGAATAATGGAGACACATCAAAAGAATATAGAAACAATCAAAGTGGCTCCCACAACAATTTTAGCATCAAAAGAAATATAGTAGTAGATTTTAGTCCATTAAATAAAACAGCAGACCATGAGTCTATAAAAACATAAACAAATAAGTGAATAACTCAAAATCTGAAGAGGAATGAAATGCTTACACTGTTTTAAAGTACCTCCCCATGAAATACTTACTAGCTACAAAGAGTGAGTAACTGTACTGCGAATAAACCTGCAGAAACCACTTTAACCTAGTTATCAAAGTGCACATCAACAGTAATTGGACAGCTCGAAATCCTGCACCTCTGCCAAGATGCGATGAAAAGAAAGCAGCATCACTTTTATAATATTCTTGCCAAAGATGTATTAATTTAATCACAAGGCAAAACTAGACATATCCAAATTGAAGGACATTCCACAAAATAACTGGTCCTTAAGCTTTAAAGGTGTCCAATTTATGAGATTTAAGGAGACTGAAGACTTTCTTAAACCTACAGAGTCTAAAGAGACAGCGCAGTTAAATACGTGCATTATTCTAAACTGGATCTTTCTACTAAGATGGGCATTATTGAAATAACTGGGGAAACTTGAATGGGATGGAGGAATGGATGATAGTAATATAGCAATGTTAATTTCCTGATTTTGATGGTTCTCTGGTAAAGTGTCTTTGTTTGTTGGCTATGGAGGTATTCTGGGGTCATGGGGTATGATGTTGACAGCTTGCTTCCAAATGGATTTGGGGGTCCAAAATTCTTTGTACCTGCTAAGAAGATATATTCTTCATTGGGAGTGATAAAAAGCTTGCTAATTTTTGGCTATTTCTGTGTTTGTCTTCTGATATGCACACCTGAGGACCAACCCGAGTAATATGAATCATATTAAAAATTCAAGCTATTTAGAGGATACCAATGAATCAGTAAACAATAGTAGAAATGTATGGACCGAGGAAGCAGTAAATGGAATCTATAAAATGTAACATACTTTTGCTACTTCAAGATTAAATTATTTTGTTTATTAAGGCTTTTCTTAGAAATTATTTACTTTGAAATTAATTTTCTTAGAAATTAACAAATGAGGGGCACCTGGGTGGCTCAGTTAGTTAAGCATCTGACTTCGGCTCAGGTCGTGATCTCATGGTTTGCAGATTTGAGCTCAGCTTCGGGGTCTCTGCTGTCAGCATGGAGCCCACTTCAGATCCTCTGTCCCCCTCTCTCCCTGCCCCTCCTCTGCTTGTGCGCTCTCTCTCTCTCTCTCTCTCTCTCAAATAAACGAACATTAAAAAAAAGAAATTAACAAATAAACTATGAATCAGGTTATAACTATTTGAATTCTGAATGTTTCTTAAGGTATGTAATTTATGCCCATTGTTTCATTTTGCGAATTATTTGCAGAATATAAGCTTTAACAATGTGGTAAAATGAATAGAAGGTTGATAAGTAATATAATTATTCCTTATTAGTTAATTTTCTCAGAGATTGAATATTGAAAAAAAAAAAGAATTCTTGGTCACATCAGATAAAATATTGCTTTTCTTTTCAATTAGGTATCTACTCTTCTGTAGAAAGTCTACTTGATCCAAATGGATTTTTAAAAATCCAACAGCCCATAGATCTGAGTAGGAGGCATACTCATGAGCATTAAGTTGACACAGGCACAAGCACACCGGTAAGAGTCTAATGATGAAGATAATTTATATAAAGAATTTGTTTATACACTAATATAAGGCACAGCAGTGTAAGACTTATTCTCAGACAGTGTGGTTTTATAAAAAGAAAGACACTTAATGGAAATTCAAAGTGGTTCCCCAAGTCCAAATTTCATTTACATACTTCTATTTAAAAATTAAGATAAAAATCCTTATATCATTAAGAGAAAAATAACACTCGTCCATTAACAGATGAAAGAACCATCATAAATAATTTTCTTTAAACTACTTGAGAAATTTATTCCCATCGATTTATCTCAAAATGTGGTCAAAATATTCACCAAAATGTAACAAGCTATATTAGCACACTGGACCAAACCCCTGTTCTATAGGAGGTTAACTTTCAGCTACTTATTCAGAATTCCAAATGCTGTACTCAGCAAAACTCACACACTATTAAAACATTGAACTTACTAAGATAAAATCCTCAAAGTTGTGACAAATCAGATGTCATGAAAGATATTCACAAATACTAGTTGCTATGATTACTGAACTATAGATGGGTTAAGGACTGAATAGAATAAATAAATCAAGACATCAAAATCTAATGCATGATACAGGATGGACTGACTAATCTCTTAAACATGGGAGTTCTTGTGTCCAAAGTCTTGAAGAACTTTACACCATGGATGCTAACCTTTAGCATCAAACTCCCAACGATATAAGTAGCATTTTCATTTTTTCAGGAAAAAACAATTAAGACACATAATATTTAAAGACAAATACTCATACATTAAATCATCATAACTACAGGATTATTTAGGGGAGGGGTAAAGGCAATAGATCCAATTTTCCCTGTGACAATTCTGGAATATAAATTAACAGAGGAGTTTAAGGCAATCGGGAAAGGCTTAGACATTGTTAAATATTTGAAAGCCCTAGGAAACCACAAAAATGTAGACAGAGCCTATAAATTCCAGAAATCATTTGCAAAAAGGATGGAAGTCAGACCAGGAATGATTACAGCAGCAAATTTGGCTTGGGAGCTCATTTCTGCCTTTTCATGTCTATAACCACAGCAACAAGCATGGGACCCCAGAACAGAAGAGGTGCTCCTTAAATATGGGTTGAATAAATAAATGAATGAGCCTCAAGCTCAAATCTGTTGTCTTTTTCTTTAGAAAAATCAGGACAGAACTTCTCATCCAGTGTCTGACTCAGCAACTGGCATTTCCCCTTCTGCTCATTCCCGAGTTTTGTGCTTTTCTGGACTTACGTAAACTCCTCTGGACAGATGGGAGTCCAGAGAGATGACAATATTACAGACAGATGTGAGTTTTATCCCTTGATCATTTAGGGTAAAATATGATTGTTCCAATTTCATTGCCCTTTGAGAACACAATTTAAAACTTCTGTAATCTTTGTCCTCTCCAAACCAACAGTCAACACTTAATAAAGTGCATTAAAGATTCTGTTTTTACATGATTCATAATGCTAATGAATTCATCAATCCATTATTACACTTCTTTCTGTAAATGTCAAACAGGACGTAGCTGACAGGGTCATGATCATTAAATGTAAGTTCATAGATGTACACACTTGTTCTTGATGGGAGTCATCTATGGACAACTTTTGGCTTTCTGTGCTTCAATTACTTGAATGTCAATCATTGTATATAATATTCACATTACTCTGTCACTATATGTCAAACTTTCCAAACATCTATGCATATTTTTATAAATTTAGATGGATATCCTTTAATACTTTGTAAAGTCCCTTTTTCCAAAAATGGTTTCTATTGCTTTGTTTTATTTTAATTTTTTTTTTTTTTATATTTACCCTCATTTGAAACTAATGAGTGTTTTCACATAGAGTCTCAGATGGGGTTTCTTGAGGTGGGTCCGAGATAAAGATCTTTACACAAGTGATTTATGGAGGGAGTGTTTCAGAAGAAACTTGTAAAGATGTGAAGGAAGCAGGATAAGGTGGGAATGAAGCAAAGCAAAGATGTAGTTACAGCTGAAGTCTAGGCTCACCTTGATCCTACCGGGAGTTTGGAAACAAGAGTAACACACAAAAATTGTCCCACCCTGAGGCAAATGGGCAAGTTGGGCAGCTGTAGCCATTAACAGCTCACACAACAGCAGGGCCGAGGGAACGGAGGGAGGCCTCCCAATGGGTTTCTTTCTGATATTTAATTTCCCAAAAGAAAATAGAACTTCCTATGGATTGATGGTCTACTTTCATTGTCTTAGTAATATACATATAAATCATGTTTTCCATATGTAAAACATTTTCTGTAAAATAATAAAACTGAAGTAACTTGGTAACCCACCACTGGACAACTAAAGACTGATGAAGCAGATGAAAATAAAATGCGTAAGTGGTGCCTGTACTAAAACCTTAAATTCCAAACAGCCTTATCCTAGGCGTTCAGTTCTGGAAATCACATTCCATGAACAACAGCCACCATGGAAATTTCAGATTATGCAACTTTAAAATTTTGAGCTCACAAACAGTGGTAATTCTGTGACTCGAAAGTGAATAGCAGCTTTACCAGCAATGATGGAAATCTCACTTTCACCAGGGTAGGGTCTCCCTTTATTAATCACAATGCACCCACGTCAGCAATGGCTCTTCTGAAGAAGTACTGTAAAGGAGAGTGTACTACTAAGTGCTCCTAGAGCAACTTGAGAACATAGGTATTAGTTACTTAATTAAACCTTTCCTCCAACGTCATAGTGTACCTTTAATTTGTTCTTTCTATGCCCTTTACATTTAGTGTCTTGCAGGTTCCATCATGTTCCATGCCATTCAGTATTTGTTCCTCTTTCATGGGGATAACTATTAAAGAAGGAAGACAACCTCTCAGATGGATCAAGTGGATGGAAGAATCAGAAATCTCTCCCTCTTGTGCCTATGTACGCTTACGACTGAGCCCATTATTTGGGGACAGTTCTGTTTGGGCATCAAAGCTACTCCTGGTCTTCCTTATAGCTTTATCAATATGGGGTGATGGATAAAAGCAGAGGCTCTGGAGGTAGGCACATGTCAAACTTAAAGAGCTGCTGTGGCTCTTTCTATTCTCTTTGCTTGTGTATGGAGGTGCTGAGCTAGAGACAGTAAATGAAGATAAAAAAATAAAGCTGTATAGGTTTCGAAAAGGGAGAGAGGAACTAAATGACCACTGCTAGCATACATCTAAGAATAAAATGTGATGCAGTCCTTACAGAGTTTCCTATATCTTTTTTTTTAAGTTTGCCATTTATTTATTTAGAGAAATAAATGAGAAAGGGTGGGGGGAGAGAACCAGCAGGGGAGGGGCAGAGAGCGAGGGGGACAGAAGCTGGCTCTGTGCTGATAGCAGAGAGCCCGACACGGGACTGGAACTCGAGAACTGTGAGATCATGACCTGAGCTGAAGTTGGACACTTAACCAACTGAGCTACCCAGGTGCCCTCCTCCTATATGATCTTAAAGACATAGAAATATCCAAATTTTACAGGAGAAGGTAGCCACCACTTTATCTATGAAGAAATGAGTACTGAGTACTATGGGATAGCTACATAGCTTACAATGATCTACAATCCACAATCTGCCGAGATGCCTCAAGTGTTCCAAAACAACTATTAGGGGAGGATTTGAAGTCAGATAAAAGGTGTGTCCTTTTCATGACTCATGAAGGGTGGAGCTGGAGAAGGATAAGAGCAGACTTGAAATTGGGGTTTGGAAATTTTCTTCTGTAGGCGGTTGGCATCAGTGGGGCACCAAGCCAGGTTCTAAATTCTTCTGCTTCCTTATTTCAGAGTCCTTTACTTCAATCTGTTTAATCTGGAATCCAATCTATGACATATCTCCTCCATTCTATATAGTTTTATCTGTCCAAGCCTTGGCTATATTTGGGAGAATATTAGAAAGTTCATTAGGACTTTAATTTTGTTTTAGCAATTCATGGGTCACTTTAGAAAGGAGATATCCATAAAGTGTATTTCCCACTCAACATTTGATAACAAATGAGGCACAGAGAGGTTAATGGCTTGTCTGATATCACACAGCTATTCAGTGGGGAGTTGTAAATCACTGCATAATCTGTGTTCTCTTAATGATTAATTCCTACCGGCAGGCCACACATTAAGCAATTATATTTTCCCTCTGAAGATTCTTTGTCCCAGAAGCACGCTATAATCCAGCAATACCGAATTATTCGTACCATATTTCTTTCTTCTGCATCTGTTTACACCAATTTCTCTTCCTGGAAAGTTCCCTAAACTATCTCTATATCCATGTTCTACATCTCTATATTTCAGTAAGCCTTCTGCAGTAACCCCAAGACGGATTACGGACATTTCACCAGTACCATATTGTATTATAACAACCTATTTATGTGTATTTCTCTCCAATAAGAAGTGCATGTCTTAAATATCTTTATATCCATCAAGTCTAGTACAGTGACTGACAGAAGGTAGGTGTTTAATAAATTTGTATTGAGTGAATGAATGAGCACAATAATGAATACAAATATGAGTGCATGAATAAGCAGTGAAAGAAGCTTCTATGAGAGGGGCGCCTGCGTGGCTCAGTTGGTTAAGTATCTGACTCTGTTTCAGCTCAGGTCATGATCTCACAATTTGTGAATTCAAGCCCCACACTGGGCTCTATGCTGACAATGAGGAACCTACCTGGGATTCTCTCTCTCCCTTCCTTCCTGCCCAACCCTCTGTCTCTCTCTCTCTCTCTCTCTCTCTCTCTCTCTCAAAATAAAAAAAAATAAACCTTTTTTTTGAGATGCTATTTTTTATTTTTTATTATTTTTTTCAATATATGAAATTTATTGTCAAATTGGTTTCCATACAACACCCAGTGCTCATCCCAAAAGGTGCCCTCCTCAATACCCATCACCCACCCTTCTCTCCCTCCCACCCCCATCAACCCTCAGTTTGTTCTCAGTTTTTAAATAAATAAACTTTTAAAAAAATAAAAGAAGAAGCTTGTATGAGAGATTATAGAGGTATTTATAATAGGAGCTGAGAAACGATGGCATTATTTCTTATTTCTTAAATAACCAAGAAAGATGCAGGTTAAGGGCTATTTTTGCTTTCCTGTATAATGGAGTCTACAATTATGTTTGCTGCAGAAAAAAGTAGTTACCCTACTATCAGGTTCTGTCTAGATCCTGAAGAGCCTGGAACCCAAAGTGCCCACCAAAGCTGCTGAGGAGCAGGAACATTACTTGATAAGCAAAAGTTGCTCACAGGGAAGTATTTTAGGGAGATATGAGTAGAATGACTAACTCTTTCCCGTCCCAAGGATAGGAGCACAAAAGAAGGCTGCAATCCAGCAATTCCACCCTGAGATACAGATGCAACAGAAATAAAAACATACATCCACACAAAAACTGGTACACAAATGATATTGCAGTATTCATAACGACAAAAGGGGAGAAGACAACCCAAATGTCCACCAACTGACAAATGGATAAACAAGATGTAGGAATCTATACAATAGAATTATTTGGCCATAAAAAGGAATGAAGTACTGGAACATTCTACCGCATGGATGAACCTTGAAAACATTATGCTAAGTGAAAGAAGCCAGTTACAAAAGACCACATATTACATGATGCCATTCACATGAGATGTCCAGAACAGGGAAATCTACAAAGATAGAGTGTAGGTTAGCAGCTGCTTGTGGCTGGTAGGGGTGGAAGGTGATAGGTAAAGAATATGAGGGCTTTTAAAAAAAATTTTTTTTAACATTTATTTATTTTTGAGAGAGACAGAGACAGAGTGTGAGCAGGGGAGGGGCAGAGAGAGAAGGAGACACAGAATCTGAAGCAGGCTCCAGGCTCTGAGCTGTCAGCACAGAGCCCGACGCGGGGCTCAAACTCACAAACTGCAAGATCATAACCTGAGCTGAAGTCGGACACCCAACCGATAGAGCCATGCAGGCGCCCCAAGGATATGAGGGCTTTTTAAGGTTATTTATTTATTTTTGAGAGAGAGAGAGAGACTGTGAGTGAGGGAGGGGCAGAGAGACAGGGAGACAGAGAGAAGTGAGGGTTGGTTTTTTTTTTTTTTTTTTTTTTTTAGAGATGACGAAAATGTACTAAAATTGGGGCAACGGTTGCACATATCTGTGATATACTAATAACCATTAAAGTGAACACTTTAATTTTTTAATCATTTTTAGAGACAGAGAGAGTGTGTGTATACAAGCAGGAGAGAGGAGTAGAGGGAGAGAGGGAGAGAGAATCTTAAGCAGGCAACACAGAGCTTGATGCGGGACTTGATCCCACAACCCTGGGATCATGACCTGAGCTGAAAGCAAGAGTTGGACACTCAACAGACTAAGCCACTCAGGTGCCCCTAAAGTGTACACTTTAAGTTGTAAATTGTATTGTGTTTAAATTATGCCTCAATGAAGCTGTTAAAAAGTGACAAAGAAAAAGAGAGAGAGGAGAGAGAGAGAGGTTGAAAACATCTCAGACTATAGGCTGCCATCAGAATCCTCCCAGCATGTTAACAAGATTCATTTCAGGTATTTGCTAAAGATGTCCCAGTCTCTTACCCTCATTTCTACCTTGCACATTTCCAAGGCCCCAACCACAGCTCACTAACACTCAGCCTGTTTTTAGCCAACTATCGCATCATGAACTCTTCTTTTGTGTGTGTGTGAGTGTGTGTGTGTGTGTGTGTGTGTGTGTGCGTGTATGATAACCAGCTGAACCAGATAAGTCCTTGTCTGTGCCACATCCACAGTTTCAATACCAAAGCACCATTTATTGAATGCCCATCGTGTGCCCAGCACTCGGCATCTGTCATCACTAAGCCTCATAACAACCCCAGGAGGTAGGCTGCATTACTTCATTTCACAGAGGAAGATGTGAGACCAAGCCTTGCTAATTGCCTGGTACCACTACGTGGGAACTGACAGACCCAGGTTGAAGATGTGTGTGATTCACAGTATCTGTGCTCTATTTACAATTCGTGTCCTCAAAGTCTAGAATGGAACAGAAATAAAACTAGCCCAAGAGAGGTAATAAAGAAGGAGAGTATGGAACGGCTGATGAAGACAAATAACCTGATTGGTGTTCCAGACTGGAACAGTGATATGAGGATTCTGGTTTAAAATCCTGCCCTAATGGCCTGGACAATGACAAAGGGTTCTCCTGGGTCTGTGCCTACTCAACCTGTCTGCTTGGTGAGAGAGCCTTTAAATCTTGTTCTAGCTGAGCAAGCAATAGCATACTCTCAAGTCAGTTTCTTTTGTAAAAGAGCTATGCTTTTGCTCCTAATTCTAGTCGTCAGTCCTATTCCAGCAGGACTCGGTGCATCTTAAAGCCACATGAACTTTCCTGTGTAAAAACGTCAGACTGCGGGAGCGGAGTGGTCGCCAGAGATGCCCGACGGTCTGTTCTGAGGAGTGGCCAGCAGCACAATGGAGGGCACCAGGGACCACTGACACCTGAGACAGACTACAGATCAGCATGTACCAGAGGTGGAAATCCAAGTCAAACACAGAAGGACAGCCTCACTGAGCAAGCAAGAGTGTCAGTGTGCCCAAGGCGATCTCAGCCGCAGCAAGTACCTGTGGTGGAGACAGGCATTCTTCGCTGAGACACGAAGAGGTGGTTAAAGCAATCCGGGCAGCTGATGTCCCAGTGACAGACCAGCTGACAATGTGCCAATGTATTTGATTCAGCTAATGTAATAAAAATATTATCCATGAAACATAAGTAAATAAAATATCAGATTGCTTTTATGTCTTACACCATCAACTGTGGCATGTAGACATCAGAGGCACCACTGAAGTTTGACTCGTTAATCTACGTCCTGTTATTTTTACGTGAGGATGTCTGAGGGTGCTATTTTTCTGCTACTTCTCACGCTCCTTTCTCCTCTTCCTTGGTGCACTTTTATCTAGACATCATCCTCCATCCACCCCCCCTTTGGCCATTTTGAAAGCACATTGGCCAGTCTCTTGTCATGTGGTCCTTCATGAAATGCAAACTCCTTCTTGCTTGTAATATTTTAGAATACTAAATTCAGGTCCAATAAATCAAACCCAGCTTTGCTACCATCAAACGGCGGGTGGTTGTTCATTTTCCTGTTTTCCTTTCTCCTCTGAAGTCAGTAACTTCAACTATCAGAAAATAAGAAAAGACTCCCTCCACATAAATGAGAGTAAGCATGCAGACCAAAAGATTAAAAGGCTGGCGTAAGGACACACAGAAGAGGAAGCAGGGATCTCTGGAAGCTTCAGCTGGCACAGACTTACTGGGAAATGCCTGCCAGACTAACCTTTATTAGATAAGTGCGGCTGGCGTGGCACTTTTGGACTTTAACAGAGCGTATGACTAAGACTCTCATGACACTTTTATGGACAAGCTATATTGGATTAGATAAGAACCTAATTGGATATAGCCATACCTGGCTGGACAGTCCTAATAAAAATATTATAACTGATGGGTACTTAGTAGCTTTGTCCTCACGAACTTACATAAAGATGTCCAAGGCAAGCATAGCAAATTCAGAGTGACTGCAAAGAATATTGCACGTTAAGTATGACTTTAAAATGATTTCGGTAGAGTGGACAGTAACGCAATGTTATCAAAATAATTTTTAATTGGTTATGTTCTATATGTCAAGTTAACAAAGGATAAGTCACATATATATGTGTGTGTGTATATATATATATATATATATACACACACACATATATATACATAAGAGATTGAATATATTACAGTATTACAGTACGTTTGTATTCTGGAAAAAATGTCCTATAGAAATCGTGCAACATTTACATCCTCATCATGACCACTTGGACCCATACTGTCCACTATGGTGCCCACCAGCTACATGTGGCCAGTGAGCACTTGAAATGTGTGTGCTCTGAATTGAGATGTGCTGTGAGCATAATATCCACAACAAATTTCGAAGACAAAGTGTAAAAAAGGATGTCAAATATCTCATTAATAATTTTTATACGGGGGTGGGGGGGTGCCTGGGGCGCTCAGTCAGTTAAGCATCTGACTCTTGATTTCACTCAGGTCATGATCTCGCAGTTCATGGTATTGAGTCCTGTGTCGGGCTCTGTGCTGACAGAATGGAGCCTGCTTGGTATTCGCTCTCTCTCTCTCTCTCTCTCTCTGCCTCTCCCCAGCTCACTTGTACCCACACAAAAAAAACTTAAATATTTTTTATACTGATTACATGTTGAAATGATAATATTTCACATATATTAAGTAACAGAAAATGTTACTAAAATTAAGTTCACTTGTTCCTTTTTCTTTTTAATATGGCTACAGAAAAGTTTGTAGTTCTCTATGTAGTTTGCATTATATTTCTACTGCCTGCACAAATGTAGGCCAGCATGGCAAATTTCATTGTGTTCTTTTCCTGGTTTGTATTAGTCACCCAAAAAGCCCTAGATTCCTAGCACATCCCTCACCCTTCATCAGCCTTGAATATCCCCCAATCCAAACACCCTCCACAAATCCTGAATCTCTTTCATTGTGCCTTGTGGAACCAACGCCCATCGTTAGCCCGTTAGCCAAATTCCCCTATCCCTCGCCTCTTCTTTGCACATTTCCTTCCCCTTCTTACTCTAATTCAGTGGTTCTAAAACACATCTGTGCATTAGAATCATGTTGGGGATTTTAAATGAATCAATGCCCAGGACTCATTTTCAGAATGTTCAATCAGAACCTTTGCCATGGGGATAAAGCTTCTGAATGTTTTAATAGCTCACCCAAGTGGTTCTAATGCGCAGCTGGGATTGAGAACTACCCATTAAACCAGTGTCAACCTCCCACCAACTCCAACCCCACGTCTGTACTGGTGAACATGGCTGGAGAAAAACACACAGCATGCTGACTAGTCTCCGTAGCCTACCCTAACGTGGATTTAAAGCTGTCCACCACTCCTACAATGTTTCCCTTGTCCGTGCACTATCTTTTATCTGCTAGAGAAATATCCTTTTCCCCCATCCTCACTCTCAGCCCATGACCTTGCTGCCTAGTTAGGCGAAAACATGGAAGAATTACTAACAACCTTCCACAAGATCCCTCCACTGCATCTAGCCTCACTCCATATATATTCTGCCTTTCCCCATTACTATAGCTCAGGCTGTCCAACAGAACTTTCTGCGATAATAAGAATGTTCTAGGCTGGCGCTGTCCAGTAATGTAATCACTGGCCACTAAGGGGATCTGGCAACCAAAGCCTATAGGCCACAGTTCAGAAAATCAGATATTTAGGTGTGAGAAGAGGCACCTAAGGGAATGCTGGAGAAGTGTTTTAAAACTTCTGAAGGGGTGTCCCGTGGATGAAAGTGGAGACACTCTTTGCATTTAGCTTCACTCTGCGTGACAGAAATTGGACTAAAAACTGGAAGTAAAGAGAAGGTAAATTGTAATTAATTAATTTATTATTTACGTATAATTAATATGCGGCCTTCTACTGGTTTCAGGCGTATAACATAATGATTCAACATTTGTATACATTTCTCAGTGCTCATCACGATAAATGTACTCTTAATCCCCTTTACCTTTTTCATCCATCCCCCTACCCACCTCCCCTCTGGCAACCATCAATTTGTTGTCTGTATTTAAGAGTCTGGTTTTTTTTGTTTGTCTCTTTTCTTTGTTTTGTTTCTTAAATTCCACACAGGAGTGAAATCATATGGTATTTGACTTTCTCTGATTTACTTCACTTAGCATTATGCCCCCTAAGGCCATCCCTGTTGTCACAAATGGCAAGATCTCATCCTTTTTTATGGCTGAGTCATATTCTATCATATATAGGTATAGATGATATATTTATCCACTCATCTGTGGCTGGACACGTGAGTTGTTTTCATATCTTGGCTTTTGCAAATAAATGCTGCAATAAATAGAAGGGTGTATCTATCTTTTTGAATTAGCGTTGACATTTTCTTTACGTAAATATACAGTAGTAGAATTACTGGATCATATGGTATTCTATTTTTAGTTTTTTGAAGAATCCCACCAAAGTGCATGAGGCTTCCTTTTTTTCTACCTCCTCCCCAACACTTAATGTGTCTTTTTTATTTTGGCCATTCTGATAGGTGTGAGGTGATATCTCATTGTGGTTTTGATCTGCCCATTTCCTTGATTAGTGATGTTGAGCATCTTTTCATGTGTCTGTTGGTCATTTGTATGTCTCTTGGAAAAACTGCCTATTCAGGTCCTCTGCCCATTTTTAATTGAATTATTTGTAGTAATCGAATTATTTGGATATTAACGCCTTATTGGATATATCATCTGCAAATATCTTCTCTTGTTCTTCAGGTGGCTTGTCATCTTGTTGGTGGTTTCCTTCACTGTGGAAAGGTTTTTTATTTTGGTGTAATCCCAATAGCTTAGTTGTGCTTTTGTTTCCCTTGCCCGAGGAGACATATCTAGAAAAATGTTTCTACTGCCAACGTCAAAACAATTATAGCGTGTGTTTTCTTCCAGGATTTATACGATTTCAAGTCTCACATTTAGGTCTTTAATCCATTTTGAGTTTATTTTTGTGTGTGGTGTATAATAAAGTGGTCCAGTTTCATTCTTTTGCATGTAGCTTCCCGTTTTCCCAGCTCCATTTGTTGAAGAGACTGTCTTTTCCCCGTTGTATATTCTTGCCTCTTTTTTCACAGAAAAGGTAACTTTTAGCTTGATTTAACAACAAAAACATCCTAGTGAAATTTTTATGTTTCCTGAAGACAGCTCCTAATAACATAATAAGAAAGCAGAAACCAAATAATTGTCTCAAGAATACTGCAGATGAGAGACCTCCATTCGTTGGAGGATCAAACAGGTGATTTCCACATTGGGCTGCAACTCCCAAGTTTTCATTGTTTTTCATTTTTACGTTATTTATTTTTTTTAATGTTTATTTATTTTTGAGAAAGAGAGAGACAGAGACAAAGCATGAGCAGGAGAGGGGCAGAGAGAGAGAGGGAGACACAGAATCCAAAGCAGGCTCCAGGCTCTGAGCTGTCAGCACAGAGCCCAAGGCAGGGCTCAAACTCACTAGTCACGAGATCATGACCTGAACCAAAGTTGGATGCTCAACTGACTGAGCCACCAAGGCATCCTTATTGTTTTCTATTTTTTAAGTTTATTTATTTATTTTTGAGAGAGAGAGAGAGGGAGAGAGAGAGAGAGTCAGGGAGAGAGGGAGAGAGAGAGGATTCCCAACAGGCTCTGCACTGATAGCACAGAGCCTGATGCAGGGCTTGAACTTACAGACCATGAGATCATGACCTGAGCCAACCAAAAGTTGGACGCTCAACTGACTGAGCCACCCAGATGCCCCAGCAACTCCCAAGTTTTTAGAAAGATAAACCAAGTTTAGATGAGGAAAAATACCACGACTTTATAAAGAATGGTTGGCCTCCGTGCCTCGCTGCTTTCATGACTCAGGTCTGGCGAGATGGCCAGACGAGAGGAAATGAGAATGAGAAGTCAGGGGCACCAGGGCCAAGCTTTGCCCCTAAGGAGTCAGAGGACCGGATGCAAGTTACCCCACTTCTCTGGGGTGCCAATAAGCCCTCAACAGAGGAAGACTCGGCCTGGATGAGCCCTACGTCCACTTCAGTTTTAACACTAAAATTCTGTGTTCTTTTTCAACTTATAGGCACTGAAAAAGGGCTGGAGATGAATGGGTGAAGCGGTCACAGGATAGTACAAGATGAGGGAGGGAGCACCTGGCATGGTCAGAGTAAAGGAAAACCAGGGCAAATCAGATTCTTCCTTCCCAGATAAATGAAAGATAAGGTTCCTCAGGGCCAGCCAGCCAACATCTTCCCTTCAAGTGTGTGGAAGATGAGAGAGCGCCAAGCTTGAAAAATCAGGGTGAAATTGCTACTTATATAGAGAACTGCTTCTCAATCCCAAGGGATGAATAAAGCCCAAGGTTGTGCTGTTGTGGTTCATGGAGACTAAAGCGTACACTGAGTGATCATCACTGAAGACTGATTTCAAAAAAACGTAAGCCTAGGAGCAAATGCACCTCACTGTGCATGCTGGAGCTCCTTCGTCTCGACTGAAAAAAATCTCTCATGGATGTTGTCTAGGTGTTAAATTATAGAGACTAATGAGACAGTACTAAGAACTTGAGTTACTCCAGCTGTTCCTAATACATCGGTCTACATTCTTCTATTTAAAAAAAAAAAAAAAGTTTATTTTGAGAGAGAGGAAAAGCAGAGAAGGGGCAGAGACAGAGGAAGACAGAAAACTCCAAGTAGGTTCTGCGCGGTCAGCACAGAGACTGATGATGCGCTTGATCTCACCAACCTGGAGATCATGACCTGAACCCACATCAAGAGTCAGACGCTAAAACCGACTAAGCCACCCAGGCGCCCCTACCTTCTTCTAGATATAACCTGCGTACGGCTTTTGGACTTGTTTAGACATTTGGGTGGAAAAGCATCAAACAATGTTGATAGAATCTGAGTAAAAAAAAAGAAAAAGTATTTCCCAGTATCACCCAGATAGGTGATGCCAAAACGCTCCAATGGAGTTTAAGCAAATCTATGACTTGCTTCCTTCCTTAGGCCAAAATTAGTACTAAAAACTTGACATTTTCTAAGATTTAGGTCAGGGTTGAGGCCAGGGCTCTAGAATCATCTGAAAACCAAGACTCGTGTCTTCACCGTTTCCTCTGTTTATTTCCATCTCATTTTATTCTTCCTCTGTGAAAGGAACTGACCTGCCTTGTTCCCCTTTTTCATTTAAAAAAAAATTTTTTTTAACGTTTATTTATTTTTGAGACAGAGAGAGACAGAGCATGAACAGGGGAGGGGCAGAGAGAGAGGGAGACACAGAATCTGAAACAGGCTCCAGGCTCTGAGCTGTCGGCACAGAGCCCAACGCGGGGCTCGAACTCACGGACCGCGATGACCTGAGCCGAAGTCGGACGCTTAACTGACGGAGCCACCCAGGCACCCCTCCCCTTTTTATTTAGTCAGTATCTCTTACCAGGCTTCACAGACTCACCAGAACAAGGTGGTTATCTGGACCCTTGGCTCTGTGAAGTTTAGATAACAGAATCAATTTTTACCAGATAGTTGGAAAACAGAAATGACAACATTCCTTTCCAGACTGGGCTCCCTAAACCTTTTCATGATTTTTCTTTTTGGTACAATGAGGGCTGACGGGGCCTCTTGACACCATTAGCAGTAAATGAATTTTTCAATAAAGACTAACAGAGAAAAAGTATGGGAATTTGGATTTTTTTTTTTGACCCAGAGAGCTATATCTCCTTATGTCTTTACTTTCCATGTATACTCTATGGGAAATTTCAGCAAAAGCTTCTTAAAATTAATCCAATAGCTGTCTCCTTCAATTCTCTTTCCTGAAAGTCTTCACTCATCTATGGAGAGGTCCTGGCCACTTCTTAAGGGCTCCTATCCAGGAAGATTAAAGGCAGCGCAGTGAACTCAAGTTTTATCCTGAGGCATATCTTTGTAAACTTAGCAATACTTCCTTCTTTTTACATGAGGAAATTTAAAGCGAAGCAGGCTCAGATGTGAATTGGATTCTGTCCTATTTCTCCCCCCAAACTGGGAAGACACTGGTCGTATACTCGCACATTCGTATTATAAATATTCAAAGGCTCTAATCCGGTCTCCTCCATATAACACACATTTTAACTCCTACTTTAAACTTCCAGAATGCTTTTTTTTTGGCATCTCTTATGCCCTACTTTACAATGTCTGTCAGCCTAGTATTTCTACCTTCTTCTTTTATTAATCTATCTTCAAGGTCATGTGTGGAAACACCTTTCAGTGGAAAGAACCCATCCACTTTGACAAAAACGTACACTATAAACCTTCATTACTGCAAGGATCTTAAAAAAAAAAAGTCTAAAAAAAATGCCTTCAAAGCAGAGTTCCCTAAAATTTGCTTGGGGCAACACTGGTCCCAGGAGTTGATGCAGTAAACAAAAACAAAAACAGGGAAGCGAGGGGGATGCTGTACAAAGAGCTACAAATTTCAAAAAGCAATAAAATTCCAATTGTACAGCAGCATTTTGAAGGGTGGTAGACATTCTAAAGTAAAAATATATATTTAATTTTGTGTAACTGCATATTTCTCAAACTTCTTTGATTATGGAACTACTTTCACGTATGTATTTAACACTTAGTAACATACTGCTGTACTAGGGTTCCACGATACACAGTTTGGAAATTGTGCTAAAAGACGTTACTCTTCCATTTTTCAAGAATTATTATTCTAGCTCATTCATGTATTGGAAAATAACCTTGAGATATAAATATAACTCATTTCTTCTTCACACTGTATTTACAGGAGAATTTATGGTTCATCTCCGAAATACCAAATCTCTGAGTGACTATTTGGCTGTTGCAAGTAAACACAAAACATCTCCGCTTTTTCGTAATATTATGGTAACTTCATCTGAACAGCTCTTGGCTCATGTGCTGGGGACAGGCCGTCAGTCATCACAGACAATTGCCACACTCACATGGCCAATATTCATCTCTCATTTGCCACTCTTCAGTCTTCATATATCATATTCAAGTTACTGCCTACCGTATGTGCTTCTCATACCTACATCCAAACAAACTAAAAGTCATATTTATTATTTCCCTCACCAAAAAAAAAATGTAATTAATGGTGTCCAGGTGAGAGAGAACAGAGTACAACTCCTTCCTCCTCTTTGAGGGAGGGAGGGAGGGAGAGAGAGAGAGAGCAGGCATAAGGGAGGTAGGGACAGAGAGAGAGGGAGAGAGAGAATCCCAAGCAGGCTCTGTGCTAACAGTGCACAGAGCCTGATGTGGGGCCTGAACCCACAAACTGTGAGACCATGACCTGAGCTGAAACCAAGAGCCAGACGTTTAACCAACTGAGCCACCCAGGTGTCTCTGACCCTTTCTGGTTCTGTTAACCTCGGTCACCTCCTCATCTGTGACATGGGAGGTTAACCCAACACAACTCACAAGTATTCAGTGAGATCCTGCATGTAAATTCCTCAGGCTGGCACACAATAATCCTTTGTTCTTATTAGTAATGAAGTGTCCTACGATGATTTTTCACAAACGTTTTACAGATTTCATCCATGGTCATCCCTGAAACTTCTGGCAATTCTCCCTATTTTTCCCAATCGATTCCAACTTTTTCACCCTCCAAATTTCCCTACACCTTGCCCACTGACAAACCTTTTTCTAGAAATAATTAGAAAATGCCAGACTGATTAGGAACCTGTAGTGAGCAGTATTAGTCCACTGCTGCCCATTCCAGCTGACCTAAATTCCTCGCTCCTCAAACATTAACATGTTCCCCCCCACACCTCAGTCCCAATTACCAGCTCCATCATGAACCTTCTAGATGTATTTACATGGTTCTTCTTTAGAACATCCTCCCTCTCACCCCCTTTTCTTTTCTTTTTATTGTTAGTATCAAATCTCCTGCAAAAAAACCCTCTTCCTGATGTCCCTGATTAACCCTTTCCTTTTTTTAAGTTTATCTGTCTGAGAGACAGAGAGCATGAATGGGGGAGGGGCAGAGAGAGAATCACAAGCAGGCTCCACACTGTCAGCAAGGACCCTGATGTGGGGTTCGAACTCATGAACTGCGAGATCAACCTGGGCCCAAATCAAGAATGGGACTCTTAACTGACTGAGCCATCCAGGCGCCCCCGATCAACCCTTTCAAGGGCTATAGATTTATGACTCTAATTTTCTTCTGACACATTCATATATATACACACACAGACTTTATACCAAGTTGTACTTACTGATGTTAAGTTTCCCACTCTACTATGCCTGTTATTTTTTTTAAGTTGAGATGTAATCGACATATAACAACGTATTAGTGTTAAGTGTACAACCTGAGGATATATGTATATATTGTGAAACTGATTACCACGGTAAGTTTAGTTAACATCCCTCACTACCATAATTACAACATTTTTTTCCCTTGTGATGAGAACTTTTAACATAGACATTCTTAGCCACTTTCAAGTATACAATACAGTGTTGTTAACTAGAATCACCATTCGCTTTGTCTTTCCTCCCAGATAGTTTTCTCATATAAACACAAAGCTTTTTAAGTGGAGTGAATGTATCAGGTTTTTCTCCTTCCCACAATGGAAGCGTAAAAATACTTGATTGATCCAGCAATGCTAAACCCTTTCATTCTCAGTAGTTATATATACTTTAATGGGAATAAAAATCCCATGGGACATTTGGGGGCTACAGCAAAGTAAGGTGTTTGTTTCAGGACAAAAGCTGTATATGGAGTGCCTGTGAAGTTGTCATTTATTTGTTGGTTGGTTTGAGTGTTTTGTCATTCAGGATGTTGTTTATTGACCAAAGGTGTTCATGAATACTTAAAGCATATCTGCCTGGAATCTTCCCAATCATTTTAGGGTTAGGTAACACTTCTCTGGCGATAGCCTTTGCTAGGATTTTGAAAGTTGGGTTACTTATCAAAGATTCTAGAACTTCTCTCTCCTTAAGGAGGCGAACGTAAAGGGCAATCTCTAAGTATGATTCGTGTGGAGACAAAGAGGTCTTCAATACCTTGCAGCAGAACATCCCTCAGCTTCAAAGTCTGTCACCTGTAGGGGCTGGCAATGGCCCCAGGCCACCGCGAGCTGTGGTTTCTGGCAGGTACTCTGGGAAGTTATTCCTCTTCCCCTCCATTCTGCAGGAGGCAGCCAGTCCTGTGAAATCCTCTCAGCACCTCTGCCAAGCAGCCTTTCCAAGCCTTTCCATCTGCAAACCAAGATGCGTATCTTTCACATACCTGCCATGTGCCCTTGGCAGGGGGTCAAAGTTTTGCCTAATTCTTAGCATATCCCGTAGTCCTACAGCTCTGTCCCTTTCTCCCCCACTCAAGAAAGCATATTGGAATACAAACGAATAGGCTGATGAAAGTCACCTTGAATCTGCTCTCATTTATGTGTTTTAAAAAAGTAAATCACTCACGAATTTGGGACGTTTGTCAGCAGAGCATTACTCAGGGATCCACCTAAGTAGCCCTGGCCTGACAGTTACTGTACCAAATGACCGTCCCTGGCAAGGTCGATGCAAGGTCAAATTAAGACTATCCTTGTCACTAAACGACAGCTAATGTAAATTCCTGTTCTTTCAAGAAAAGGGAACTGCTTTCTATGATAAAGCAGGCACTGTGTTAAGCATCTTCTGAGTTCGGCACCACACCACCTGACAAGGGGGGATTTTCGGTAATGGAGGCTCTGGTAGCTTCCGTTACTATTTTCAATACTGATACATAGCAGTCAAGATTTTTCAAAGCCTGAGTCCTTTTCGACCATCACTTATTGCTGCCCAATTAAAAATCTCTGAAGAAACAAATTGGTGTAATTTTCATCCAGTCTCCATTAAGCCTTCCTGCTACTGGGCTGATTTTACGCTCCTTACCTCCACCCAAGAGCTAATTTTAAAAGTATTGTATGGGGGCGCCTGGGTGGCTCAGTCGGTTGAGCGTCCGACTTCAGCTCAGGTCATGATCTCGCGGTCTGTGAGTTCGAGCCCTGCGTCAGGCTCTGTGCTGACCGCTCAGAGCCTGGAGCCTGTTTCAGATTCTGTGTCTCCCTCTCTCTCTGACCCTCCCCCGTTCATGCTCTGTCTCTGTCTCAAAAATAAACGTTAAAAAAAAAAAAATTTTAATATTTAAAAAAAATAAATAAATATTAAAAAAAAAAGTATTGTATGGGGCACGTGGGTGGCTCAGTTGGCTAAAGCATCCAACTCTTGATTTGGACTCCTGTCATGATCTCCCGGTTCATGAGTTTAGGCCCAATGCTGGGCTCTGCACTGACAGTGCGGAGCCTGTTTGGGATTCTCCCTCCCTCTCTCTCTCTCTCTCTCTGTGTATCTCTCAAAATAAATAAAAAAACTAAAAAAAAAAAAGTATTGTATTGGTTGAAGATATATGAACACTTCATGGATGCCATAGTGAAGTAAAGGCCCATGAATGAATCGTAACTGAAGAAAAATGGCAAGTGAAATGTCTCACCCTCTGTCTTCGTGCAGGCCTATTAGATATGTGGAGTTAAATGCAGGTATGCTAAATGCTAATTATCCACTTAAGATTTTCTTTACGTCTATTCATTAGAAAGAAGAAAAAAACCTCACTATGAATGAAAGC
Organism: Neofelis nebulosa; assembly: GCF_028018385.1. Classification (NCBI taxonomy): domain Eukaryota; kingdom Metazoa; phylum Chordata; class Mammalia; order Carnivora; family Felidae; genus Neofelis; species Neofelis nebulosa. The sequence continues at coordinate 141,085,699 of NC_080786.1, read as the reverse complement.
TACGCTCATCATTGGGAGAAAACATTTTATGGTGAAAAGTTTGAATGCTATTTACAGTTTAGACTTCTGTAGATATTGAAGACTGCGGTCAAGTCAAGGCAATAATAATGTCCTTTGGTCTTTGGGAAGGTAGAAAAAGATGAGTGAGAATACAATTCAAGACCACCTTCTGGTTTACAAAAAGGAATCAGCGTGAAGTTTCAGAAGGGAAGACAAGTTAACAGGCATGTGAAACTCTCAAATACGTCACAGTGCCATCACAGAAGAAACCAACCCTGCCGACAGCTTGATCGTGGCCTATTAGATTCCAGAATCATGAGAGACCAAATTTCTGTTGCTAAGCCACCCACGCTGGGCTACTTTATCATGGCAGCCCTATGAAACCAACACAGCACCCAACTTCCAGCTTCTATGGAGCTTGCTTTCGGTGACATTTGCAGGGCGCAGATAACACCTTAAACGCACAACGGCAACACTATTCACGAAATACATTTGGGAGGTTTGGTAGTGAACGTGACCAGTGTGAATCCACAAAGTCAAAGGCCACGCTAGCCTGCAGACTGAGGCGGCAGTCGACTACTCCACGCTGCGGTGCTCACAGCACTCCCGGAGCACTAGGAAAAGACAGGGACAACCAGCACTTGCTCAGAGGACAATGGCCAGGGGATGGGAGGCACCAGAACCCATGCAATTTGCACAACTGTTCAGAGAAGCGCTTCGGTTACTCTGTGAAGAGAGGACACTGGAGGCAGAAGCGGTGCGAAAACAGTTGGCAAATACGTGAAGCTCTGTGGTGTGGAAAAGACTAGTTTGGCCCGGATATGGGGGTACAGAAAGGACAGCTAAGTGGAGGTTAAAGGAGATGAACGTGAGAGATGCCTGGGTGGCTCAGTCGGTTAAGCGTCTGACTTTGGCTCAGGTTGTGATCTCTCAGTCGGTGAGTTCGAGCCCCATGTTGGGCTCTGTGCTGACAGCTCAGAGCCCGGAGCTTGCTTTGGATTCTGGGTGTCCCTCTCTCTCTGCCCCTCCCCCACTCGTGCTCTGTCTCCCTCTCTCTCTCTCTCTCTGCCCCTCCCCCAACCCCCTCACATTCTGTCTCTGTCTCTCAAAAATGAATGTTAAAAAAATTTTTTTAAGGAAAGCAATATGGCCCCTCCCCCACCCCCACTCACACTGTCTATGTCTCTCAAAAATGAATAAATGCTAAAAAAAATGTTAAGGAAAGGAATGTGGGCTTTATTTTTAACTTTTTTTTTTTTAAAGTTTATTTACTATGAGAGAGAGAGGAGAGAGAACAAGCTGGGGAGGAGGCAGAGAGAGTGAGGCAGAGAGAGAATCTCAAGCAGGCTCCACAATGTCAGCATGGTGCATGGAACTCAATGTGGGGCTCAAACTCATGGAACCGTGAGATCATGACCATAGCCAAGGCCTAGAATCAGATGCTTAAACCACTGAGCCACCCAGGTGCCCCAAGGAATATGTGCTTCAAATGCGGCAAGAACTTTCTAGTAACTAGAACAGCCCAAAGACAGAATGCATGCCTGAAGAGCGAGTGAACCTCTCCCAAGCCGAGGCATTTAAGCCTCAGAATGGTGTTGCAGACTTCCCTGCCAATGGGTGGTCAGTCCCTTCCACAGCTTTCCCGTGTTCTTGTGGCTAGGGATGTTCTTGTATTTCCTGCTCAGGGGATCCAGAAGGCACGTCAGGGCAGGAAATGACATTAAATGCAGAACAGAGAGAGTCGCTGGAAAGTAAAAGCCATCAGGATCTCTGAGTAGTGCTAGAACAGGGGAAAATGTAAAGAAAGTCCATCATTCTGACACAGTCAGGACCTCACCCTCTTTCCCTGGGGAACATCTTGTCCAAGGGATGTGTGAGTGGGGTGAATTTCAACAGGGGAAAGAGCAAATACCAAACCTGAGAACTTTTTATTTTTACAGATTATAACCCCACCTCTGTATTTTTGAATCTGTGCTTAATAACATTCCGTATTCTTAAAAAATTGCTTCCTCCTCTCTAGGACTGGCTTCATGGGCACGCAATCTGCATGACCGGGGCCTGGTGATTGGTTTAATGTTCTGCTGTTGCCGCCTTAAAATACTTCATTTTGGAACAAAGGGTCCCACCTTTTCATTTTGCAGTGCACTCTGCACAATTTCTAACTGGCCCTGTTCCCTCTCCATCTCAGAGTGATGCTCCTTTTTGCATTCAGAGGCTTTCACTTGTTCATACCAACCTAGGGAGAACAGGGAATTGGGGTGGTGGGTAAACGCCTGTTATTTGCTCTCAGGATTTGCTTAGGCAGCTCCCTAACTTATCACTGGGAATAACAGCAAGGGCCTCGCTGGCTTTTGTAGGTAGCATAGAATATAGAGCATGTAAACGAATATTGCACTATAACAAGTATTTGCTACTATTTGCTGGAGACCTTCCAAGAACAGGGGGCAAAGGAATCCAGGGGTCAGACTGGAGGTCTGGAAGGGGGAATGGTGGAAGACAACATTCGGGGGAGCGGACAGCTGAATGCTGACTTCTCAGGAAGGAAGCCAGCATCCTCCAGGCTGAGCCTTGATCCCAGTGGCCAGAGTCTGTGGCTTGCTTCCCTCCCACTCAGCACCACAGTGGACCCTGGCTTAGCGACTTCTGCTCCTTCAGGTCAAGAGCAGGGAATACGGCTGGGCAGTTCTAGACCATTCTAGCCCAGCTAAACACTAACCGGGAATTGGACGGCTTGTGTCTAATCTAGGAGACCGTGGCTTTCCAGCAGGTTCATTTCTGTCATCTAGGGCAGACACAATGGAGAACAAGGACAGAGTTTGAGGTCAGGAGTTTCAGTCATGGGGGTCTAATAGGAATCCTCTCTCGAAATCCTTTCCCGCTGACCTTTCACTTCACCCCCGTCTCAGATGGATGTTACATCCCTGCCTGACAACCCCCCCCCCCCCAAAAACAGCAACAAAAAACCCTGCTGATTGTTCCCTTCCCCAAACAAAAACCAAAAACACCCAACAAATAAGCAAAACTTTTTTCTTAAACCCTTCCTTCAGGGAGAAGTAAATAGGTCGCCCCCTCGTTCACCAGGTCCAGGGCCTTTCTCCTTTGGTTTGTTCTAAAGATAGATATGCCAGGTTGCTCCCGGCTGCTTTTGACGGGAAAAATATATATATATATACATACGTATATTAAGCTTTTACTCTCTCAACAAAGAAATTCCTGTTTCCTTTCAGCTTGTCCGGTTCCTGGTCTCTTCCAGAAACGCCTCCCCCCCTACCCCCCCCCCCGCAAACCAAGACAAAAAAAAAAAAAAAAAAAACGAAATGCGGATAAAAACACACCCCAGCAGCAGCCCTTTATACGACATCCCTGAGAGGCCTGCGGGGTCGGATGAGTCAAGCTCACGGGGACGAGCGGCGAGCGCTCCCGACTTTTCTGGAGCCCGAACGTCCTACGACTCACCTTTCCCTGATCCTGCACCGGTCCTCTCCCGGCCCCAGACTCTCGCTCCGGCTCGCGGAGGCCCCGGGGGGCCGGCGGCCGGCGGCCGGGGCGGGGCGCGCAGGAGCGGAGGCCGCCGCACCTGTGGGCGCCGGGGGCGCGGGCCCCTCCCGGCCCGCGCGCGCGCAGCTCCCCGGCGGCTCCGCTAGGGGTCCCTCTCGGGTGCCGAACGGGGTGGGCTGGATCAGCTGACTCGCCGGGCTCCGAGCCCAGCCGCCGCGCTCCAGCTCCGTCAGTTTCCTCGGCAGCGGCTGGAGAGAGCAGCCGGAGCGGCGCGAGCGCGGGGGCCATCGGAGACGGCGGCGGCGACGGCACCGGCGGAGCCAGGGCGCGGCGGATCCCACTCGCACAGCAGCGCGCTCGGTGCCCCGCGCAGGGTCGCGATGCTGCCTGCTTTGGCACTGGTCCTACTGGCCGCCTGGACGGCTCGGGCGTTGGAGGTGGGTGCCGCGCCTCGGAATTGGGGGTGGGGGCTGCGGTGGGAATCCCATGCCCCTAAATCTTTAATCCGAAGAAGCCGGGGGCAGTCCAGGGAACCCCTCTTCCCTCCACGTCCCACGCCCCCGCTTGCGGGTGCCCTGCGCATCCGCGCCTCCGGCCCAGCCCTGGCCCGGGAACGCGCGCTCCGGCCGGCGGAGAGGGAGCTCGCGAGGCGTCGGGCTCCCGGGGTCCGCGCCGGCTGTGGGAGAGGAGGGGTGGAGGCGATCCTGAGCTCTGACCCTGACTCAGTCCCTGCCTCGCGGGCGGGGGCTGGGGGAGAGGCGAGAGACTTCCAGATGGGGGGTGGGGGGGAAGGGGGACGGAGCACGTGGGGAAAACCGAAAACGCAGCGTCCCTGGATCCCGTCCTCGGCTCTTGATCGGTGCCCTTCCTTCTTTCCGGCCCTGGGGAGGAGGAGCCGGGTCAGCTCGGGAAGCAGCCCCCCTTTCCCTTTGCCTTTTCTGCCCCGTTTCACCTTCTCTTCTTATCCCCAGCACCTCTTCCCTGCCCGACCTCTCGCTCCTTCCCTTTGGCGGCCGCTCGCTGCGGCCGCCTCAGTGCGACCCCAGAGGGTCGCGCACCACCTTCCTTAGGCAAACTTTGTACATTCTGCGTCTCCCTTTTGTGTAAGTTGAGAGAGATGGGAGGGGTCGAAGACCCACGGCCACCTCGCACCTTCCCCAAAGCCTGGACGGCCCTGGCGTTCGCTCCGCACCTTCAGCTCCTTCCGGAGAGGGAGAAGGTTCCCGGGAACAAAAGCCGCGACACCCCGCCCTCGCCAGCCCGGGGCGCGGTGGCTGAGCCAGCCGCCTGGGTCTGTGCGCCACCGAGGCTCCCGCCCGACTCCCTTCCCGGAGCTGCGCGTCTGTCCCAGAGGGGGCTGGGGCGCTGCTGGGGCCGCTTTGGCGGAGCCTCGGGGGGCCCTCCACGGCCACTCCTCGTCACCTCCGGGGCTTGCTAATTCTGTGTCGGGCTGGAAAGTCCTTGGGGAGAAATTCGCGGACAGTGGGGTGTGCGTCTGATTAGGGCAGTGGCGGGCGGAGGGGAGGCGCGAGCTCTTCTCCCCTCCTGTGCATCAAAGGAGGCGTTTGTCTGATTAAGGCGCGGTCTCTTCCCTGGCAGCGCTGGGCAGTCTGGTTTAGTCCCCCTGGGGGCGCGGGCTGCCGGGGAGGGTCCTCAGGGTCTTTTTTTTAGGGTGCAGATAAAAGGATTGAATTGAGTGAAGATTAAGACGGAGAAGATGGCGCCTCTGCAGTGCAGCAAAGAAAAGCTGTGTGGAGGCTGCAGCCTGGTGAAATCCACCCACCACTAGGTGTATAACAAGTCTTCCCCATTCATCCAACTCTCGAACATTCAGCTAACGCCTGTGCAAAATGACTATTTTTCTTTTTACCTAAGGATGCTAAGAAGTTGTTTGCGTGACAGGAGGGGCAGACGAGCTTGTATGTCTCATCGTTTGGGTTCCCTTTTGGTATCTTAGCACTTGCAGTCTCTCCCAATTTTTCCATTTTTTTTTTCCTTCTTTTCCCCTACCTCATGGTAATTTTCCAAAAAAAGCAATTCCCAGACCAGTGTTTTTCTGTAATTACCCTGAGGCTATGCAGATTACCACACCACTATGGTTTTTGAGTCCCTAATTTACAAGGTCATTGAACTTTTCCCCCTTCTTTTTACCTGTAAGTGGCTCAGAAATCATCTTAGGGCTGGTTAAGACTGATTTAAGAAGTGAAGAATTTGGTTTTCCGTATTTTTTAAAAAATGCATTTAATGAAGGGGATTCTTTTTTCCTCCAATTACTTACATTTACTCCTACAAGTGTTGCTGTTATTTTCCCGACTGTCTTTCTACATGCTAAAAAACAGAAATTAAGTAATTAAAAGCATATCATAACCTTTACATTTGGAGTTTTTGCCCAAATGTGAATATTTAACTTTTTTGAGCACTGTTTTTTTGTGTTTTTGGTTTTTTTTTCCTGTATAAAAAGAGGCAGCATTAAGGCAAATATGAGTCAGGTTTATTTTATTTTTTTGGCCTGTTTGCATTTCTTTGCTCTTTCTGCCATTCTTTTGGACATTTTTACTTGTTACTGCCACTTCTTTCAAATAGTGGAGGTGAAATTCACAGTCCATTTTGCAAAGCATTGGTGGAAGGGTAGGCAATTCACTCTAATGAGGTTTGAGGAGGATTAATTCAGCTATATCTATGTCCACTGAAAGATGTAATTATGAGTTGAGTGTTTTTTGTAGGCCTTAGAAAATAGGTCTACTGCAGCTGGCTCTAAAAAAAGAAGTGAATAAGGGCAATGTTAATGGGGCCTCGACTTTTGGGGTTATTACCTGAGTCGATGAATTTGCCTGGTGTATTGACAGAGTATAAAATTAAAAGGCTCTAACATTTATTTGTTTAAATAATAGTGCTTCTTACATTTTAGTTTACCCTATTGAGGGGTTTAACCTAAACAGGGGAGGTTAACCTAAAAACAATTACTTGTTTTGATAATGGTGGTAATTCACAGATTATGGATACCTAGTCATACTGACTAGTCCTGCCTTAGGAGTAGACATCTATACACAGAATCGTGAAGCCCAGATTTGATCGTGATCTTTAAGGAGTCACCGTTTCTTGCTAATCAAAGGAAAATCATGATAACTGGCAGGGCACAAAAGCTTCTCTCTTGTCACCCTAACCAGAAGAGGTGCCTGATGGCATTTGGGAAGCTATTAGTACTGCGGAGAAGTATTCCAGATAGAATAATGATCCCTGGTCCTGATGGGGGAAGTGAAAAGGAACATTCAACTGAACAGATCTCAGGGTTAAGTTAGGAATGACTGATGGGAAAAAAAAATACAAAAGAAATAATGTGGCCCATTGAATAATGGTTTAAAGGAAAACAGATTATGTTTGTGGATGAGGCTTTCTCCTTGTTGCTAGAGGATCCCTATTGTTATGCTACTGTTAATGGCATACTGGAGACTTCTATAGAGATATTTATAAGAAGATGAAGGGTGTCAGTCATTCCAGAAATAAGCATAGCTATTATATGCCTTTCATGTAGCCACTAAACTGTCACCAAAGAAATGCAATAAAATTCAGTAGAAATGTTCATTTTGTTTCTGCAAATTTGATCTAGGTGGGGACATGTATTACCTTAAGAGACTTACAAAGCATCTTTAATATATATTCCTTCTTTATTCCCAGCTTCATTATGTCAATTACAAATGCAAAGGTAAACCTTATACATGTATTTTAGATGTAAAGCCCTGGGTGGGAAGGTTTAATTTGACTGTATTTGCCTCATTACCACCCACCCGCATTCCCCTGCTCACCCAAAGTTTGCAGACTAAATAAGACAGGCACAGGATTGTTAAAGGAAATAGAAAGTGTTGAATACCAGGAGGAAAGGACAGATTAAGTGGTTTACTGAATAAAAGCCTTACAGTGTAAACATCTATATTTGAGGAATAAAGAACAATGAGATGAGATAATCCTAGAGAATTTCCTGGTAGGAAAATTCCAACCAGTATTGTACCCCAGGTCTGGGGAAGGGAGTTTAAGTCTTAGCATTTACAGCATTTGTTTACATGCCTCTCCCAACCTTCTCCCTCCCAGAGACAGAGGGACACACACACACACACACACACACACACACACACACACACTACACCTGAGGTGAGGGTGGAGCCAATGTGGGGTTTGATTTTCCTAAACACTGCATCTATTCATTTGGGACAGTTGTACTGATTCTCTTCTTGGGCCAAACACAGTCCACAGCTCTGAAAACGTTGTGAGCAACACAGTCTTTTCCTTCATGAAGCTTCCAGTCTAGTGGGGAGGACAGACCATAAATCACTATAAATGAATGTTCATGAACTGAGACAGATGCCAAGACAGAAAGGAGGGGGCAGGGTACAATCTGGCGAAGAGTAAGGGCTTCGGAATAAGGGGTTGAGGGGCGTGAGGGAAGGGGCTGCAAGTAAGATCTCAGCACTCTGCTGCAGTACCTTCAGTAGGACCTTCACTAAGGAAGTGAGTACATGACGGAAAAAGTGATTCGCTGCGCCACTGGGAGGAGGGCGGGAAAATACAATGTTAAATGTCTGTTTTGGTTTTTGCTGGTGGTTTCTACCTCTCCGTGTTCTACATCGTTGTGAAATGGTTTCCTTTTCGTAGTGGGATCCCAGATACAAGTGTACGGGGTGGGGGGTGATACCACATACGACCTCCTGCAAATCTCTGGAAATGCTGTCACCCTGTGTCTCAGAGCCAGTATACAGATACACCCTCATAAGGGGCTGGAAGGAGCGGGAGGGGTGGCAGGCAGAGGAAGTTAAGGAATGAGCATCCCCCCTGATTGAGTAGCAAGTTTAATCAAAATGTCTATTTCTTAATTTGTTGTTGTTAATAAAAAAATACGGTCGGGGCACCTGGGTGGCTCAGTCGGTTGAGCGTCCGACTTCGGCTCAGGTCATGATCTCACGGTCTGTGAGTTCGAGCCCCGCATTGCGCTCTGTGCTGACAGCTCAGAGCCTGGAGCCTGCTTCGGATTCTGTGTCTCCCTCTCTCTCTTCCCCTCCCCTGCTCATGCTCTGTCTCTCTCTGTCTCAAAAATAAATAAAAACATTAAAAAAAAAAATACGGTCAACAGTACCTAAACCCTCAAACTGAATTTGCAGATGAAAACCATGGTGAAGAGGAAAATGTTACGTAACCATTTATTCAGTGTCCTAGGGATAGCTTAAGAAATAACTGTGTCTGTGAGGGCACGAGTGTTTTTTCTTTGAAAAAAAGTGTTTTGTGAGTTTTCCCTCTTGAGAGTAAATCCTGAGTAATAGATAGGCATCCCTCTTTAGAAGTCCACCAGAAACTGGGTTAGAATGACTGGTCAAGAAATAAAGCACAGTACTAATAGCCTACTCTTGTAGCCTTACCAATAGCATAGTTCGTTAGCGCGTAGTTTGTATATGTATGGATTCTTAACAAAAGAGGAAGCTGGAGAAAAGAAGGTGTCAGTAGGCAAATCCTAAGGAAGAGAAAGGACATTAATAGGACTGTATTGTATTTAACAGAAAAGGTCTGCGTGTAAGTGGACCCTTGTTCAAACCCTTGTTCAAGAATCTACTAATTCGTTACAAAAAAAACCAGTCCAACATGTTCATCAGTTAATAGTTTTATGAAAATGTGATGCTTAATAGATTAGTTTGCCGACTCTTCAAAGTAGGATGGATACAGAGGGCTCCCGTTCATATGTATGAAATTTTAGCTGCAGTAAGGAGCTTAGATTTAGTTGGGCCACATTTCTGAAGAAACCTACAATACAGATTTAGCTTGAACTATGTTAGGATTATAGTATTTTATGAAAGAAGGTAGTGCTGCTTGAAATGGGGAAGACGAGAGGTATTTAAAAGCCTGCCTCTGTGGTAAGGAGTGGAATTGTCTCCACATTTGTAATGGTAATTTCGGTACCCATGTGATGTTAGGCAACACCTGATTATTGAGATTGTCACATGTTCAGGGAAGGTAACATCTCACACTGATGCAGAGCCCGGACTAGAGCAGGATTGCCTGGGCTTAAATCCTGGCTCTGTCCCTTGGGAGCTATTGACTGTGGGCTAGCTCCGGACCTCATTTTTTTCCTTTGTGAAATGGGGACGAATATAGAAAAACATATATGTGTAAAATGCTTGCTTGGAACGGGATATGAGTTAATATATACAGTATGATGTGGCACTTTATAAGAGCTGTGTGTTAGTTACTACTGTATGTGATGATGATATAAAATGGATATATTTAAATCACACAGAGTTGAAAGGTACAAAGGCAAGACAAAACACCTATATGATGTTTTACTTATATATTGAGTAATGCACTTAACTGACCAGCTAAGATTATTGCAGGAAATGGGCAGTTCTCTAAAAAACAAATGAATTTTATTTAAAGGATGACATACCACAGGTAACATTTGCAGAATACATGTTTTAAAATTTTATTTACTAAACATGCATATTTTGTATTTCAGTTGGCTTTTTAAGAAAACGTTAAAATATATTGTGTTCATTGAAACATTTTAAACAGTACAGAGGTGTGTAAAGCAGCATAAGCAGTTTTCGCACAAATGGACCGACCGATTTTAAATGTATGCAAATGGGCAGCCTGCCACATTTGTCTAATATTGAGCGAATTTGTATAGTGGCTTGATTATTAACTCCGCTATTAGTTGACTATCAGCTGTATGCAAGGAGCTGTGAAAAAGCTTGGTTTAGTTTTTAGCAAAATCTCTTCTAAAAAAAAAAATGACTGGGGCGCCTGGGTGGCGCAGTCGGTGAAGCGTCCGACTTCAGCCAGGTCACGATCTCGCGGTCCGTGAGTTCGAGCCCCGCGTCGGGCTCTGGGCCGATGGCTCGGAGCCTGGAGCCTGTTTCCGATTCTGTGTCTCCCTCTCTCTCTGCCCCTCCCCTGTTCATGCTCTGTCTCTCTGTGTCCCAAAAATAAATAAAAAACGTTGAAAAAAAAATTAAAAAAAAAAAAAAAAAATGACTAAACAGGTTTTGCCAATCAAGGCCAAAATGGAAGGTTTCAAATGCCAGCAAAAGATTTTTGGTCTTAAAATGAAAGTGTGAAACGAGCTTCACCAGCATGTACAAGGAAACCGAAAAGCAGACTGCTTGAGGGTGCAGCATTTCTATAAGAACTAGGTTTTAAAATAAAACGAATTAGTTATGGGGTGCCTCGGTGGCTCAGTCGGTTGAGCGACCGACTTCGGCTCAGGTCATGATCTTGCAGTTTGTGAGTTCGAGCCCTGCGTCGGGCTCTGTGCTGGTGGCTCAGAGCCTGGAGCCTGCTTCGGATTCTGTGTCTCCTTCTCTCTGCCCTGTCTCCGCTCATGATCTGTCTCTCTCTGTCTCTCAAAATTGAATAAACATTGAAAAAAAAAATAACGAATTAGTTATCAGATGATGAGTATAATGGTCTGCTTAATTAAAAAGCAGACTCTTTAAGAATCAGCGTATTTTGTTTATTATATAATACGAGGTTTCAGTCTCAATTTCAAAATTAGGCTAAGGATATTTGAGAGTACACAGAACTGGTGTTACTGAAGTTCAGGAGCGATTAACACATTGGAGAATGAATAAGCAAAGTCCCAAGGAATCTGTGGGTTTTTGTTAACACCACTTTTGTATTTATCCTTGTCCTACTCAATCAAAAAAAAAAAGTGGGTTCAAGTAAGAGAATGTAGCCATGTTTGAAATAAACCTGCTCAGAGTAGATCCAGTGAGCAGCGAATGAGATGGGTCCACAGCTACATGTAAAGGTCAGTGAGGAGGGACAAGGAATACGCAAGACAAGCGTTTCAGAAAAGGAAAAATAACAATCAGCGTATTTTGTAAATGAATGGATTCTAGAATTCTTAAGGTCTTATCTGTGATGGACCCCAAATGGTGTTTGTATCTTTCAATTTCCAGATGGTCCTTGTCTTTCTATTTTTTCTTCCCAAATGCAGATGATTTTTAGCTGAGAAATTTGAGCGAGAAAAGTCCATGTTGTGGCCAAGGAGGGCGTTTATTTTGTTGATGTGAAATTGTTTTTGGCCTAATTCTTTCTTTGAGAATCTAACAGTTTGTCCTATGCTCTCAGTTTGCTTCCACACAAACCACATCCTGTCTTCTTTGAAGGATGTAAGGAAGTCTCCTAGATGATAGAGACTGATAAATTACTCTTCGGCCTTAAAGGATACTTCGTGAGAATAAGAGATCTGGTGTATCAAGAAAAGTCATTCGTATTAAGTGAAGAAATGCGTGATTACTCTTGTGGCTTGGTTAAACTTCAAACCTTTAATGACTAATATATTTTGGCCATAGATGGGGAAATTTTGCAGGAAGAAACACAAGAGATTTAATCCCACCCTTGAGGTATATATGTGTACCTTAGACCCCTTACCCCCAGCTACCACAAACTCATTTGTTCAGTTTTCCATGTCTGCATGTGCTTAATTACAATCAAATTAATGAGGCAACATAAGTTTAAGTTTTACTCAAAAATAAAATAGTATTGTCTGTCAAGGCTTGATTAGTCCAAAAAGGAACTTAAAAAAATTTAAAAAAAAATTTTTTTTTTTCAACGTTTATTTATTTTTGGGACAGAGAGAGACAGAGCATGAACGGGGGAAGGACAGAGAGAGAGGGAGACACAGAATCGGAAACAGGCTCCAGGCTCTGAGCCATCAGCCCAGAGCCTGACGCGGGGCTCGAACTCACGGACCGTGAGATCGTGACCTGGCTGAAGTCGGACGCTTAACCGACTGCGCCGCCCAGGTGCCCCCCCAAAAATTTTTTTTAATGTTTATTTATTTTTGGGGGGGTGTGGGGAGAGGGAGAGAATGAGAGTGAGAAGAGAAGACAGAGAGGAAGACACAGAATCCGAAGCAGTTTCCAGGCTCTAGTACAGAGCCCGACATGGGGCTTCAACTCACAAACCGCGAAATCATGACCTGAGCTGAAGTCGGACCCTTAACTGACTGAGCCACCCAGGCGCCCCCAAAAGGAACTTTTTATATCTGCCCTTACTGTTGGGGGAATTTTCATAAGCATAATTATTGTTTTTATTAATAACACTACTCAGTTTTTTTATAATGGAATTAATAGACACACATGATAAAGATAGACATAATGCTGTCTTAACCATATTTATTGGAAGTATCCTCATTTTTTTAAAAGTTTATTTATTTTATTTTATTTTGAGACAGATAGAGACAGTGTGAGTGGGGAAGGGCAGAGAGAAGGAGAGAGAATCCCAAGCAAGCTCTGCGATTTCAGTTTGGAGCCTGATGTGGGGCTTGACCTCATGAAACAGATCATGACCTGAGCTGAAACCAACAGTTGGACATTCAACCAGCTGAGCCACCCAGGTGCCCCAAAAGTGTCCTCATTTACTTTGAAGGTTGAACCTTTAAAACTGATGCAGATTTTTGAAATCATAGCTTAACTTTCAGGCACTCAACTTAGAACATATCATGCAAATTGATATTAGAAAGCAAATCTTTCCTTTACTGATGCTCTTAATAATTGCTTATTATGGTTTGTTTAAAATAAATAACAGTTTTGTCAATGCAGCATATTAGTTTGAAAATGTAAGTGATGAGTCTTAAGAAACTCCCATAGAAACTTGCAAATATGGGGTGCCTGGGTGGCTCAGTGGGTTGAGTATCCGACTCTTGATTTCAGCTCGAGTCATGATCCCAGGGTCATGGGATCAAGCCCAGCGTGCAGCTGATCGAAGAACCTGGTTGAGATTCTCTCGCTCTCTCTGCCCCTCTTGCCCACTCACCTGCATATGCATGGGTGCTCGCTCGCTCGCTCTCAAAAATAAATAAATAAATAAATAAATAAATAAATAAATAAATAAATAGAAATTTGCAAACATGCAAACTAATCATCCTAAGAATAATATAGTCACAGACACTTACCTATTAAATCTATTAGCAATTCAAAATTAAAATTAGATTTTTATAAGAAAGTTAATAGCTTTTTTTACATAGAGGAACAGATTTTTAAGGGCACACCATGCAAAAGAAAATTCACTTTTTCATATAACAAATATTTCTGAGTCCCCTGCCCTCAAGGGAGCTTACAATGTAGTGAGGGGCAGACAAAATAAACAGGATGTAGTAGACTTGGAAAAATTAAGTTGGGTAAGGGATATGAGGGAATGCTATGTGGAAGTCTCTTGTGGATGTAATCTTTTATGGGGTATTATCGGGAAAGGTCTCTGATCTTGTCACTATCCAAATGTAAAGTTAGCTATCTGGAGGAGAGAATTACATACTCACCATAACGTAAGAGAATAACTGGGGACAGGGATCTACTTTGGAGTGGTTAAATAATTAAAAACAACAACGGTGGGGTAGAAAATTAATATGGATTGGGATCACAGTTTACCACACCTGTTTCATCACTTACCACCACCATTGCATTTAGCATTTACTAAATATTTGATAAATATTTTTAATGAGTGCTCTAGAAATTTTATATCGTGACGGTAAAGAATCATGTTTGATTCTTGACAGTTGAATTAACGTACGTTTAAAAAATTGTGAATGACCCTTAACTATAGTGTAGGGAGAATATTAAAGTCTTTTAAAGAAGATTTATTTTTTTAGCCTTTTCTGAAACATTTTACTGTGAAAAGATTTCACATAAATGTTGTCAATAACTTAATGTTCAGTCATTTGCAACTCTTTATTTCCAGAAATTCAGTTGACCTAGCAAAAAAGGTCTCATTCTTGAAATGTTTTGTGAATCCTCAGATTGAGTGGGACAGTTTCAATTGAGGGTGCCTAGAAATGATTTTGTTTGAGTCAAATTTGTGTGCAGGAATGAAATCGAAATGGAAATTTCATTATCATTGTCTTTTTTTCAGTTTGTTGCGCTTTTTTTTGCCGTTATACAGCTAATATTTACTTTTTACTTTAGTGTGAGCCAGGATCAAAAGTTTGCCTTTAAGGCAAAAACTGAGGGCTGTTACTTCTATTCTCTAAAAGAATTGTGCTGTTCCAGTTCAAGGGCTTGAAGCCAATGACACTATATGCTATTAACTTGACAGGCATTGAAAATCTAATTGAGGTCATTATGATGAGTCTTGTATCTTGCTAGTGTTTTCTCAGGCTTGTTTTTAATGTTTTATGTCAAGTGTTAAATCCTCTTACAACCCTGAATCCAGAAAATTTAAATCCAATAAAAGTAAACTAAATTTTAAAATCCTATGGTAGTTTTGTGTGGGCAGCGTTCTTGGCTGATAGGATATTTGAATGTGAGGGCAGCTTGCATATTGCTGTTAGTTTGAGGAATGAGAAGGGCCCCACTTTCAAGAGTACAGTTGTGACAAAATTGCAGTTTGGAAGTTACTGCATACTTGTTCAGTGAAGTATGAGAGGAGGGACTGCTCCCAGGGTGGCCATGTGACTGGGTGGCCCAAGCAGTAGGAGCGAGGTGCTGTATTGAGAGGTCCTTAAAACAGTGCGAGTCCTGGGAACTGGGGACTGAGTAATTTATCAGCATGGCCATTGGAGATAGCCAGGACAAAGGTAATGAACATTTGGTGGCAGGGAGGACATACTTCAATGAGCAAGATAGGAGGTACTTTGTTTCCAGGCAATTCCTTTCCTTGTCTGTGTTTGCAATTTGAATATTTCACATCACTTTTGCTAGCTGGACTCAGATTACATTTGTTATCATTGTGAATTTTATTATGGTGAAATTTTTGTCATGTTGTAAGGGCACAGATGGGAAGTATTCAGTTTGTTGGGAGTATTTCTTAATGTGTGTATGTTTTTAGTTGTATTTATTGATTTTGTAAAGAACCAATAAAGAGATCAGAAGGAAATTTTAGCATAATCCCTCCCCCAGGGGGAAAAGAAAAAACATTGGTTAAAATAGAATTCTAAAGGTTTATTGCCATTGTTAAATTATTTATGCTTTTTAAAAATTCTGACATGTAACCTCATTGCTTGCTTGCTCATTCATCTCAGAAGTAGAACACCGAACACAAACCCAAGCCTATTATTGATCGATTCTTCTGGCAGATGAGGGGAAGCTTAAATGCAGCAGATTTAATTGGCTATTTGAATTCTGCCTTCATCTGCTTTTTCTCTATTCCAAATCTTCTCAGAGCATTTGTGATTGACTCCTGTGATATTGACCCTGATTTGGAGTTACATATTTTTTATTATTACTAATTTATTGTCATTACTATTAGTAATTTATTGTCATATTGCATTTTTCTCCCCTTTTTCTTGAAATTTTAAAAACATCATTCATTTGATGGGTGGGTACTGGATGCCTTCTGTGTTTCAGGGGTGACAGGAGCACTAGTATCTTTGTGGGGCTGCAAGGAAACAAAGAACTCACATTGTGTCTTGAAGGATTTTGCACCCTGATGGGGGAAGAAAAAAGATGTAGAAATAATTAGGCCCGGTATGCCACGGGCTACAGTGGAAGAATATACAGAGTCCTGATAGCAAAGGCAGCCAGTATTTAAACTGGGTTTCCAGGGGCGCCTGGGTGGCTCGGTCGGTTAAGCGTCCAACTTCGGCTCAGGTCATGATCTCACGGTCCGTGAGTTCAAGCCCCGCGTCAGGCTCTGTGCTGACAGCTCAGAGCCCGGAGCCTGTTTCAGATTCTGTGTCTCCCTCTCTCTCTGCCCCTCCCCTGTTCATGCTCTGTCTCTCTCTGTCTCAAAAATAAATAAACGTTAAAAAAAATTTTTTTTTAAATAAATAAATAAATAAACTGGGTTTCCAGACTGAGTGGAGGTTAACTCTGGGGCGTGGCAAGGATTTCCAGACTGAAGGAATAGTGAAGGTGTAGACAGGTTCAAAAGAGGAAGCCAGAGGAATGTGGGTGGGGGAGATGATGTGGGGATGCTAGGAGGTTAACAGTTGGGGATGCCTTGAGGAGTTTGAACTTCATTTTCTCAGCAGTGGGGGTATTTTTAGATGTTCCTAAAATGGAGGTAGCCATTGATAACTATGGTTCAGCTACATTTAGTAGCCTTTGCCGAAGTCCTTGTCAATGTCTGCTTAATCCCATTAGCTAGACCTTAGCCCGCAATTCCAAGAGAGGCTGGTACCTGTAGCGTATTACCTGGGAATATTACCACCAGGAATACATTCTAGATTCTTATGGGATACGGAGAGGGGAGGATATTGAGTGACAAAGAGCTGGCATTCGGGAATGTGCAGGACATGCGGTACAAAGGGATGTAGAGGAGAGTGGGTAGATTCAGAAACATTCTGATTCAAACCAAAGGAAAGATTCTATCTACGTGAGCAATTAGGGTAGGTTTTTGTGATTTGCTCACTTCTTACCTGTTGGCTAGCCACCTAGGAAGCACATCTTTCAGAATGGAGGAGGAGGTGGGGAGTGCTTTTTTTGTTTTTATGGCAGGAACACCCAAGAGCTGAGCCTTCACTCTGGCCATTTGTACCCAGTATGGTTTAGACTCGTGTTCCTGGGAACCCCTTCCAATCAGGGTGATGGAAACAGGGATAATTCCAGTGGCCCTGTGGAAAGTAATGGCAAGGTCGGTTTACTGTCCCTGTACTCTCCCTGTGCCGGCTTTCATTTGATCTGGAGCCTTCCCTAAAGCAACCTTGTGCTCGTGCTTTGCAAGGACTAGCAGGTGAAACAAGCTTTGACATTTTTAGAAAGTATCACAATACTGAGAACCTCTTTTGAGCTAGAATTGCCTACCATGCTCAACTTGGTTTTCATAGCTACACAGACTTTGAGATATGTTTATGTGCACCTGTGTCATTAAAAGTTTCCTCTATGAAAAAGAGGAAAATAAATCTTAATACATTTACATGAGTAACAATGGGACCGCCATTTAAATTCATCCTAATTACTTATCTATTTTTTTTTTTTATTCATTTCAATTATTCTAGAAGTGGCCGCATGAAGATACTTACCAGGAAGTGTGTGATGATATAAAGATGTGGGAACAACTTAGAGTCCTGAGCAGACAGGGTATACTTCTTAACATAAGGGAGTGTTTGAGGTTTTATAGTACATATTTTATTAGCACCTAAAGATGTATTTAACATATGTCCTAATAGTTTGATATATTGTACGTGGTTCCGTCGTGAGGAAATGTCTAAACTATCAAGGTTCCTCCTGGTTTTATTTCTTGCGTTACTTCTTTATGAACCCTTGATTCTCTTTAAGAGGAATCAAAGTGTAATTCAAGACTGATCATCTTAAACCTGGCATTTATTTTCTTTTTGTTTTGATTTTGAAGTATCTGTCAAGGAAGTATTTTATCAGTTCTAGAGACTGCGTTCAGAAAAACAGATGATGTGGCGCCTGTGTGACTTGGTTAAGTGTCCGACTTCCACTCAGGTCATGATCTCACAGTTTGTGAGTTCGAGCCCCACGTCAGGCTCTGTGCTGACAGTGCGGAGCCTGGAGCCTGCTTCAGATTCTGTGTCTCCCTCCCTCTGCCCCTCCCCTGCTCATGCTCTGTCTCTCTCTGCCTCTCAAAAATAAATAAACATTAAAAAAATTTAAAAAAAAAGAAAAAACAGATGATAATTTGTATGTGTCTAGAATAGTTGTCGATTGATTGATAATGAGAATCAGAGAGAACAGCCATTGTGTATTTGAATATATATTTCTCTCATGTTACCCTGGCCATGTTTTGAAATTATACTTTTTCTCCTCCCCCCCAAAAAAAAGAGTAGGTGGTCATTATATAAGTTTGAAAAAAATTTTTACATTTTGGTAGATAGAATTTGAAAGTATAAGAAAATCGTGTTCTTTAATTCCAGTATAACTTTATAATGGTCATATAGTGTGTGTATAATTTGAGAAACTAATTTCACCAAAGGACATATATTTTATGCTGAATTCTGTTCTATTTTTATATATTTGAAAACACTTGACCTGATAACTGCTTGTGACTTAAGGCCGGTCTGAAATGGGTTTGCCTTGGCTCTGGATGGTAGAGTTTAGGACTATTGCTGCTGGCTTTGTTGACTTTAAACAGTTGGTAGTTTATTTTGTGGGCAGTTAGATGTATGCCTTTGTTTAAGATCACCTCATTGAAAAAGTTGGCAGTCCAAGAATATGTTCTGAGAAAAATACTTGAGTATTCATTCTCAATTTACCTGAATCGTATAAATATTTTATTAGGTTTGTTCATAATCTATTGTATTTCTAAGTAAACAAGCTCTCTAGAAATGATTTCTACTTCTTTGATCATTTAAAATGCATCAGGGGCACCTGGGTGCCTCAGTCTGTTGGGCAGTTGGGCGTCAGAGTCTTGATTTCGGCTCAGGGCATGATCTCACAGTCATGTGATCATGAGCCCAGCCCCAGGGGCTCTGCACTGGGTATAAAACCTGCTTAAGATGTTCTCTCTCTCCTTCTCCCTCTGCCCCTCCCCCCTCCCAAAAATAATAAATGAAAATAAAAAAATACATTAAATAAATTGATACAGATCACAAAGATTAGTGGGAAAGTTTCTAGCTAGATACCAGTGAAATGTCTCTGTGCAAGTTCATTTTAGTTGTTCCTGTTAAATTCAAGTGTAAGTTTTAGAAAAAGATTGTGGTCTTGTTTATGAACTAAATGATTATTTTGCATATTTAATTCAAAGGGAACTGAAAAAACAGGCTATAAGTGCCTATGGAAAGGCACATGCATTTATGATTATGCTTAAAGCTTGCAGTTGAAAATTAAGATTTAGCCTTAGAGTCAATGAATTGATACTAATTTTAGGCCAATTATTTGCTGTTTGTTATTTGCCACTGATTCATTGTTGGTGAGCAAAATGGCTTTACTTTTTTTTTTTTAATTTTTTTTTTTTCAACGTTTTTAATTTATTTTTGGGACAGAGAGACACAGAGCATGAACGGGGGAGGGGCAGAGAGAGAGGGAGACACAGAATCAGAAACAGGCTCCAGGCTCCGAGCCATCAGCCCAGAGCCTGACGCGGGGCTCGAACTCACGGACCGCGAGATCGTGACCTGGCTGAAGTCGGACGCTTAACCGACTGCGCCACCCAGGCGCCCCCAAAATGGCTTTAAAACAGCCGTCTATACATTTTGTATGGAAAACAGTTAAACTCCAAGTCCTAATGGTGAAGAAGCAGGGAATGACTGCTTCCATTCTGATGCTCTCCTGGTGTCATTTCATCTCATAATTCCCCTCGCCTTTACTTAATCCTCAAGGCTAACTCTAAAGCAAAACTCTTCAATGAAAGTATAATGGGATCACAGATGCAATTCACACTCTTCTAGAAGCCACATAAAAGAGTGAAACAAAACAGGTATTATTAGTTTTAATATGTTGTACCGAACCCAATAAATCAAATTATTATTGCAACATGTACTCGGTATGAAAACTATCAATCAAACCTATTACATTCTTTTTTTTACTATATCTTGAGACTTTTATCTGTAGAGCATATTTTAATTTGGACCAGCCACATTTGAAGTACTCAATAGCTACGTGTGGCTAGTGGCTACCATATTGGACAGCATAGCTGTAGAAAGGCCAACTCAACATACTGGTGTCCAGGAAAGAAATCAGGTTTGGGAGCAGGTGGTATCCGTAGTGCTTTCTCAGTTTCCTCATTTTACAGATGAAAAAAACTGGAATCAAGAAAAGTTGGATTGCCCGGCATCAAAGCCCAGACCCTTTCCTCTGACTTCTGGTCTCTTTCGTCATCACCCTGACTCTTCCTTTTCCTGTTCCACATTCTGTGACTGCTTCAGTGTGTCCCAAATGTCAGGTGGTTGCCATCAGTTATTTAAGCGAGGAGCCTTAAGATCTTCCCCACTAAAGAACATATAGTCCGATCTGGACAACTCTGTTTTGGGGCAGAGTAAATAAAATTGCCAGGTATATCTAGAACCTTTTTTTGGTATGCGCACTGTTGGAGTAGGAAATGGGGAGATCCTTTGGGACCCAGGGTGTGTGACCCAACACTAGTTGGATTGTCAGCTGCCCACTGAAAGGAACGATCTACAGGGCACTATTAACAAACATTTTGTTGTGTATATGCAGTCTGTTTCTGGAAACAATGGGGTTAAGTTTTCCTTTTTCTTCTTTTGTTTTCTGGAAGGCTGCGCCTGTGTGTGCCCATAGTTCTTACCCAATTATACATAAAGTGTGATGTTTTTTGACAACTTAAGCCCAGTGCACTCCTGGCATGTTATTTTCAGAATGTAAGCAAATGTGGAAAGCTTTCTGCATGGCATGGTGGGTTGGCAAAGACGGGATCAGCGTGCTCCTGGGATCATTGCTGTAAAGTATTTGTTTCACAATACGAAAATGCATGTTGGGTGAACTTTGAGAGTTGGAGGTTATTTTTCTAAAATATTCATCAGCCTGGATGTTGTAGATTGTGTAAGAGTGCTTTGAAAAGAATTTTAAGTTTACTCATGTAACTTAGGTTCAGTGATTTTAGGTTTCGTGTTAAATTTAACCATTTTTCTATATGAACCTTAGGACTTCTCATCTGGGCTAGCCTTTACCCACAAAAGCACTCCTGATCGTTAATTTAAGCATGAATTATATTTTCTTCATATTCTGTGAATAAAATAATTGTATCCTGCAAATCCTGATGTATGGGATAATAACTGAGAAGATGCACGTCTTCCAGGAATGACTTAAAAGCACAGAGATATCTGTATTTCCTTTAGCAATTGTCTATTAAAAAATTATCTTTAAACTTAAAAAATTCACCGTTCTTTTTAGCAATTTTGCCAATATTTTATTTTGCATAGTAAATATAACCAAGAGGAATAGAAGTTTAGAGATTTTAATGTTTGAGGGAGTGTTTTTTATTATGATTCTGTTTAAGTTAGAATTTTTTAAATGGAAAAGTATTACAAGTACATTGTAGGTAACTTAGAGAAAATATAAAATCACATATAATCCTACCGCCCACAAATATGTGTTTTATGTCATGTTTTTAAAAAGTTTGTTTGTTTGTTTATAAATAATACACACACACATGAATGAATGAGTTGGGGAGGGGCAGAAAGAGAGAGGGAGAGAGAGAGACTCCCAAGCAGGCTCTGCATTTTCAGCGCAGAGCCTGATGTGGGACTCAAAGTGTGAGATCATGACCTGAGCTGAAATCAAGAGTCAGGCACTTAACTGACTGAGCCACCCAGGCTCATTTTTTGAAATGTCGTTTTTAAAAAGCAATTTATTTATTTATTTATTTATTTATTTATTTATTTATTTATAATTTACATCTAAGTTAGTTAGCATATAGTGCAATAATGATTTCAGGAGTAGATTCCAGTGATTCATCCCCTATGTGTAATACCCAGTGCTCATCCCAAGAAGTGTCTCCCTTAATGCCCCTTATCCAGTTAGCCCATGCCCCCCTGGGTGGCTCCGTAGGTTGACTCTTTATTTCATCTCAGGTTGTGATCTCACGGTGCATGGGATTGAGCCCCGCATCAGGCTCTGTGTGGAGCCTACTTGGCGTTCTCTCTCTTCCCCCCACCCCGCCCCTTCCCTGCTTGTGCTTGCTCTCTCTCTCTCTCTCTCTCAAAATAAATAAACTTAAAAAAAATACAGCATTTTTGAGATCATGCTGTAAATTCTATCATATATCCTGCACTTTATTCCTTAACATGAAATCTTAGGCTGTGATAAGCTCTTTGTGAATATAATGTTGAATGGGTATATGAATCTGTTTAGGGCAACAGGAGCTATATAATTATGGGTGTGTGCTTTTTAATTTGGCATTTCCAACCCAAACTGAGGTTTGGTTGACGTCAGAAAGGATCGTGTGCCAAATACCTGTTAATATTTTTTAAGTGTTTATTGAGTGACCTATATTGCTGCCCTCAAGTAGTGTTCAACATGGTGGTCCTTCACCTATAATGTAGTACTTAAAGAAAATGAGATGGACAGAAACCATGGGATTAACCACCACAAAGAAAGAAGGACAACCTGAGGTCCCAATTCAGTCACGCAATCCTCTTATTTAATAATTCCATGATCACTTGTACAGGAAGAAGTTTGACCATAAGAAGTTGTTAAACTTGACAGGCAGACATAGCCAGGGCTCGAGTGTAGACATCAGTGAAACTGTGATTTCAGCCATCCAGTGGAAGCATTAATTTTGTTACGTGATTACACGGATGTAAATAAAGCTCTGTCCTTTCCATTTCCCTGCTTTTCAAAAGTCTCTCCTGACAGGTCACCTGGGTGGCTCAGTCGGTTAAGCATCAGACTTCTCCTCAGGTCATGATCTCGAGGTTTGTGAGTTCAAGCCCCGCACGCATCGGGCTCTCCACTGTCAGTGCTGAGCCCGCTTCTGATCCTCTGTTTCCCCCTCTCTCTGCCCCTCCCCTGCTCGTTCTGCCTGTCTCTCTCTCTCAAAAATAAATAAACATTTAAAACAACAAAGTCTCTCCTGACTTAATGTGGCTAAAAAATGTCAGAAACATTTAGTCTCAGAAGTTCCCAAAGGTAGGAATATTTAGCCACAAAAAAGAACTAGATTTGTCTTTATTTTTAAAAAAATTTTTTTTAACATTTATTTATTTTTGAGACAGAGACAGAGCATGAACGGGGGAGGGGCAGAGAGATTGGGAGACACAGAATCGGAAGCAGGCTCCAGGCTCTGAGCCATCAGCCCAGAGCCCGACGAGGGGCTCTTGCTCGAGCGAGATCATGACCTGATGCTTAACCAACTGAGCCACCCAGGCGCCCCCTAGATTTGTCTTTAAATTTAACAGTGTGTGATGACATTCCTCCTCTGTAGAACCTTTCGTAAGGTTGTGGATCTCATTTAGGCAAACCCATATAATCTGTGATTATTAACTGCTGTTTACCTGGCCAGTAAACCAGTTTTATGGTCTGTTTCACTTTCTAGGTTTTTGGAGCAGGGACTATGTTGTTTACTTATTATAAATAAATATAGTGCTGTAAATTTATAGTGAATAAATGCCACCCCAGTAGCCTAAACCTTTTTCTTTTTCTTCTCATGTCTCCACAACCTACTGCTCTTTGTTGAAATGGAATGTAACCTTTCACAACTAACCGTATCTTTGACCTTCCACTTTTTTTGTTTTTTAACTTTCTTTACCCTCTCATTCCCCCCATCTCATATCCAATAAAATTTATAGGCCTTTTCTCCTGTTGATCTGCCTTTTGTCAGTTTAAGTTGCATGGCCTCAGTATGCTGAACCAAGAGGGTAGAGGAAAACCTTTTTCCCTTTCCTTTAAGTATATGCAAAGGCTGTGAGGTGGGACCATGCTGGGGCATGCTGTCTGAGGAGGTATGTGAGCCGTTACAAATGTCCCACCAATCGTGTATACGTAATTTATCAATAACAGTTCACGTTGATGAATCGTTTGTAAAAATCGGCAGTAAGTGTCCTCCATACTGGATTTACTCAGTCTTAGAGAAGAATGTATATTTCAATCCAAAGGAATTTATGGAAGACCTTCTGTATTCTAAACACTTAAGATAGCTCTTACAGTACATAATAATTTCTCTTGGCCTCTGCATTTAATGATTTTTTTAAGACGGGGAAAAGTACTGTCTTACATTTATTTTAGTTTGGTGTGTGTGTGTGTGTCCCAACTGAAAGAACTTGGCGTTAGAAACTTGGCAGTTAATCATGTCATACTGTTGTGATTTATTAGTTCTGAGATAAACACCTCTATTTTTAGCATATGTAAAAATAGATGCTTCCTTGGCTTTTGCTAGAATAATAAGAATAAGAAGAAACTTACATACCTCTTTCTATGACCCAGGCACTGTGGGAAGTGCTTTTCATGTAATCCTCAACAGCATCCTGTGAGGTAGCTACTGGTATCTCCATTTCTTTTTTGTTTGTTTTAAGTTTATTTGTTTTTGAGAGAGAGAGAGAGAGAGAGAGAGAGAGAGGAGGGGGGGTGGCAGAGAGAGAAGGAGAGAGAGAATCCCAAGCAGGCTCTGCACTGTCAGCACAGAGCCTGATGTAGGGCTCGAACTCACAAACTGAGATCGTGACCTGAGCTGAAACCAAGAGTCAGATGCTTAACCGACTGAGCCACCCAGGTGCTCCTGGTATCCCCATTTCTTATATCAACTGTCAGCTGGCGGGGGCAGGGGACAGCTTAAAAAGCTGTCTTCTTTTTAATGTTTATTTATTTAGAGAGTTGGGGAGGGGAGGACGGAGGAGGGGCCGAGAGAGAGAATCCCAAGCAGGTTCCACACTATCAGTGCAGAGTCGGACACAGGGCTCGATCTCATGTGAGATCATGACCTGAGCCGAAATCAGGAGTCTGACGTTCCACCGACTGAGTCACCCAGGTGCCCCTTCGCTGTCTGTCTGCTTAACCACTTCTGTCCCCTGCCTCCAGCAAAGTGGAATGATGGGTGGAGTTCAGCCAGTCTTTCCTCTTGGACCAGGCAGTTAGCTCCTTGAGGAAGCAAGCTTTGACAGCCACTGTTTGGTAAGAAGAAGGTCTGACCAGTTCCACCCTCAGTTCCGCTGCTCCCCTCCCTCCGGCCTCACTTGTATGAACTTCTGAGCACCCATGTCTCCACAAGAAGTCTTTCCCTTCCTCTGCAGCCACGCCCATTCCTCCCCTTTCTCTCACCCCAGATAGAATGATCCAGACCGTAGGCGTTGGAGTCATTTAGACTTTGCATCTGAGTTCACAGCTTCTTTAGTTACTAACTAGAGCTGTGACCGCAGGAAAATGGCTTCACTTCCCTTAACCTAAATGTCCGTGTCTGTGAAATATCTGTAAATAGGCTGGTCAGCAGAGAAATTTGAACTAAGAATAAGGTAGAAAGTCCAGAGCCTGGCCCGTAGTGGGCTCTGAAAGAACAATGGTTCTGATTTTCCACTTCAAGCCTCTTTGTAACATCTCCTCTTGGACCCTTCAGAACTGTCCTTGGTGTTCAAGTCAGCTACACTTTACCCCGTGAAGATGCCACGGCTGGGGGAGGGGTCCCGTTGCCTATGGCACCGCACCCCTTTTTCAGCTCTATCAAACAGGTGCAAGGCGGTAGCATCTCCACATTTCGTTGGTAACATTTTTGACATCTGAAAATAGGAATGACATTTAAAATTCTGCATAGGGACGCCTGGTGACTCAGTCACTTGAGCGTCCGACTTTTGATTTCGGCTCAGGTCATGATCTCACCGTTCATGGGTTCGAGCCCCGCATCGGGCTCCACGCTGGTAGCACAGAACCTGCTTGAGATTCTCTGTCTGCCCCTCTCCCTCTTGTTCTCTCCCTCCCCCCACTTCAAAAAAAAAAAAAAATAATAAGCATTTAAAATAAATACATAAAATGCTACGTAAACTTTGTGGTCGAGTTACTAGAGTTTGAAACGTCTGTGAACCCAGTAGAAAAAAACCACTTGGGAAGGAATCTAAAGAATGCTTGTCCAGGATGCAGCTCTGTTGCCTGTCCCCTTTCCTGCCCCTCCTCCTTCTGCCCCTCCTTGGCATTTTCAGCAGTGACCCTGCACAAGTGACAGCTTTGGCTACTTAAGACCAGCTGGAGACAGCCACCAAATTCCTGACTGCTATCTCTCAACGATCTCTGCTAACCCCTTTGAAAACAAAGAGATTGTTTACCGCACATCACAGGGGACTGGAAAGGAGGTAATTGAGAGATCTTTCTGGAGGGACCTGTGGCTTCTGAGCCCCGGCAGAAGATTCCTGAAATGGTAGTAGGCAGGACTTAGGGATCTGTTCACGTGTAGCATTGACTGTGTATTAGAAATGTGCATTTCTTTTTTTTTTTTTTTTAACGGCAGGGAACTTGTTTATTTTTTTAAGTTTATTTATTTATTTTGAGAGAGTGAGCATGAGTGGGGGAGGGGCAGAGAGAGAGAGAGAATCCCAAGTAGGTTTTGTATCATCAGTGCAGAGCCCGAACCGTGAGACTGTGACCTGAGCTGAGATCAAGAGTAGGACGCCCGGGGTGCCTGGTGGCTCAGTCCAAGCATCCGACTTCAGCTCAGGTCATGATCTCGCCGTTTGTGAGTTCAGGCCCCATGTTGGGCTCTGTGCTGACAGCTCAGAGCCTGGAGCCTGCTTTGTATTCTGTGTCTCCCCTTCTCTGTGCCCCTCCCATGCTGATGCTCTGTCCCTGTTTCTTGATAATAAATAAACGTTAAAAAAAAGAAAGAGTAGGACACTTAACCTATTGAGCCACCCAGGTGCCCCTAGAAATGTGCATTTCCCATCACATTTAATCCCTGTATTTCTGGACTCAGGTCATGAGGACATTAGATTCAGGAGAAAATCACCATGTACCTTTGGTGGTTTCAAGCGACTTTTAAATTTTGTGAATTCACAAAAGGTGATTTCCATGTAGCAGTCTATGTTTTGGTTTGTGTAGGTTTAATTTTAGGGTGGGGTCTTATTCTGGAGTGGGGGAGGGACTGGAGTTTTCAAGACAAACCCAGGGTACTAGTGGGGTTTTGATGTTTTGATTCTAGGAGGATATACTCCACCCCCTCCCCCCACTTCTTCCTTCTGTCCTGGCATATGTAAGGCCCTATCAGGTGTTAGTCTGTGTGATCCTATTACACCCACATCCTGTAGCTGCATCCAAGTGCTTTGAGGCCGACTTAATATGGATTAATTTAACAGTTGCTCTGTGAAAGCAGTTGCTCTCGGCTTCTGATCTCTAATGAATTAATCAAGCCATATAAAAGGTGTTTTTCCCCTTTAAGAAGTCACATCTTCCTACAAATCTATAGACCGATAAAGTGAAACTAAAATGCTTCCCTCTAAAATTAGTGTATTATATTTAAAACCTTTTGCCTGAGACTGGTTATGACATGCTCCTTTATTAAATTCCTAGTCAGGTGCTTCTTCATGAAAAGAAAGCTTATATAAATGGTAGTCTTCAAAGGTTACACTATTCTGTTTTGGCAGTTTGACCTTTCACAGTAGCCAAATAAATATTTTTTACACTGAGAAGAGAATTATTTAACATTTGTGCTACAGCAGTATGCCAAGTGAATTCAGAGCCTGAATGCAATAGATGAGACTCTAGGTGGAAAATACACTGGTGGAAGAGAGAAGACCAGTCTATAGTGTGTTAAGGAGGTAGCTGTATAGGGAGGGATGTTTGTAATAGACACTCAGGAAAATTGACACAATGAAGTCATATCGGAAAACCATTAGGGTAAGAATAGCCAGAAAAGTCTAAAGAAAACCGCAAAACTGTAGAAATCACAACTGCATAGCGAGTGCAAAGACAAATCAGTGGGGCAAAATGGAAGTGTAGAATTAAGCTTGTGTGAATATTACTTTCATATGTAATTAGTACAGGATATGAAATTAGCACCGGAGAAGGGTGCTGTTCCACATCAGAAGGGCAAAGGATACATTATTCAGTAAGTGGTATTGGGATATCTGCCCACAGAGAGAAGCTAGGTGATTATAATATTTACAGTCTGTAACAAAGGGCACATTTCTTGATTCCACAAAGTGCTCTTACAAATCAATTAGAAATACTAAATATGAACATCCTGAGGGAAAATGAGTGAGACGTTTTAAAAACTTTTATGAAAAAGATGAAAACATTTATAAAAGAGAGTAGTATGATGAATCCCCCAATACCTGTCAGCCAGCCTCCGAAATTATAAACTTATCACCAACCTTATTATCTCTTGTTATCTTTAGCTAAATGCCTCCCTCACTTTTCCTCACTGGGTTCTTTTGAAATAAATTCATTCATGTCATTTTACCCATCATATTTCATTGTGATATCCTATCATAATCAATTCTGAAAGAATTAAAAGGAAATACCCAAGGGAAAAATATTTAATAGAGAGTAGTCAGGAAAAATATACATAGCCAATAAACCTATGAAGTTATGCTCAATCTCATTAGTAATTTGGGAAATGCAAATTAAAAGTGGGCTAACAGTATTTAGCCATCTGATTGGCAGAGACTGAAAAGTCTTGTCAGAGTTGGCAAGAATGTGAAGAAACACATTTTCTTCTACTGTCAATGGTACAGAAGTCTTTAAGAGCAGTTATTCAAAACTTTACGTGCATACCCCTCGATTTAGCAATTCTAGGAATTAGGAGCAATGTATATTGTATGAGTGCCCACGGAAGAGGACATTATTGGAGCATTGATTGTATCACTTGAACAAATGTATCTTTTCTACTGCACCAAACTTGGAATAGAATTCCATCATACCTCTAAAATAGTGTTGAGTGAAAAAAGGAATTTGCAGAAAGCAAGCATAATGAATACTGAGGAAAATTATATATATATATATATATATATATATATATATATATATATATATGTCTATATCATATATGTAATACATAAATAGATATAATATAATAATATATAATATGTATATACACACACATATATATACAAAAAACAAAATTTATGTGCATTGGACGTAGCTGGACAAGTGGGAATATTCACCTCTATACTAATGAGGACAGTGGCTGCATAGAATGTCTCTGAAAGAGTCAAGTAAATCTAAGAAAATTTGCCTCTGGATAATGAGACATTGGAATGGAGGAGAGGGTAGGGCATATTACTTTTTATGCTGTCACCTTCTATATGTTTTAGTCTTTGTCACTGTAAGCAGACACTTTATTTTTGTAATGTTTATTTTGAGAGAGCAGGAGAGAACATGAGCAGGGGAGGGGCAGAGAGAAAGAGGGGACAGGATCTGAAGCAGGCTGTGCCCTGACAGCAGAGAGCCTGATGCGAGAAGACCTGTATTTTGATATGATACGTAGAATCTTTCCTATATATCACTAGCTATAGATTTCTTTTTTTTTTTATTTTTTTTTAACGTTTATTTATTTTTGAGACGGAGAGAGACAGAGCATGAACGGGGAGGGGCAGAAAGAGAGGGAGACACAGAATCTGAAACAGGCTCCAGGCTCTGAGCTGTCAGCACAGAGCCCGACGCAGGGCTCGAACTCACAGACTGTGAGATCATGACCTGAGCCGAAGTCGGATGCTTAACCAACCAAGCCACCCAGGCGCCCCTAGATTTCTTATCAATTGAATGACAGTGTTCTCTCTCCCACTGAATGCCATACTGGAATTTGTTATATTTCCTGAATTTTAATCCAGAAAGTTACTGAAAAGAATGGACCATGAGAAAATACTTGTTTTTGATCTTACTGATAGTTTCCTAATAGATGGAAATTATAACTGCCTTTTTAATTAAAGGTTGAATGTAGACCCTCCTAAGTTAACAAATGTTTTAATGACTCTTGGGTATGGGAGATTCTAATGAAACATACATCGCTTAAGATTAAAATAATCTGTGCAATATCATGCCTAATTAAAACAGTAAATTGAGAGTGTATCAGGCGATAATGTAAACTAAATACGATATATGAGGAACATTCTTTCCTTCATAACAAAGGCAGGGCAAAGACTATCTCAGAATGAAAGATGAACAAAATTAGGTTTAGTGAGTCTGCATAATTTGCCCCCAAATCACAGGAACGACAGGGCTGAGGTTGGAACTCGGGCTCCTGATATTTCATGTCAAAGTGACTTGACCACAGCCCCTCTCTGCAGCATAAAGTAAAAAAGGACAGTAACCCCACAAGGCTTGATTTTCAAAACTTCATTATTTTTGAAGGCATCTTTGTTACTTAACTTTTAACATGGGTTTTGGTTTTTTGGGTTTTTTTTTGGCTTAAATGTGAAATACTTAACATTTAAGCTTTTTTTTTTTTTCCTGTCTTAAAATTGATTTTCCGTGTTCACTTGATGGATCAAAACTATATCAGAATCTGTTCCCTTTCCACATTGGCTATAAAAGTTGGAAGTTATGGCAAGTGAAGTAATATTGGATTTTTCTAAAGCTGTCTTTGACCTTGAATAAATTAAATTTCTGATCAACTTCAGTGATTTTTTTTTTTTTTATATCGACCTCTTTTTGTATAAAACCAGTATTGACGCTTCCACCATAAGTTTTGCTGATAACTGAAATACAGGTAGGGTGTATTTTTACTCCTTTTCTTAAGTGACACTGAGTGACAGTGTCTTAATTTTGAGTCCGGGAACCTCTAACAGGATTGAAATGGGTCTGCAGAAAAGTGAGCGAAACGGGCTCCAGGCTCTGAGCGGTCAGCACAGAGCCCGACGCAGGGCTCGAACTCACGGACCGTGAGATCGTGACCTGAGCTGAAGTCGGACGCTTAGCCGACCAAGCCACCCAGGCGCCCCGGGTACCCTGTTATCTAGACCTGACATCTGTGTATGGCTCTCCTTCCCCGTGCTGTCCATGGGTTACATAGTGTGACTGGTAACACACATGTGCTCCTTCACAGTTGGTTATTTATCTACGAGCTGTTCGCCTTCTGTGCAAATCAGAGGCCTTCTTCAGGTCCAGCAAAAACAGCTCATTATCTTTCTGAATTCTGGAACGCTTTATTTGTGAAACTCTTTACGTAATAACTGTTTATATTATAGTTTCTTTTTTTTTTTTTTTTTAATTTTTTTTTTCAACGTTTTTTATTTATTTTTTGGGACAGAGAGACACAGAACATGAACGGGGGAGGGGCAGAGAGAGAGGGAGACACAGAATCGGAAACAGGCTCCAGGCTCCGAGCCATCAGCCCAGAGCCCGACGCGGGGCTCGAACTCACGGACCGCGAGATCGTGACCTGGCTGAAGTCGGACGCTTAACCGACTGCGCCACCCAGGCGCCCCTATTATAGTTTCTTTTTGAAAGCTCATCTTACTCTTACGAAGATTAGAAGAGCTAATACAGCCGGGAGGACAATAGTGTCAGCACAATAAATATTTATTATTATTACTACTGCCGTCAGCCAGCGTTGGTGATTGGCTCAGAACATTTGCCAGACGGTTTTAGTGGCTCTGTCCCTGTACACACCCATGTTGATGAGTGACAGCATGTAACCTTAGCCCTCTGCCTTGTCCCCAAAGTGAAAGAACTCAGTCATCCACAGCCCTGCCTATACATATTATCAGTGGAAAATTACAAGCAGTCTGTCGTCTTCCCTTTGGTTTTGTTGCTTGCTTTCCTCTTGTAATGTGGCTGTGCCCAAAATGTAGGCAAAATTAGGAAATTGTAAAATACATACTGTCAGGCTATTCATGAAACATTAAGTAACATTCAGGTTGATTTGTGGTTTTAGCAAACTTCTGAGGCTTATAGGGGTCAAATGGCGTGTAGTTTTCCGAGAGTTTTAATGAGACTCTTTGTGTTGGTATTTGCAACTTCAGATTTACATGTCCTTGTTGGCATTCCTGTTGTTGCTTCTTAAGCAATTTTCATCTCATTCTTACAGTGTTCTCTGGGGTAGGTACAATTTTATTCCCTAATTTACAGATGAGGAGCCCCAATCACGGTCTTTTGTCCATGGTCACAGTTAGGGGGTCGAATTTAAGCCTGTATGCTGTCTGATTCCAAATTTCTTCTCTTTTCTACTCTAGAATGTCTACATAAATGAATTGTTTTCCTAGAATTCTAGTGTCAAAGCTAGAAAGGAACTTGAGAACCTTAACCCAGGCACTCACCATGATGGTTGTAATACGTGTTGCCATTCTTTCAATAGTTAATTGCTTTAATTTGGCAGTTGAAAGTATCTATTGACCCCAGCACCACTCCCACCCCTGCTGCCTTAGCTACTAGTGTTTCTTTATCACCAGATTTTTAAAGGTGTTAATTCAGCCATTTTCTAATAAGTTTCCTATATCGGTTAAACTTAAGTTACTCTCCTTCTGGTTGAGATGCAGTAGACTTTGAATTTGCTGAAATCCAAACTGTCCTCTTGATTCCAGCTGTGTTTTTAGAGGTCTGATTTGGACGAAGCAGTTAGTGAGAATGAACTCACTGGTAAACCTCTGACAGAATTTCAGGCCATCCCTGTTTAGCATTCTGCTCCTCCTGCCCTACGCTGCCACTACGCTTTGTGTTGAGAAATTTACAAAAGGAAATTGTTTTACTGTATCCGGGCTGTGGTTGTCCATTGTTGGCTCTACATCACCTCTTAACTTGGCCCCAGTGCCTGTGATCCACGCCTAAATCGCATGGCCTTGCTGTGCTCAGTGGGAATTGGGTTAGTTCTGATGCCCTGGTGATTCACCCTGCCTGGGACAGAAAGGTCTGACGAGTGCGGGTCAGTTGTGGTCACTGTAGCAACAGTTTGTTGATCTTAGGGAGCATTCCACAGCTGCTGATGTAATTGGAAATGATTGGAGCAAGGACCCCCCCCAGATTCAAATGGACCTATGAGAGGGCCTGGCACCCAGCTTATTAACTGTTTAAGCGAGTTCTGTGAAGGATGCATTTTTTGTTTTAAGTCTGTGTTGGGGTAAGGTGACACTCTGTTCTCAGACATTAGTATCTTTCCGTAAGTTGCAACATTATAAAAATTTAGAACTATCAGTAGGGATGACGTTTACAAATTATTCAGTACCTATGTAATTTGTGAGTCCCTGAAATGCAATTCTCTAACCAGGGTGATAACTCTTTGTAAAACACTCTTGCTCCGCCTGAAAATTCTGTTTAGTGAGATGCTTCTCATGGAGGGTGTATTGGGCTTTTAAAAATTATAGCTCCTTTTTAAAAAAAAATCCGGTAATTTGCAGGAATGGATCATGGAATAACCCCTAGTGTGGTCTGGGGGAAGGCCAGTGATTTAAATTTTTTTTTAATGTTTTTACTTATTTTTGAGACAGAGAGACACAGAGCATGAGCAGGGGAGGGGCAGACACAGAATCTGAAGCAGGCTCCAGGCTCTGAGCTGTCAGCACAGAGCCCAACGCAGGGCTTGAACTCACAGAGTGTGAGATCATGACCTGAGCGAAAGTCAGAGGCTCAACCGACTGAGCCACCCAAGTGCCCCAAGGCCAGTGATTTAATGATCACTCTAGTGGATGCTGATGGAAGCTAACATCACTAAAGTATATTTACCTGTAGAGTTACAAAACGTTGACCAGACTGTGAGCTTTTAGAAGCAACCCTTTGGACCCTTCACAAGGGAAAAGGATAGTTTTATACACAATTATTTGATAATGAGTTACCTTTGATTTTAAAGTTTTTCCTCATGATAAAATGCATTCTTCTCAAGGGCAAGGGGATGGACTGTTAGCTCTTCTGTGTATTAACATACCTTCTTCCCTTTCTTTACTTATTTCAGATCTTTTACTTACATTGGCTCATGGTGTTTCTTGTAGCCCCTGCAGTTCAAGATATTGATCAACGTTTTCTACCATATTAAAACGTACAGACTCGATCTGAAATCATGGTTCAGAGTAATATGACATCTTACAAAAGTCCAGTTGACTTAAAATTTTTTTTTTTTAATTTAAATCCCATGTTAGTGAACATAGTATAATAATGGTTTCAGGAGTAGAATTCTGTGATTCATCACTTACATATAACACCCAGTGTTCATTCCAACAAGTGCCCCCCTACAGTTGACTTTTGAACAAAGCAAGGGTAGGTTCACTGACCAGCCAGCCCCCTGCTTGGGTCGTTGAAAATCCACATATGATTTTTGACTCCCCCAAAACTCAACTACCAATAGTCTACTGTTGACTGGAAGTCTTATCAATAACATAAACCAATTAACACATTTTAAATATCATAATGTATACTGTATTATAAGGTAAGCTAGAGAAACTATTACTAAGAAAATCATAAAGAAGAGAAAATACATTTACAGTTTTGTAACATATTGATCAAAAAAATTTTGTATAAATGGACCCACGCAGTACAAGACCTGTGTTGTTCACTGGTCACCTGTATGAGAGTGTCATGATGTTTCCCCACAGTCTGCATACGTTTGCGAACACCTCATTGCTCGCCAAGAAGGTAAGCAATAGTGTTGAAGGAAGTCTTCCTTTACCTTTCCTTAGATCAAATAGTAAGTAACCAAACCACAGTTTGCTTTTTGAGTCAGTTAGATTTCCATTTTGTGTTTGCAGTTGATAAATAAAGAGTAAGAGTTACCATGATGTTGTATCCATTGGAAACTATCTACTGACAAATTATTTATGAAATTGGGAGAATGATGTTTTATAAATTCTTTCAATCCTTTGGTTTAATCCTGCATTTTAATCTTATAACATGCATACCGTTTGTGTGTAGTTTACATAATCTGACAAATTTCCAAAGGGATTCAAAAGACTTTGTAATGTTTATTTTTGACAGAGAGAGAGAGAGAGAGAGAGAGGGTCAGAGCACAAGTAGGGGAAGGGCAGAGAGAGAGGGAGACAGAGTCCAAAGCAGGCTTCAGGCTTCAAGCTGTCAGCACAGAGCCCCTCGTGGGGGCTCGAACTCACAAGCTATGAGATCAGGACGGGAGTTTAACCGACTGAGCTACCCAAGCACCCCAAAACATTTTTATTATGAAAAATTTCAAGCATACATCTCATTCACCTTCAACAATTGACTACATTTTGCTGTTCTTGTTTAAGTGCACACACACACATATATTTTTGTTAGTTGTTTGTACTATAAGCTCTAGGCATCATATCATTTTACCTGTAAATACTTTTGGTCGTAGGTTTCTAAACGGATCTGATGCAAGATTTTACATTTAGAGCGGTATCGACTAGAAAAAAAGCCACCAGATATTAGTACATGTTTTGTTATTAACTTAGAGAATCTTGGTGCATCTGGGCGGCTCAGTCCTCTGCCCCTCCCCCACTCATGCTCTGTGTCTCTCTCCCTCTCAAAAATAAACATTAAAAAAAATTTGGAGAATCTTTATAAAATATATTAAAGTGCTTATAAATTTTCTAAATATTCATTAGAGCCACAAAAAATACCAACAATTCCCGTTTAAGAGGCAAATGAGTTCCCTAGGAAGCTCTTTGTTTACAGAACAAATACGTATTTTGTTTCATCAGTAAAATCCTAGGGATGGCCATGACTCATATCCACTAAATGAAGGAACAGAAATAAGATCTCTCCTGTCTTTTTATTTATCCCTGGGATGGAAGACCAGAATACTTTTATATTATTGCTAAGTGATTTTTGAAGAACTCTGACATAGTATTTAAATTTTAGGGTTATATATATATACACACACAGATTTAACCGAATTCTACATATACATTTTTGTCTAGTGTTTCCAAATGAGAGATTATAGCTCCTAAAATTTGTCTGGTTTTGGTGTCTTGTTTTCTTCTCTCACGCTCTACAGGGAAGGGGTCTTGTTGGGAGTGTTTCCTCTTTAGGATGACAAAGCCTCCTCCCCCCTGCCCACCTCCCACCTACTTGTTTTGTGACAGGTGAAAATTATAGCAACTTGAAACCTTTTGGAGTGTGATCACTACTACAAATTTGGGATACTGTAATTGGCATAGAACATTAGTCTCAGGTGTACAACATGATGCAATATTCGTATGTATTGCAAAGTGATCCCCAGAGTAAGTCTAGTTAACATCCATCATCCTACACAGTTTCAAAATTCTGCTTCTAATTATAATGTTCTAGAGTGTGTAGGGCATGGGTTTTCACTGGGGTTAAAGAGTAAGGCAGCATAACCAGTTTTCCTTTTCAAACATTTTGTTTGATTAGGTAGGCCCTCAGTCTATAAAAGTGGTTGTGGAAACCCGTTTGCTTTCATCGAAGCCTTAACAACCCGTACCCTTACTTAGCGTCCTCTCAACTACCGAAGCACCTCTAAGGAACCCCAGGGTTCCAGAGAGTACAGTTTGAAAACCAGTGACCTAAGAGGGCCGGTTTCTGGTTTATCAGGGGGAGGGTCATTGTAGCCTCTTCACAGATCTAGCAGCAGGAGACAGATGTGCCTTGCAGTCAAGGCCAAGACTTCATTCTGCGTTAGAAACAAGCTTTAGTTTTTCAGAAAATAATCAACCTGTATTCTGGGTTTAGCGTCTACCTTCTAGGTTGCTCATAGCGTAGATACAAGGAAGTAATCACAAATTGTTACAATAGCATTTCTGAAAATGGATTAGGTACACGGAGGTAAATTACCTGCTCATTAAAAATCCATATTCTGACGGGTGCCTGGGTGGCTCAGGTCATGATCCCTTGGTTTGTGAGTCTGAGCCCCGCATCAGGCTTGCTGATGTCAGCACTGAGCCCTCTTTGGATCCTCTGTCTCCCCCCTCTCTGCCCCTCCTCTGCTTGCTCTCTCTTTTTCTCAAAAAGAAACATTTAAAAAAATCCACATTTCGGGGCGCCTGGGTGGCGCAGTCGGTTAAGCGTCCGACTTCAGCCAGGTCACGATCTCGTGGTCTGTGAGTTCGAGCCCCGCGTCAGGCTCTGGGCTGATGGCTCAGAGCCTGGAGCCTGTTTCAGATTCTGTGTCTCCCTCTCTCTCTGCCCCTCCCCTGTTCATGCTCTGTCTCTCTCTGTCTC
Organism: Neofelis nebulosa; assembly: GCF_028018385.1. Lineage (NCBI taxonomy): Eukaryota > Metazoa > Chordata > Mammalia > Carnivora > Felidae > Neofelis > Neofelis nebulosa. The sequence goes on along the minus strand of NC_080786.1, from coordinate 141,048,869 downwards.
AAAAATAAATAAAACGTTAAAAAAAAATTAAAAAAAAAATCCACATTTCGAAGTTATTTATGATTCAAATTGCTATAGAAGCCGAAGACGAATTCTAGAGTTCAGACTTGTGTCTTATAAAATTCAAATGTCAGTTTTTCTTACGGGGGCAAACATTGTAGAAACCTTACTGAGAGCCTGAACGATTTTGTGCACGTTAAAAAATAACATTCCTTACAGCCTGATGGCACCAAGATGGAGTAGAATCATCAGATTATCTATTTTTTTAAAGCTCTATTGTGATGGGTGATTGCATATCACATGTGTGTGTTGTGTGTGGGGTGGTGGGTGTGAATGGTGGGAGTGGGGGGGGGTTGTGTGGGGGGTGGAAGTGGTAAGTTTGGTGCATACAAGTGTGTTGGTTGGGTAAGTCGGTGTGTGTGTGTGTGTGTGTGTGTGTGTGCACGAGTCTATTCTCACTCAGAGAGGCAGTGGAAGCCTAGGACATGGAAGCCTAGGACAAGAAAGAGGGAAAGTCAGGTAAGGCTCTCTTAGACTTCCAGAATCTTCAGGAAAGGCTTGCATTTAACATTTGGCAAAGGCAGATATTTCGGAATGAGTTTGAGAAAATAGTAAGTATGTTGACTTCCCTAAGTAGCTTGCATTTTTCCTGAGATAGGACAGTGGAAATCGAAAATGAAAATTTGGGGTGGTAAACATGAACAAAGGTCTGTATGAAGTGATTGGATTGAATTGACATTGAATTAAGAAAACTTCTGGATTTGGAATGTGTTTTTCGTGGTTCTGGGGTTACAAGCTAGCAAGTGGTAGAAAATTAAATAATTTCCATTGATATGTACTTGAATGTCCTTCAGTTACGGAAGTCTTTGCATCTCAGGGGGCTGCTTTCAGTCCCTATAAGCTTTCTGGCAGATTGGAGAGGTCTTGAATCCGGGGTGAGAAAGTCTGGTGCTGCTGCTATTGAGGTAGTAATATGCACCTGCTTTGTCTTCTTGATAAGCTAAGAATTTAAGAAGGTAATTCTAATCCTGGCTTTATCTTTGGCTTGCTGTCTGATTATGCTCAGAGCATAATTATAAGGGATAGTGTCTCTTGCTTCCTATTCACTAGAAACAGGGTAAGTGCATGGCTGTCTTAAAATGCTAGGGAGGGCTTCTGGGTGGCTCAGTCGGTTAAGCATCTTACTCTTGATATTGGCTCAGGTTATGATCTCCTGGTTAGTAGATCGAGCCCTGAGTCGGGCTCCAAACTGAGTGGAGCCTGCTTGGGATTCTCTCTCTCCCTCTCTCTATCTCTCTCTCCCCCGCTCCTCCACTCACGTGTGTGTGTGTGTGTGTGTGTGTGTGTGTGCGCGCGCGCACGTGCTCTCTCTCAGAATAAATAAACTTAAAAAAATACTAAAGGATGGGCACTGTTGTATATGCAGAGGGATGTGATGAAATGTTAACAATGCTGAATGATTTTGACTGAGAATCTTGTTGCAAGTGGAATGATGAAAATTTTATTTTTAGATACTTGGAAATATTTGGGTTATAAGAATTACCAAGTAGGGGTGCCTGGGTGGCTCAGTCGGTTGGGCATCCAGCTCCAGCTCAGGTCATGGTCTCACAGCTCATGAGTTCGAGCCCCCCATCAGGCTCTGTGCTCACAGCTCAGAGCCTGGAGCCTGCTTCAGATTCTATGTCTCCCTCTCTCTCTGCCCCTCCCCCACTCACACTCGGTCTCTCTCTCTCTCTCTCTCTCTCTCTTTCAAAAATAAACAAACAAAGGGGCGCCTGGGTGGCTCAGTCAGTTAAGCGTCCGACTTCGGCTCAGGTCACGATCTCACGGTCCGTGAGTTCGAGCCCCCCGTCGGGCTCTGTGCTGACGGCTCGGAGCCTGGAGCCTGCTTCGGGTTCTGTGTCTCCCTCTCTCTCTGACCCTCCCCCGTTCATGCTCTGTCTCTCTCTGTCTCAAAAATAAATAAACATTTAAAAAAAAAAGTTTAAAAAAAATAAACACACATTAAAAAATAAATTAAAAAAAAGAATTATCAAGTATCTTCACTTCAAGAAAATGTTCAGTTGTGGTCTTTTGGGAAATCATTCTAAATCATGTATTAAAAACATACAGTCTCATTCTGAATTTTGACATATTCACAATAGATTCTACAAAGTAATTATGGAAGATTATTATTATCACTGTTCTGGGGCAGAGGGGTGGGAACTGAAGAGAACAAATGGAGGGTTCTGCATTTTCTCCTAGAATCACACTTAGAAAATTGCTGTGCTGTGAGAAGCAAATTGTTTTAAAAGAAAAACATTCACACTTTGTGTTAACTAACAAAGGGTGAATATTCCTATTGGAAGGATTTCAAGAGTGGATATATATATTTTTTAATTCTGCTTCACAAAATGGCCTTGATTTTGTTCTCCATTGATTACCTTTTTGAGTTAATTCTCTGCTCTGTTAAGCTGACTTTTATTTTTTTTTAATTTATTTTTTTTTTAACGTTTATTTATTTTTGAGACAGAGAGAGACAGAGCATGAATGGGGGAGGGTCAGAGAGAGAGAGGGAGACACAGAATCTGAAACAGGCTCCAGGCTCTGAGCTGTCAGCACAGAGCCCGACGCGGGGCTCAAACTCACAGACTGTGAGATCATGACCTGAGCCGGAGTCGGACGCTCAACCGACCGAGCCACCCAGGCGCCCCTAAGCTGACTTTTAATTGATTTGTAGCCGAGGTTGTCTTATTTGCACTGTTAATAATACTGATGATTTCATATTTATTATTGTTAGTACTTTTATTATTATTATTATTATTTGAGAGAGAGAGAGAGAGAGAGAGAGAGAGAGAGAGAGAGAGTGCATGAGCGGGAGAAGGGCAGAGGGAGAGAGAGATTGAGAATCTCAAGCAGGCTCCACACCCAGCACTCCATCCCACGACCCCGGGATCTTGACCCAGGCCGAAATCAAGTCAACTGACTGAGCCACCCAGGCACCTCTGTCGGTACTTTTGAAAAGAGTGTTATTTTAGGGTATTGCTTCTTCGATATGCAAAATATGGGCTGGGAATGGAAACAAGTCTGTAGATAATCATAGACCAGCAAACATTGCTTTTCCTTTAAATGGTGTATTTTTTTTTAATTTTTTTTTTTAACATTTATTTATTTTTGAGACAGAGGGAGACAGAGCATGAACGGGGGAGGGTCAGAGAGAGGGAGACACAGAGTCTGAAACAGGCTCCAGGCTCCGAGCTGTCAGCACAGAGCCCGACGCGGGGCTCGAACTCACGGACCGTGAGATCATGACCTGAGCTGAAGTCAGACGCTTAACCGACCGAGCCACCCAGGCACCCCTAAATGGTGTATTTTTTTTTTTTTAATTTTTTTTCAACGTTTTTTATTTATTTTTGGGACAGAGAGAGACAGAGCATGAACGGGGGAGGTGCAGAGAGAGAGGGAGACACAGAATCGGAAACAGGCTCCAGGCTCCGAGCCATCAGCCCAGAGCCTGACGCGGGGCTCGAACTCACGGACCGCGAGATCGTGACCTGGCTGAAGTCGGACGCTTAACCGACTGCGCCACCCAGGCGCCCCCCTAAATGGTGTATTTTAACACCTTGGGAATTCCTGGAAAGGAGTAAGTCAGTATAAAAGGTTGAATGTCATTTTGTAGTTGTCTGAGCGCAAGGTCATTAACCAATTTACGTTCTAGGTTAGAGCCAGGCAGAGAGATTTATATCTAGGCAGCTGTAACATCTCCATTTTGATGCAGGAACTTTTTCTTGTATTGGTTCTGATGGGTTTTATATTGAAAAGGGAACATTTTCCTTTATTCTAATTGTTAATCAACTAATAGCCAAAAAGATATGGAACAAGATTGTACACCTAATCCATGGTCTAATGATTCATCTCCTCAGTAATTGTAATGAGTAATTAAGACATTCAGACTTAATCTGGATCTAGTATCACACAAACATTAGGTGAGTCCTAAAGTCAAAATGTTGTGGCAAGTGTGTTAATAAAAATTGCATATGCAGTATTAATAGTTTCCTTCTGATTACTCAGGAGCTATCAGATCTTTTTTTAATCTTTTTGACATTGAGCTTCAGCAATGAAGTATTTGTAATAAACTTCTAGTGTAGAATACATGAATCAGAAATCACACATTCCTTTACTTTCTTGTATCAAATAAAGCCAGTGTTTTTTTATTTTTAGTGTTTATTTATTTTTGAGGGGCGAAGAGCGAGGGAGACACAGAATGTGAAGCAGACTCCAGGCTCTGAGCTGTCAGCACAGAGCCCGATGCACGGCTTGAACCCTTGAACTGGTGAGATCATGACCTGAGCCGAAGTCAGATGCTTAACTGACTGAGCCACCCAGGTGCCCCCAAATAAGGCCCGTTCTTAATGCATTTTTACTTTTGGCATCTTTGCACTTAGATTTTAATAGAGGCCCTCAAGAAGGGTTCTTTTTGGAGTCAACACAGATTATTTTCCTTAGAAAATAATCTGGCTGACTGGGTCAGCCAGAAAAGCATATGACTCTTGATCTCAGGGTCGTGAGTTCGAGCCCCACTTTGGGTGTAGAGATTACTTATAAATAAACTTTTTAAAAAAAGGAATGGCTTTAAAACTCAAACTACTGTATTTGGTAACATAATTTCCTGGGTTTTTAAAACTAAGTTGAAGTAACCAAATATTTTGTTCTTTGGGCAAACACTATGCCAGTGGATTCAGGACTTACGGAGATAAATATATGCTGTGGATGCTAAACCAATATCCAGGTAATAAGGCAGATATCATATGCTGCGTAACGGAAAATTTAAAGTTCCGTCGTAGGTAAGGAGTAAGAAATATTTTTATTTTAATGTGGGGGACAACTAAAATTAATTACTTAAAGAGGCGTGACTTTTATATCCTGGAGTCTAGAAGTCTTAATTCAGTGCGCTGGGACCTTGTTCTTTTTGTAGATTTTAGTTTAATGAGTTTTAGTTTGCTGAAACATGTAATGGGTGCAAGGTGCAGATTTAATTAGAAGGCTGAGCTGAAATCAGAATTAAGGCATATGGCATTTATAATATTAATTTAAAACTTTTTCCCACCGGACTGAGTCCTATCTGGTGAGTGTCAGATGGCATATATGACGCGTAACTTCTTACTATGGCCAGGCAACTTTTTCTTGAATTTGTTTGTCTTAACTGTCCCTGTTTACAAGATTAATCCTTTATCTAGTGGCAGAGCTCAACTGATCAGTTGTCATTGAGAGCCTTGATGGGCAGTTTGTTTATTTGTAGCTGTTAAATATGGTGAGGAGTTTGTTTTAGAAAACAAGGTCTGGGTGGAAAAACCTAATTAATTCACACTGACCTGTGTAATGTAGAGACTCCTCTGTGATAAATTGAGTGCCAAATTCAAGTTTCACGGTTAATTATTCTGAAGGTTTGAGATGCCAGACTATGCTGTCTTTTAACCGTATCTTGTTATATATAACATTTATACTATATCAAGTTTCTCACTGATGAAATCAGTTAGGTTGATCTCTTAGATTGAATTAGGTATTCAAGTTAATTGTCAATAAATTAGGCCTTGCAATTTAGAGGAGCTTGTTATATGATTGGGTGTTTTTCTCAGTTGTTACTGAGTAGCTTGTTTTGGCTATAAGAATTCTCCATCAATACTTAAATTTTACTTAATACAGTAGACATTTTCTTATTTCCTTAAAAAAAATTTTGTAATGTTTATTTATTTTTGAGAGACAGAGCATGAGCAGGGGAGGGGCAGAGAGAGAGGGAGACACAGAATCGGAAGCAGGCTCCAGGCTCTGAGCTGTCAGCACAGAGCCCAGCGCGGGGCTGTGAGATCATGACCTGAGCCGAAGTTGGCCGCTTAACTGACTGAGCCATCCAGGTGCCCCTTCTTGTTCCCTTTACTATTTAAAAAAAAAATTTTTTTAATGTTTATTTTTAAGAGAGAGACAGACGGAGTATGAGCTGGGGAGGGGCAGAGAGAGAGGGAGACACAATGTGAGTCAGGCTCCAGGCTCTGAGCTGTCAGCACAGAGCCCAATGCATGGCTTGAACCCTTGAACTGGTGAGATCATGACCTGAGCCGAAGTCAGACACCCAGCCGACTGAGCCACCCAGGCGCCCCTAGACTCGATGTCTTTAAGGGGGGGAAAAAAAAAAAAAAAGCTTATAGAACCACCATGAACTATAAAATGGTTAACATTTTGCTAGAAAACTGTGGTGCTCCTTGGGTAAATAATGAAGTGTTTTACTTTATGGGCCTTTTCAGTACTTTATTGATAACATAAATTTATATTACCCAGGAATAGGCATGCTCAAAGGAAAAGAATAGAATTTATTCTTAGTAGTGAACTCCCATCTAAAAGATGGTTTGGGCTGTTTTAAGTAGATTTTTTTTTTCCCCTGCTTTTCTGTGGCGGTGAGGGATGGAAAGAAGGGAAGGCTTACCTACTAAAAATATGGATTGTTAAGTAGAAAGTAGAGTCTTTTTGTTTGGGCGTTTAAAGCTCACATATTTGTGCTGTCCAGACCTGACACATTTAGAAACAGGAATTTTGCCTGTAGCATAATCTTAACATAACATAAAACTGTTTAGTCATTCCCGGAGATTTTAGTGTTATAGAATATCCTGTGGAATGTTCTGAATACCTAAAACCGCTTTCCTTGAAGATTTTGAGTGTTGTAAAATATGGAGACATAGGGGGATTCGCAGAGCAGGTACCGAAAATTCAATGACGATTGGTAGCTGGTGTGCTTTTCAGCTCTAAGCCACTATTTTCATGGGCAAGCATGTCTCCTTATGAAGAAAGTCTTTGTTCTTTTCTGCAGAAGCGTCATCTTGCCTTGAAAAATCCGTGCAGTGCTACTGCATCCAGAGAAACCACTCTGTCAGTCTTCAAACAGAAACTCAGAGCAAGAGACTTTTCCTTCATGGATGTTTTAAACTTTACCGCTGAATCTAATCTGTGAACAACCAGAGGACCTAATTTATGGCAATTAAAACACACACACACACACACACACACACACACACACACACACACAGATTCTGCTGTGTCTTAAACATAACAGAATAATGCTCTGTGTCTAGTTTGGATTCTGAATGTAGCCTTCATAGAAATTACAGTCTGCTCATTTCTCGTGGGAAGTATGACCAGTCTGGCTTTCACGTGACATTGAACCCTTTATAGCTTCTTTATAGTGAAAATTAACCCACCAGTTCAATATAATATTTAATTAAAGGAAAACATTATTTAAGAAATAGTGGGGGCGCCTGGGTGGCGCAGTCGGTTAAGCGTCCGACTTCAGCCAGGTCACGATCTCGTGGTACGTGAGTTCGAGCCCCGCGTCAGGCTCTGGGCTGATGGCTCAGAGCCTGGAGCCTGTTTCCGATTCTGTGTCTCCCTCTCTCTCTGCCCCTCCCCCGTTCATGCTCTGTCTCTCTCTGTCCCAAAAATAAATAAAAAACGTTAAAAAAAAAAATTAAAAAAAAAAAAAAAGAAATAGTGAAGTTCTGGGTATTATGTTAAATTGTCCTTTACTTATCTGGTGTTTTTTACTTATCACCATCGTTGAGCTCCCAGTGTCACAAGACAGGTATAAAGATCTGTAAAGTTTCTTCTAAAGGACTTTCCTTTGTAGAAAGGGAAGTTTAAGAGTTGGGCTGATTTCACTCTCACTTGTGCGAAAATGGGAAAATCAGAAGTAATTTGTATTCTCTATTGTGAAATCAGTAATAGCTCATGCTCATGTAGAAAGAAAAGCATTAATTGTTTCTACGCTTAGCTATGTGCTTTCAGTTCAGAGTTAACTATATCAAGGTCTTCTGCCTTTTCTTAGTTCTTATCCATTTGTTATTTTTACTAGTATCACATTATTGAATTTTACAACTGTGATATTGGAATCCAGGGATGTGATGTAGGTGTTTGCACCTGTCATCAACCATCCCACATTTATTTCACTAAATGAAACTCTAACTTTACTTTTGTAATAAACCACATTGATTCAGTTTACCTGTATAGTTTAAGAGACAAAAGACGTTGAACTTGGCACTGTATTGAAACCTTATGAAGTTCTCGATTTTTACTTTTTTTGCGTGTTTCTAAATCCCCATGATTTATTTTTGAAATATTCTGGTGGTGAACCCATATTTGTTCTTATCCTCTGTTTTTTTGCTCTGCGTGCTACATGTCGTAAAATTACTTTGTCTAGAGCCAGATCTGACGCCTTATTATCATACATTCTGTGGGCACTTGGTGACATTGACTGCCCTTGTTCCCTTAAAGACTTCTTTTGGTTTTATTTATTCTGATATACTCAAAAAGGTCTGATTAAATTTTGCTTGGCTATTCATTTCAAATATCTTAGCATGTTTTTCGAATTCTGTTCCAAATATGTTAAATGTGCTATATTAGAAGACTCCCGTGGCCAAATACGTTTGGGAAACTTAGTGTAAAAATAGTGAAGCTGGCTTCATTATTATAGGATTTTCACGAAGCCTCCATCTTGAAGGGTCCATTTCCCGTATGTGTTTGACAAGAGTATCACCCCATCCTCCTTGCCTCAGGAATAACTGTTAACATCTCTTGGAAACTGTTTTTGAGAACACTGATTTAGGAATTACATGAGGGATTTATTAGTAATTTGAAAAATCTATCTTACACTTCACTTAGTCCCCTTTGAATATATGTTTCTTAGTGATTAATGACTTGCTAGTATGAGCTTGCCACAAAAAGTTTCTTATGTAAGAGAAGCTCTCTGTAAAGAAATGCATTGAATACATTGTGGCTAAACAAACCAAAAATTCTTGCCATCTTGAAATTTGTTACAGCCCCTTGACCCAGGTTAGAGTCCTTGCCACTCACCGAGAGTAAACTGTATCGGAGTGGACTTCATGAACCTTACAATAGACATTTTAAACCTGCACGAATTAAAATATCTTCAGTGCTTCAAAAATACTATGTCAACGTGGTGAGTCATATCTGCCACAGTGAGCATGCAGGTTGTGGCTGGGAATGATGACGCTGTGTCGTTACTAGTTTGTTTCTCTTGGAAACAACTTGGCAGGCAGACATCTTGCAGATAAATGAGGAAAGATGGTCTATTTCAAGTGGCATAAGACATCCTTTAAACCAGCGTGTCATATCTGGTTATATAGTCAGCATTTTCTTCAGAGCAGAAAATCCTCTCTCGGGATTCCTAAATAAGGAGCAGACACATCTTTGTGGGGATAGCACTCAGGAGAGTTCAAGTGCTGCATAATCCTTTTGCTCAGTCTCTCCGGGTGTCCCAGAAAGGTCTCATATTGGAATAATTCCTTTGTTCCTGCCAAATCCAAGTAGAGTCAATATGATTAGCTCTTTTAAAAACAAATGACCTGCTCTCCATCTTATGTGTATTATTGGATTTTAACCTCATAGGAACACGTGAGGTAGGGTGTTGTTACATCCATTTTAGAGATGAAAAGAATCAAGAGGTAAAGAGTTTCCCTCCAGGGGCACCTGGGTTCCTCAGTCAGTTAAGCCACTTTGGCTCAGGTCAGGTCTCACGGTTCATGAGTTCAGGCTCCACATCGGGCTCCACTTCTGATCCTCTGTCCCCCTCTCTCTCTGCCTCTTCCCTGCCTGCACTATCTCTCTCTGTCTCTCTCAAAAGTAAACATTAAAAAAAAAAGGTTCCCCCCCCCCTCCAAATTTCCCTCCAAACAGGTGGTAAATACCAGACACAATTTGACCAATTTTCTCTTTTGATTCCAAGATTCATATTGGTACCTTCAGGTGTGGGTTCCCTCCACCAGTTCCTCCTACCAGGATCCTGAACCATCTGTAAGCTCCCTGAGGTCTCTCGAAGTAGAGACAGTGTTGGATTAGACCAAGTTTATAGGTGTGCGGTTACGGGGCGTGAAGAAGTTTCTGGAAACAGTAGTTTTTAGTCACGTCTGTTTATAGGGCTTTTGATTTATGTAACCTGTTAGCATACACATGTAATTCTTGTAGAGTTAATAAGTCGTGCAGAGGGATTCCAATGGTTTAGGCCTCTCTCGCTTTGTCTGAGTCCTTCATTATGAAAAGAGTGGCTAGAATGAGGTCAGAATTACCCATGGACAGAAGGGCTGGTTGGATTCCTTGGTCGTGGAGTCCTTGTAATGAGTGCATGGTCCTGTTTTGTCAGCTTTGCTTAGAAGCAGTTACCTCGCCTTTTGTGTATGTTTGTAGATGGGACAGTTAGCCCTCAAGGCTTCTTAATTGTTGTTAGAGTATTGCTATAGATTGACCCCACAAGGGAGTTAATACAGTAAAGTTATTTTTTTGGTATGGTGTACAAAATAATCCTGGGCCAATCTTGACTGGGATGCTTTATCATGCTTCATGTTAATAACTTTTGATAGTCCAGGTATCTTTTAAAAATTAACATATGTATCTGTTTTTGTATCTGCGGGAGGCAAAGTATATTTTGTAGAACTTACATAATTGTACTTTTTACATTACTTCAGTTGGATTAGTTATTTCAATATGTTCTGGGAGAAATTCTATTCGGTTCAACCAGTATTTGGGTGCCAATATTGTGCTAAGTATTATCCTAGAAATATAGAGACGAGAAGACGTGACTCTTTCACGCTGCGGAAAAGGCTAGATCAGGGTTTTCTTCAACCTAGGGGCACTACTGACGTTTTGAGCCAGGTGATTCTTAGTTGGAGAAGGCTGGCAGAGACTGCTTGGCGAGTGTTTAGTAACAAAGGCCACACCAAAGTCGTGACAGTTAACTTTCCCTAGAACCTCGAGCCTCTACCCAGAAACAGTTCATGGAGCTCAAAAAGCAAGATGGCTCATGATCCGTGTGGGCTGAAAAGCCCTCCCCGCTAGAGCCGCACCGCACAGCTGAACAGCATCGGAAGGCGAGTGCCAAGTTAAAGCAGCTGTTTACGAAGGGTTGGCTTTGCGTGTGGATATTTGAGAGTTTTGCCTTCCTCAGGCCAGAGTAGCTTCGTGTGAGGTACACACTCCCATCAGTCGTTCCCTCTTTAGGAAGAAAGCCAGGCCCTGTGAAACACCTTCTAGCAAATCTGAAAAAGGTACCTCCATTCCAATTACTTAAAATTCTTGGGGCGCCTGGGTGGCGCAGTCGGTTAAGCGTCCGACTTCAGCCAGGTCACGGTCTCGCGGTCCGTGAGTTCGAGCCCCGCATCGGGCTCTGGGCTGACGGCTCGGAGCCTGGAGCCTGTTTCCGATTCTGTGTCTCCCTCTCTCTCTGCCCCTCCCCCGTTCATGCTCTGTCTCTCTCTGTCCCAAAAATAAATAAAAAGCGTTGAAAAAAAATTTAAAAAAAAAATTCTTATTACTTAGAATGATACACCGTGAGCAACTACGGTAATGTGCGAAGCCTGAATCTATATCCCGTCGAGTGTGTGTGTATGTGTGTGTGGTCACAGTTGTGTACTTCTCTTGCTTTCTTTGGACAAATTTGTTTTCTTGAAAAAAAATTTTTTTAATGTTTATTTTTATTTTTGAGAGAGAGCACGAGCAGGAGAGGGGCAGAGAGAGAGAGAGAGAGAGACAGAATCTGAAGCAGGCTGCAGGCCCTGAGCCGTCAGCACAGAGCTCGACGCTGGGCTCGAACCCACGAGCTGTGAGATCGCGACCTGAGCTGAAGTCGGAAGCTTAACTGACTGAGCCACCCAGACGCCCCTGGACAAATTTGTTTTAAAAGTTTAGCTTACATAAACACTCCATGGTTCGATTTCTTGGTAGAACTGAAATCTTTGCAACACTGTATAAAGGGGCAGGGGCAGGGTGTAGCCTTTGTGGCACGTTCTTTCTCTGTTTGAGGGCTGTTCCTCCGTGCACATGCGGGCAAGACTTCCCTGTGGCTCAGGAATGGATTAGTGATGCAAGACTGCGGACCATCCTTTCCCCAGGTAACATAGACACCGCTCCATGAAGCGTGTGCTAGTTTTGAAACTTAAAATAACTTCCCATCACTCAAGGCAACGACCTGCAGATGGGTTGATCGACCATACTGAGTACGAGAACTCCTGCTGGGATGTGGGGCACACGGAGGTGGTGGCCGAATAGGCTGTTTGCTGATGAACCAGGGAAGCGGTGACTAGCGCGTTTCTTTCCTTCCTCCGTTCCACTGGGATGAACTCGAGTTCTCCAGCATGATGTATTCTGACACCCGTTGAGGTTGGCTGGGAAGGTACTGCAAACTCACCCCCCACCACCAGCACCCCATGCGTTGCCATCCTTGACGTTCACAAGCCTCAGAGTTCTGTCCACCCCTGCTTCCGTTCTCTGCCTTCGCTGCCTGTTTTCCTCATGCGTGCTGTGCTTCTTGGCTTCTCCCCTGTCCCTCACCCCCAGGCCCGGGTTCTCCACTATCGCATGGTAGGCACGGTGCTTTGGGCCCATGAAAATATTTCAATTTTTTTTTAGATGTTTATTTATTTTTTGAGAGGGAGAGACAGAGTGTGAGCGGGGGAGAGGCAAGAGAGAGAGGGAGACACAGAATCCGAAGCAGGCTCCAGACCCTGAGCTGTCAGCACAGAGCCCGACGGGGGGTCGAACTCACCAGCCATGAGATCATGACCTGAGCCTAAGTCAGATGCTTAACTGACTGAGCCACCCAGGCACCCCGACAATATTTCAATTTTAATTTCTTTTAAAATGAGAAGGGAAAGGGGGCACCTGGGTGACTCCATCTGTTAAGCATCTGCCTTGACTTTGGCTCAGGTCATGATCTCGCAGTTCGTGAGTTTGAGCTCTGCATCCAGCTCTGAGCTGACAGCATGGAACCCGCTTGAGACTCTCTCTCTCTCTCTGTCTCTCTCTCCTCCCTCACTTTGTGCTGTCGCCCTCTCTCTCTGTCTCTCTTGCTCTCTTTCTCGGAATAAACTTTAAAATCAGAAGGAAAAAAATGACTATAGTCAGGAATAATATGGTAGTGAATCTAGCCTGAATTACAATCACCTTTATGCAAACACAGCCTTCAAACATAAGTTTTAAATTTTTTTAGACACAGATGGGCTGTTGCTCTCTGTGAAATGTGGCCATTGTTCTCCTTTGCTTTGGATATTATTTCAAAGTCAAGGTCGTGTATACCTAGCCCTGTCTTACCTTTCACACGTGCTCTCCCTATATTCCTCCCATGTCCATTTTCTGCTCCGGTCTTTGGTCTGCCTGCTCCTTGCCAACTCTGTCCATCTCTTCCTTCTCCAAGTCAACCCAGTCACTGCTATGTCACTTTAGCACCTTTTTCACTAGTGCACGGGGCCTCCTCGTTTTTGTCTTCTTCGTTCACTTTGTCCACTGAAGTCAGGGATGTTTGGCTCCCCCCAGCCCCCAGGCTTGCGTGTGATCCGTACCTGGGAAGTGTTTACCTTCATATAAGGCATCAAGCCAGAACTTTCCTGAAACTTAACCCAGGAAGCAAATTCTGGAACCTTCTCTGTTAGAAGTGAGAAGGACAAGTATTTGATAGCAATCAGCAAGTGCTGTTGAGCTTAGCTGTCCAACAAATAGTTTCTGTCTCCTCCTTGTAATATTTTCAGGTGTATTTTTTTACACTAGCCTTCACTTTAGGTGTCAGGTTACGTCGCAATCTCTGAGAATCCGTTTCATGCTGCTGAGGGCCTTCCGCTGCAGGAATGTTTTAAATAGTTGACTGGATGCTTTATGACAGGAGTCTGGCCGCCCACACCGTTTGTGCAAATCTTGGAGCCTAGTGCGATAATCTGATTTTTTTTTTTTTTTTTAAATGCTGCCTGAATTGTAGAATGATACTCCTCTCAGGAATGGGTTACCGAAGAGTCAGGAAATTAACATTGAAGGTTACTGAGCCATAAGGATCACAAGCCACCCTGCTTTTTGCACCCTGTTGTTTTTTTTCTTAGAGGAACTGGAGGCCCTCAAACAAGTCAGGCTGTGGCTGGTACCTGGGAGTTGGTAAAGACAGGCGTGTGGGTGCTGTATTTTCTTTTTTCCGCATTAGGAAATGACTCTCCTGGTGCCACAGTAAAAAGAATCTCATGGGTATCTAAGTTGGAATGTATTTTGTATTGTTCTATGCCTTTGTCAATGATGATGGATTCTACACGCTGGTTATTACTGTTCGTGTTTTTCATGCCAGGCATTCCCTAATGCTTTCCATACTTGTTTATTCAGTGCTTGTATGTGGGAAGAGAGAGAGGCAAGGGGGTCTCAGGTGGACAGTGAGGTACCGATGATTCAACGTGAGACTTTGTAGTTTCAGGATAATGTGAAACAAAAGCGATACGCTTTCAGTATAAACTGTACTTTTGAATTTGGATCTTTTCCCGGGTTGGCAGTCTGTGGTACAATCCTCTCTCGTGATCCTGGGTGGCAGCAGCCAGCCACAGCTCCCAGGGTAAATGGGGCAATCGCGAGAGTAAACAGCCGATACAATGACAACCATTCTGGTTTTCGCTTTCGGTACCGTGTTTAAGAAATTGCATATGAGGTATTCCACACTTTAGTATGAAATAGGCCTGTGTTAGGCACTTTTGCCCAACTGTGGGCCAGTGTAAGTGTCAGCATGTTTAAGGGAGAATAGACTAAGTTATGATGTTCAGTAGGTTAGGTGTATTAAATGCATTTTCAACATGAGATGTTTTGAATTTACAATGGGTTTATGGGGATGTAACCCCACTGTAAGTCAGGGAAGATCTGTAACTCCTCTTGTTTGCGTTTACATTGAAAAAAAAAAAAAAGACTTGGGAATCCTTGTGCACACGCTCGAAGCATGTACACATTCTCTTCTGCTCTGACAGATAAAACTTAGGTGAATACTTACAGGGGGTACCATCAACTGCATCCTCGTAGTAATAGCACCATTTAGATGTTTTGTCACTGAAATTGACATTGGAAGTAAGTGGAAAAGTAAGGCTCCAAATACATATCTATCTATCTATATCTATATAGATCTATCTATATAGATATAGATAGATAAATAGATATGTATATATACGCATATATATATGTATATCTATCTCTATATATGTAGATAGATATATATACGTATATCTACACACACACACATATATACATATATGTATACATATATATATACACATACACATACATATACATATACATATACATATACATATACATATACATATACATATATTCTTTTGCTCCTGGCCTTCTATTGTTTCTGCAACATGTTTTTTAACATAGCCAAGAAAATAGAAACAGAGTCTTCACTTGGCCTCCCTTCAGAATGATTTTCTCCTGGTATTGTAGTTCATAATGTTCTTTATTCTGATAGGAAAGGCAATTTGAACAATTCTCATTGTGAGTCTTGAGCTCCAGAAAGGGAAAGCTTCTTTGAGAATTGCCTTGGTGCCTTATTTAAGAAGGATAATCTGCCTCTGCTTATCAAGCAAATAGCCTGAAACTTAAACGTTGAGTACTCTTCAGTGTTACAACCCTGGAGGAAAAGAAACAATCTTGGCTTACACTAAAAGTGGTAAGTTAACAGACTACAGTTTGAACAATGAGTAGGAATGCTGTTTGAACGTTATCGTAGCGTCTTCACATCAACTTAATACTCTCTCCGACCTTCTATTACATTTTGCAAAGCGGTTTTCTCCTATACCGAAAGTCCTAGTAATAAAAACACAATAAATAGCACGAGGCTTTTAAGCGGACCGGGAAGGTAGACGATAAGTAAATATTATGCAACTTTGAAAGGAAATAAACCAAAGGGCGTAATGTAAATATCTTCTCTGCATGTTAAAAATAAGGTACTTCATGTTCTCATTCTGGAACAGTTCGATAAATATTCTAAAAATAGCATTAAGTTTAAAGATCATGAATTCCCTGATGCCACTTGACATATAGGTATTCAAATTCTTACCCCGTATAACATGCTTATTTATAATCTTTCTTGGTCCGGCAGACTGTAGGTGGCTTCTTATCTATGGGTAAACATGAAAGTATGTGTGAATGTGTATATGTATGAAGAGGTATGAACAGACGTAAATGATAAATATCTGAATTCCTTGGTCTCAGCTTTCACAGAGCCAATTCTTTTATTCCCTCTTCTTTCTCTTCCCGTGTGCCTGATCTCCTCTGAACATGACTTGCTTTAAAGCTGTTTCAAAACACTTTGCATGTAATTTGTTATTTATCATTCTCCCACTTAAGAGCTTCCTTGTTAATTGAAAGCAGTCTACTGATGGTGATGGCCAGTAGGTACCGTTTTCTAGGACACGAGCTCATGGACCCCTGCTAACACATACAAGTCCCTTAAATTTGGCACTTATATGACAGCAGGCCAACGGACTCGAGAGTGTTCTGAACACTCCACCTCAGGCTAGTCGGAAATCAGGTGGAAATGACTTCCTGGAGAGGTTGGCGAGGCTCTGGGGTTGATGTGTGCACCCCTTATCCCCCTGAGCGCTGTTCTGAGAGTGTAATGTAATTTGAAGGACAGTATTATATCTTTTAACTTACCTACGAAGTGAGCATTTTTGTAAGGAGGAGCTGCAACCTTGTAAGTAGTTTTGTGCCATTTTAGTGCTAGAAATTATAGAGCTATTAAAGGAGGTGGATAGTCTGGAATGTACCAGGACAAGATGCGTGTATACTGGCTCCTTCCCTAAGAACAGCCCAAGACCAAAGATCCCATTCACCACCTCTACCTGTTTTAGCTCCGTTGGCCTCTCTGCCTACATGGGGTTCACAGTCGCCTGAAGCCTGACACGTGATAGAGACTGTGAAGGAAAATAGGGATGTATTTCTGGGCTGACAAAGGGTAAAGGAATATGCCCATTCCCTCCCCACCGCCCCTGCCTCCCCCGCTCCGCGGTCGGTCGAATGGATAACTCTAAGATGCAGCCCTGTGGGCATGGCCCTCCTGTACATGTTCTAATTAACTGATAAACTGGCTCCGTTTATAAATCCACAACCTGTTCTGGAAGCTCGTTTTCCATTTTTTGCCGCCAGCTACAGTTTGTTCAGAAACTTCCTGTTCTTTTCTCCCCATCTAATGATGCCTTGGGACTGTTTCTTCTATGCCAAACACGACGAGTGGGGTCAATAATGCAGCGGGAAAAGGAAAAAGAGAAAATAAAAGAAGTAAACGGTTTTTACATTTGCACTCACTTGTACCTTAAGCAAGTTAGCCTGAGCCCTGTGCCTCAGAATATCCATTGCAGCGCTACAGATACAGTGCTATCAATAAAGTCCACTTTAGAGCTGTATCTTTAGACAGTGATGAATAGGGTATTGGATAAAAGATACAGATAAGTGCTTCTGCCGGATGATGAGTGAGGTATCACAAACATCACGTCAACATCCAGAGTCCCGTATCAAAGAGAGAAATGACCCCCAGGAATAGTCCTGACTATTTAGCTTGCAGATTATATGGGGATAGTATATTCCCAGGTAACGTGATAAATTATATCTAGAACTCATAAGTATTCTACTTTACTTGTCTGTGTGCACTAAACCCAGGCGGTACGGAAGCTTTAACTTCAGGACTTGTTTGGTGCCATGTGGGAGAAATCTGGTACGATCTCAGTGTGAGATATCGAGCAACGTAAGTGCTTGTTTCCATGTTCCCAAACTCCCTGCGTCCTCGTTTTTCTTACACACCTCTACCTTCTTGAGGGGACTGCTCCAGGCTCTGTGTGGCAAGTATCCACAACTGCTTGTGTTCATACTGCCTGGTGGGGTGTGATCTTCGTGTTTAGTGATGAAATTTGCATGTTCTTTGCTGGGAGAAGTGTAATTAGAACACGATTTTGCATTCACACAGCCACATGTGAAATGTGAGCCAGAAGCCTTGTCTATTCAATAGCCTTAGACTGTTTTCATTAAAATACTTCCCTTTAAAAACCTATTGAGTGAAAACCAAATACATTTAATTAAAAAAAAAAAATCTGTCCTTAAACAAAGTGTCATTTACAGAGATACAAAGAAAAAGAAAGAAAAGATTTAGAAGCCCACAAAATCAGATTTAAAGATGGCAGCAATCGATTGCTATCTTCTTAAAAGCTTCGCTGCGTGTATGTAGAGCATCTTATTTACGCCTTAGTTTTTAGCTCTAGGAGATAAAGCAAAGAGAATATGGCTCGTATGCCACAGCTAAGCCATTGTTTTATCTCATCCCTATCTCATATCAAATATTCATCAGGTTCCTGGATATAAATGTGCTGGTCTGGGCCAACGGAACTAATTGAAGTCCTCGCTTTCCAAGACTTGATAAAAAAGACTGAGAGGAAGTGATAGGAGTGCAGTAAGATTAATTAAAGAAAATGGGTAACATGTTGACATGAATATTTCATTACAGCTTTTTTTTTTTTTTTTTTTTTTTCAATTCTGCATTGGCTTGTGCCTGACATGGTTAGGGTGACACTGTCCAATAGAAATGTAACTGTGGGGCACCTGGGTGGCTCGGTTGGTTAAGCGTCGGACTCTTGATTTCGGCTCAGGTCCTGATTTCATGATTGTGAGATCTAGCTCTGTATTGGCCTCTGTGCTGGGCACGGAGCCTGCTTGGGATGCTCTCTGTCCCTTTCTCTCCGCCCCTCCACTGCTTGCACTCTCTTTTTCAAAAATATAATGTGATCACATATGTAATTAATTCTAGGAGCCACATTTTAAGAAAGTAAAGAAACTATTGGAATTAAAAAAAAATTTTTTTTAATGTTTATTTTTTTATTTTTGAGAGAGAGAGAGAGGAGACAGTGTGAGCAGGGCAGGGGCAGAGAGAGGGAGTCACAGAATCTGAAGCAGACTCCAGGCCCTGAGCTGTCAGCACAGAGCCAGACGCGGGGCTCGAACCCACAAACTGTGAGATCATGACCTGAGCTGAAGTCGGACGCTCAACCGACTGAGCCACCCAGGCGCCCTGGAATTAATTTTAATAATACTCTTTTATTTGACCCAATGATTATCATCTGGCATGTAAAAATTATTAATGAAGCAGTTTACAACATAATCTTTCATACTAAGTCACCACAATCTCCACTGGAACACTAAATTTACCTCGAAAAGTTTTGAGAAGAGTTGATAAAATTTACACTCAAAAAGTGGATTTGCTTATTCAAGTTGTAAACATCCTTAGAAGTTTCTCAATAGTAGGACTCATTGGGCTTGAAAATTTTTTAATTTACATTAATTACAGTGAAATCAAATGAAAAATCGAGTATCTTCCATTCAAACAGCTGGGGTTCACCCTTAACCGGTTCAGGGTACTCAACAGTATAGTCATTTTCTTGAGAACTGTGTTAAGTATGTGGTACCAGAAGGGAGCAAAGGTGTTCGAGGGTACAGGGTAGTAAGGCCCATAGGCTAACAACAGGAAAGACAGCAGAAAAGCAAATCTGGGGAGAGACCAGTGTTCCACAAGCTGTGTGAAGCTGAAATCCAGATTTAGAGGGGGAGGTGCCCAGCTACAAGGGGTTCACAAAGAATTTTGTTTGAGCACAAGATCCTACTGCTTTAGCCTTCTGAAAACGTCTAACCTCTTCCACCTTCCCACCCCATGGAGCAGCCTCCTCTGAAACTCTGACAGATGGTTTTCCGTCCACCTGAGTGTCTCCTTGATGAGGTGCTCGCCGTCTGCTTGATGTCCTTTCTCAGCCACTCTCCATCACTGTTGTCATAGTGATAGACTTGTCCTTGTGATGTTCCTTCAGATGTTGGCTTCCAGGTTTATTTTTTCTTATTTTCTCTAAAGATGCCTGATTGGGGGGCGCCTGGATGGCTCGGTCGGTTGAGCAGCCAGCTTCGTCTCAGGTCATGATCTCACAGGTCATGAGTTCGAGCCCCATGTTGGGCTCTGTGCTGACAGCTCAGAGCTTAGAGCCTGCTTCAGATTCTGTCTCTGTCTCTCTCTCTGCCCCTTCCCTGCTCACGTGTTCTTTCTCCCTCTCCCCTCTCTCTCAAATATAAATACACGTTAAAAAAAATAAATTAAAAAAAAAGTTGTCCGATTGGGGCACCTGGGTGGCTCAGTGGGTTAAGCATCTGACTCTTGGTTTCGGCTCAGGTCGTGATCTCGTGGTTTGTGAGTTCAAGCTCCTGTAAGGTTCTGCACTGACAGCTCAGAGACTGTTTGGGATTCTCTCTCCCTTGCTCTCTGCTCCTCTCCTGTGCGTGCGCTCTCTCTCTCTCTCTCTGTCTCTCAGAAAAATATTTTAAAAATTATAAAAGAAAATAAAGTTCCCGAATAAAATTTTGTTTCCCGTGTCAGCCTTAAAACTAAACCAGCAAAATGGGTTCATTTGGGAATAGCAGAGGAATTGCATCTTGGGACACACGAGCTGTGGCAAACCAAAGGCAATCAAAGGACAGGAACTGTTACTTCATATAGAGAAAAGGGGGAAGTTGGGAGGGGCTGCTTTGAGTAAAAGTCCTTCGAAGGAAAGCAAGAGTTCACAGTGGTGGTTTCTCAGTGGCTGAGCTGGGGAATTTTCTTATTGGCTGCGCTTGTTGCTAGGCAAGGAGAAATTCCTCCTCCTGCTGGGGTAGCAAAGTAAGCTTTTTCCTGTTGGGCATGTGAGGTTCCTCTCTTCCTGTCCATCTGCAATTGAAGACTGTCCATAGTGTGTTAGTTAGACCTCTCCTTTCTGGCCTTCCGACTCAGTTTTAAATGAGGTGTCCTTTATTCAATTGCACACCCTCTGGAGGAATCTTTTTTTAAAATTTTTTTAATGTTTGTCTAAAAATGTGAGTACGTCCTTGTAGATGTGAATTGGCACAGCAAGATTTGCCATGATCATCTGGAGCCTTGTATTTGTAAAACATAAAAAAGAGTGAGTTAGCTTGTTCCCCCGAGCCCCCCCCCCCCTTTCATTTTCATGTCTTAAAACCTTTGGAAGTTTTTCTTACAGAACTGCTCCCCAGCTGTGCCTTTCCTGTCCTGCACTTACTTCAAAGAATTATTTCAAGCAAAAATACAGGATATTGTATATACTTAAAAAATCAGTTTGAAAAAGCTTCTACCTTCTGAAATAATTTTGAGCCCTGATTCTATTACTTAGTATTTTAGTATTCCTATCAAATACATGCCTGTATTAGTTTCTGTTGCAACAATAATGGTGCAAAGCCACAACCCACCCCAAAATTCAGTGGCTTAAAATAATAACCGTTTTAATGTAGCTCAGGCCTATGGGTCCACTGATCTTGGCTGAGTTTAGACAGATTTGGTAGAAAATAGTAAAACTTAGGAAATTGAACATGTATAGAATTGTTCTTGTGTCAAAAATGGAGAGGAGTACTCTCTCTCTCTCAAAAAGAAATGAACATTAAAAAAATTAAAAAACAAAACAAAACCGGGGCACCCAGGTGGCTCAGTCAGTTAAGCATCCGACATTTCGAGGTTCATGAGTTCAAGCCCTGAGTCAAGATCTGTGCTGACAGGTCAGAGCCTGGAGCCTGCTTCTGATTCTGTGTCTCCTCTCTCTCTGCCCCTCCCCCACTCTCTCTGTGTCTCAAAAATAAGTAAAACATTAAAAAAAAATTTTTTTTTAATCCAATGGAGAGGAGTAATAGAATTTAAATGTTCTGTGTTGCATTATGTACTGAACGCTCATGTGCCCTAGCTGTCAGAACTAGTAGAAATTATACTGGAAAACTGTCCGTTTGTTATCATCAAATTTCTTCACAATGAATGTCATTCAAACCAGCATCTATGAGAAGCCTAGTTTCAAGGTCTTCCAGCTGGTTAGCAGTAGGACTTAAATGCATTAAGTCTAGAATGAGAATTTAACGAAGCACTGTCATGTGAAATTTCCTTTAATTGATCTCCATCAGTAAACCACGTGTGTGTGCATGTGTGTTTACTGCTATCACTGGCTAGCTGGATAGTATGTTTATATACAGCGATATGCATATATCCCTGAAAATATAGATGAAGTAAGGTAAGGATGGATGTGCATACGTTAACAGTTGGAATGTTGGGGATTCTGGGCCCCTGCTTTGTAGATTCAGTTGGCTGCTTCCGACTTAAGGAAAGAACAAATTTAGGAGGAAGTTTTCATTTGCATTTCAAGGGAGATTCCAAACATTACGCTAGGTTCTAGTAATTTAAATTTCAGAAATGCAGATTAAATACTTACACTGTGGATTTGCTCCCCCCTTTTTACTTCCTCGAAGAACAATATTTTAAAAAGCCGGTAACAAAGAACCACAAAATATTACTGCCATCGTGGGAAAAAGTTGTTTGAAAATAATATTCAAGATTTAAAAATAAAAAAGGCTTTGAGAACTAGTAGAAGGGATGCCAGCTGGCTTAGTATGAAGAAAAGCAAGCATAGGCTGTAGAGTAACAGACTTGATTAGACTCCTAGGCAGGTTTTGAGCTTT
Organism: Neofelis nebulosa; assembly: GCF_028018385.1. Classification (NCBI taxonomy): domain Eukaryota; kingdom Metazoa; phylum Chordata; class Mammalia; order Carnivora; family Felidae; genus Neofelis; species Neofelis nebulosa. The sequence goes on along the minus strand of NC_080786.1, from coordinate 141,026,522 downwards.
TCTGATTATTTAAGCAGATGTGAAAGGGACTATCTCGGTTTTTCTCAGTCAAATGAGATCATGAAAGGAAAGGCCTAAGTAGATGCTTTGATTTTCGCCCCTTCCCCTTTTCCTGTCTCCCGGCTCACAAGGTCAAGGCTGATAAGACAGCAATGCTGAGTGAAAATAGTATAAAGATGTGATAACTGTGTTTTTTGTCGGGCGACTATATAAAACATACCAGTGAAACTTACAAGGAAAGACTGAATTAAAGGGATAAACGATTTCTACATCAAAATGACCTTAAAAAGAATTTTTGAGGGGCGCCTGGGTGGCTCAGTCAGTTAAGCGTCCGACTTCAGCTCAGGTCATGATGTCACAGTCCGTGGGTTTAAGCCCCGCGTCGGGCTCTGTGCTGACAGCTCAGAGCCTGGAGCCTGTTTCAGATTCTGTGTCTCCGTCTCTCCCTGCCCCTCCCCTGCTCATGCTCTGTCTCTCTGTGTCTCAAAAATAAATAAAAACATTTAAAAAAAAATTTTAAAACATTTTTTTGACTATTACCAATGTAAGTACATTAGACAAATATAGGGCATAGTATATATGATATATATGATATATATATATAAGCATGTGGTCTAAATATACTACATATCAAATATAAAACATTTACTGTTTAGGACTAAATGGGCATTAATTAGATAGTTATTTTTTAGGCATATAGTTTGATTGCCATCTATGAAGCGCTATTTTTTTTTAATTCCACTATTACAGCTGTTCTAGACAATGGACATCACTCTCTTGGGCCTGCCTAAAATTCATGCTTTAAATATTGATAATTTAATTTGGTGGGTACTGAATAACAAAGGTTTCTGTTGAGAGAGCTCCTGATACTGGCCACAAGCAGCAAGAATTATTTACTGGACTTGCTATGAAATGGAAGGGGCTTGGGGCCTGGTTTAGAATATCCGTCTTTTGGGCAGAGAGAAAAGCTTGATATTGTCAAATGACAAAACTAAAACATTTTAGGTTATGAGTTGGATGTCCTTCAAAAGAAAAGAGCCCATGAATTGGGGGAGCACTGTGTTCCCAGGGATTTGGGGAAAGAAAGAGTTTTAAAGAGCTTTAGAAGAGGCAGTCCGGAAACAGGCATAATTGGCCGAAGTGGGAAATTTCCTTATAAAGCTAGCAGGTCCTCTTTTCGAAGGTCAAGTAAACTACCTAAAGCTTAGTTGGCACATTGTGAATGGTGTACGTTAAAATTCCCGGACAGGTGTTTTCCCTTAAGTGCCGGCTGATTTAGGTTTAGATTTGTGCTGTGGGCCCCAGCCACTGGGGTGGTCTCCATTGTGTGGGTCCCTATATAAGAATTAACTTTACCATATCAACAGAGACGATGTACTCATCAAAGAGGGATAACTTGTCATTTGAAGCCAGGTCAACAGTGTTCCAAAAAGAATGTCAGATTTTGGGGTGCCTGGGTGGCTCCGTCTTTCAAGCGTCTGACTCTTGATCTCAGCTCAGGTCTTATATCAGGGTCGTGAGTTTAAGCCCTGTGTTGGGCTCTGAGCTGGGCATGAAGCCTACTTAAAAAAAAAAAAAAAAAAAAAAAAAAAAGTCAAATTTCAAGGAGTGAAATCTGCAGATTAGTTCTCAGAAAGAATCTTTTCTGTCTTGCGGCAAATCATTGTTGGCCTGAAACTGGAGATCTGAAATAATTGTGCAGCAGACGGTGGGTGTAATGAATTTGTCTACTCTCCACACAGGTAAATCAAAACTGTGTACAGTTTCTCTAATCACATTTCGTTTTTCCGTATGCGTTGACTGGCCTCTCCATTCTTTCCCCCGGCAAATACATGCACCCACACACAGGGGGCAAAAGCTAGGAAAATTTCAATTTTCTGTTTTAATTTGAGAGTCATCCTGGTCATGTAAACAAAACCTTGATGGAGTAGGCCCAACCCCCACCCTTTGGTCTTTGTGACACTGTGGCCTTAGATGAATCCTTATCAGAGCCTTTTCCTTCTCTTTAGAATTGGAATGGGTGATTTTATAGATTCTTCAGTTCTAGGAATCTTAATTTCAATGTCCCGTTGCCCTGTTTTAGACACAAAGTGGGCAATTGCGGATGTTATGGTTCTGCTTATGATTTTGGGGGGGGGCGCATTTCAAGGGAATAGTCTTTTCCTTTGGAGAATGCATATTTGTTTATGTTAAGTGTAAACGTACTGCGTTTCCCCTTGAAAGGGGTTCACTCTCACATCCCCTCGATTGTGATTCTTAGGGAACAGTTATAATTACATTGAACATGGAAAAATCTGAATGTTTTAAAAGTAAACTTAAAGTAATTTTGTGGGGTATAATTGAGTTATGCCCAGGTTAAGGGAAGACTGTGTTTACGTGAGGAAACCTTGCATGTGATTGAAATGGTATTGCTGCGTGCCTTTAAAAAGATACTGTACAAGAATCCGGGGCCCCGGGGGAAATCGTGAACTGATTAAATAGGACGGTATGAGGCTGGCCATTCAGACCAGTGAGAAGTCCGTTTAAATGCACAAACCAGATGGTTTTCATTAGCCATAACCCCTAAAATTACATAAATCCACGGATGCAACTAAGCTATGGATCCCTGCCCTCTTCTTGCCAAGCAGGACTTTTCAGCCAGCAAAACAGAGCGTTCCTTGTTCCCTTTCCCTTTTAGTCAGGACTGCGTGGGAGCATGTCTGCCAAGCCAGCTCTATAAGGAATTTTGATCTCCTTGATGATAATAGAGAAACTTTTTTGGGAAAGGGAACACCCAGTGTGAAAGACTGCAGGGGACCTTGTTGGAGAAGCTGGCTTTGCCCTTGCAAAGTGCATCAGTTCTTGGTGTAGGTTTCCAGGTTCACCTCCAGGGATGGGCTAAACTAGGTAAGTATGTTTCTTTCTGTTTAATTTCCCCGTAAGCGCTTTTAAACCCCTTTTCTAGCTAACTTGCTTTGAAAGTCCATTTTCACTTCAGTATCAGTATCCTATATATTAAGGCCCTACAGTATTTTTCTGGTAGCCAAGGATTGTTTTTAAAAGATTTACAGCATTTTTAGGCCATTAGGTCTCTGTAGTTCAGACATTCTGTAACAGGCTGTTGCTTTTGAGGCAGCGTGTGGATGCACCTTTGTTTTAGCCAGTTATTTTGTTCATTGTCACTGAACACTGTTTTCCCATGGGAAAGCGTCTCTGGTCTTATGATGTCAGTGGAAAGTCATTCCATTTACAAGAATTATCTTCATTTTCAGTCTCTCAGAAATGTGTGCACCACGAATGGCCAATTATGCCAGGGTTCCAGTCTTGTAGGTGTTTCCTTGGATTTCCACAAAGTAACCTTAAGTTACCTTAGTGTTCAAATGAAAACAAAATTAAAATATAATCATTATTTAAGTGGCTGTATTTCCCATCTACTAGAATTTTGTATTTCTTTTCTGTTTAAAGGAGTAAAGTTTTTTTTTTTAATTAATTAATTATTTACTTTGAGAGAGAGTGTGTGCACATGCAGGGGAGGGGCAGAGAGAGAGGGGGAAGGAGAGAGAGAGAGAACCCCAAGCAGGCTCTGCACATCAGTGCAGAGCCCGACATGGGGCTTGCACCCACAAACCTTGAGATCATGACTTGAGCCAAAACCAAGCGTTGGACACTTCACCGACTAAACCACCCAGGCACCCCAAAAGGAGGAATATTTATTTTTAGGATGACTTTGACAGAATATGCATTTTCACTGGCAGCAAATGACTTCCTCTGGGACCAGATGATTTCAGTTTTAAGACTGCCCATGTGAACAGGTCCTGAATTGGACCTTGTGTATAATTTAATAAGCCACTTTTTAAGGCTTCATTCAGAAAAAGGGATTTGAGTAAAACTGTCAGGCCCTTAGATGATGGCTCAGTATCCTCTCCTGTGTGACCATCTTGGCTGGCGATGGTTTCCCTCTGGCTGGATGCCAGAGAGGGGACTGCTTTTGGCAGCTGGGCTTTGTTTCTTAAATCCGTTATTTGATGCAGGTGAGGATCCTTATGGGTCGTTCTTCTTTTAATTAGCAGAGCCAGGAAAATGTTACTTAAAACGTGGAATTCTTTGCAGGTGGGCTTCGGTAAGAAGAGAAAAGCTCCTTGTTCTGTTTGCATTTCCCAGCTAATTGCTGTGATCTCCTACACAGCTGGTAGGTATTGCTTTGGGAGAGAATTTTTGCCCGAGAAACGTGTTTCTGTGAACTGAGTATCAATTTGTGAAGGGCCTCTTGTAATGTCAAACGTAACAGATGTATACATACCGCCAATTTTGTAATTTCTAGTATAATAATTTGCCCTAATTATTGAGGAATCAAAGTTTGGACTATTAAACAATGTCCACCGTCAGCAAATGGAGCATGTTAACGGTCATGACTCACCATAGTTATTTTCTAAAGTTAACATTAGATCTCATCTGGCGGCATGTGGGTGGCTCAGTCAGTTAAGCATCCGACTTTGGCTCAGGTCACGATCTCGTGGTTTGTGAGTTCAAGCCCCGCATTGGGCTCTCTGCTGTCAGTATAGAACCTTCTTCAGATCCTCTGTCTCCCTCTCTCTGCTCCTCCCCTGCTTGCTCTTTCTCTCTCTCAAAATAGACAAATGCATATTAGAAAAGAAAAAAGATTAGATCTCATCTAATGGAAAATCCAAAAGGAACGGAAGCATGTACCTTCTGGCCTTAACTGCCGTTGTTCAATGAAAGAGATCATAAGGCAATTAAAAATGTTTTCCAGTAATATGATAGAGCCATAATCCATTCATTTGAGAGGTGAGAAAGATTACCACCATTTGGTCGTGGGCTTGTGCAAACACACACTCTGATGACATCAAAATAACTATAAAGTCAGAAAGAGGGAAGGATGACGAAGTGCAGAATGGAAGAAATAAAAAAGAAGAAGTCAAGGTAGGAACAAAGGAAACACATCTACTCAATGTGTTTGTCCCGTAGGATGACGTTGTCTCAGCCTGCCAGGGACTTTCCCAGTTTCAGCACTTCAAAGTCTTGCATCCTGGAAACCCCACAGTCCCAGGCCAACTGGGGTGGGTGGACACCCTGTTGTCAAGGCAAGGACTTGGCCTGATTTACCGCTTTGTTCCCAGAACTAGTTCAGTGCCTAGCACGTGTTGGGTCCTCATAAAGAAATGTTAATTGCTGTCCTTTACAACTGTTGTGGTTTCATTGGAGTCGCCTCTCCGTAGTGAGGGGTTCGAAGAGATCATGAAGACTTTTGTAAGGAAGGTAGAAGAGAAACGACCCCCCCCCCCCCGCATCTTTAGGAATGTCTTCTGCTATGGAATTGAAGGCTTGTGAGTTAGTAATGGGTTAATCAAAGGGGTAAGGAGACCTCTGTTCATTCCAACAGAGTCCGAGGGAAAAGACTCACAAGGAACAATTCGTCAATGGCAAAGAAGTTGAAAAGCAACAGGTACTGAAGAAAAAGCCTATTTGGTTTCTGCAGAGGTCCTATGCAAGCTTTGAGAAGGCAATCTGAGTTGATGGGCGGAATGTAAAGCAGACAGCAGGGGGTCTACGGGGCAGGCGAGAAGGTGGTGTCAGTGAGTGTTGAAATCACCAGCTCATATAATTTGTTGGAAGAAATGGGAGGAAGATAGTTCTTCTAGAAAAGGGACAGGGAAATGACGGCCCATTGGCCGAATCTGGCGGACTGCCTGCATTGTAAATACAGTTTTGTTGTAAAACAGCCACACCCATTTGCGTGTTGTCCGAGGGTTGAGTAGTCACAGCAGAGACTGGCTCACAAAACGTAAGATATTTACTTTCTGGCCCCCAGCAGAAGAAATTTATTCACCCTCTGCTCTGGAGGATAAGAGAATGGAGGAAGTTTTGTGGGGTTTTTTTGTTGTTGTTGTTGTTTTCTTTTGTCTGTTGTTTGCTTTTTTCAGTAGAGGAGATCAAAGGCTATTTGTGGATGCCTCATGGGGCTGGAAAAGAAAGAGCTTGTTAGGGATCTGCTGCTGTGTAGCCGGTTACCCCAAATTTAATGATTTAAAAAAAACAAACAAAACAAACCTTCAGTCTCTCAGTTTCTGTGGGTCAGGAATTTGGGAGTGTCTTCTGGGTGGTTCTGGCTCCAGGTTTCAGTCATGCCAGCCAGGACTGCAGTCATGAAGGCTTGATGTGGCTGTAGGCTGTTGACACGGAGGCCTTGGTTCCGCATCTCATTACGTGGGCCCCTCCGTAGAGCTGCCTGAATGTCAGTACAACATGGCAGCTGACCTTCTCCTAACGCGAGGGATCCCAGAGAGCAAGAAAGACGCCGGGGTGCCTTTTTTGACCTTGCCTTGGAAGTCATATATTATTTTTTTGCCATATTCTATTTGTTGCGCAGACAGACTTCTACGCATTAGGGGATAGCACTGACAAGAGCTTGAACACCGGGAGGCAGGGATCCTTGGGGGCCTTGCTGGAGGCCGGCTGCCACCGGGAGAGAAAGTGGCACTGAAGTGTTCTTGAGGAGAAGGTACAGAATGAAGGGCACTTTTACTGGCGAGGATGTAGAAGCCTGTAGTGAACAGATTGTGGAGAGCCTGAGGTACAGAGAAATTTCGAGCCAGCAAGGGGGAAATTCAATAAAATAATTACCAACTGTGCTGGGGGAATCAATAGTCTCTCTGTTCAGTTAGAGACAAGTTACCAAGATTCTGCTAAGACTGGAGATCTTGGGGACAAGGAATGAGTTTGAGCAGAGTAAAGTATCATGGGGAATCCAGGGGTGATTTCGTTACTAGATTGTACGCGCCCTGATGGCGAGACTTATATTTTACGTATGAATAAGTAAATTTTATATATTAAAAACATCTTTATAACCTTCATAGTCTCTAATACAGGGCCTTACCTATAGGTGCCTGATTATTGTCTGCCTTTCTTGCAGTGTCATTATCTTCCTCCTTCCTTCAATAAAATTGGCAAAATTTGTATTCTGATTTTTAGAACCAAGGTTTTGAACTTCCTCCTATGCCCTCAGGAAAGCTGTGAAACTCAAGTTTGTGGAGCATTCTCCTTAGACTGCTTTTTGCATCTGTTGGAGAATGAGCCTCCCAGGTTCCGGCCTGGAAATTGTGGGAGGTGTGCAAGGGGCCCAGCTCTTCTTGTTGATGACCCGATGCTGTGGCCTCAGCTGCTGTTTTGTTCCATCTGGCAATGTCGAGGCCAAATTCTGTTTGGTATGCCTTACAGGGTAGAATTAGACATGGAGAAAATGTTACCTGAAATACGATTCTAGAGATTCCGCACTCGGGTCTGTGATGGGTCTCAGCTGGGTTCAGTGCAAGATTGTTTTTTTTCTTTTTTAAACAACAGATCTTCTGCTGTGGTTGGACAAAATATATATGAAGATGACTAGAACGGACAGATGTTTGATCTATTTTTACATTTCTGTGGGAAGAAATGTCAAGAAGCTATTTCTTAACTGAAATCTCTCAGTGCAATTTTAGTATTTTGTTTTTTATTCCCTCCTGTGAACAATTTTTAGAAATGATACGCTTTATTATAGAACCCTCCAGTCCTTGGCTGCATGAATGGCTTCTGGTGGCAGTTAACTCTTCTCGACACGGGTCTCACACGCTTCCTCAGCAGCTGGCTTTAACAAAGGAGGAATTACTTTGCTTAATGTGTCTTTTGATTCCCTGGTTTCAAATAACGCTTTTACTCTTGTGGATTTATTTATTTTTTTATCCCTCGCTGTTACCTCTCTTCTTGGCGTTTCAGAACGTCCATTTTCCCTTTTTAAAATATTTATATGAAAAAAAATTTTTTTAATGTTTATGTGAAGGTAATACCCGTGCACAGAAGGCTTTGGAAATACAGAAGGGCAACCTTTTCCTTTATTTTGGGCAAATGGTATATTGCCTCCAGTGGTAATGGCCAAGACCTACTAAGAGCTTACTACACAGCAGATACTCTGACAGTCTTGGAGAGTCTGCATCCTTCCATAGCAAAGTTGGGGAGATGAGACTCCAGCACCCTTAATCTATTCTTAAGACCTGAGAGAGTGATAACCAGAGAATATTAGGGGGAAAACCATTGGAATGGCCGACATATTCAGTCACATTTGTGCATGGCAAATCCTACAGTAGTTTTTATGTTCAAACGATCATAATGTCCACTTGCTAGCTAATAAGCGCACTAACACCATGGCGTCTGCTCCAGGAGGCACTGTGCAACCTTATTCTTAGACCTGGTCATCAGGCAGGGACTTGGCCTTGTTCTTTGTGTGAGTCCGTTGGAGATTAGGAGAATACGGTTTCCTTCAGGGTGATTATATTTATTTCAGAAAAACACCTTATTTTATTTTCAGAACCTTTTCAGGAGGCACAGCAAAATCTGCTGTGGGGAATCGCATACACTTTTCAGTGAATACATTCTTCTCCATCTTGTTAATTCCTGTGTTTCAGTGTGAAAAAAGCACTATATTGTAGGTGGCTGGAGATAAAGGTAACACACATTCTACTTAACTCAAAGGAAGGTTGAAGGCAAGGCTAATCCCTGCTTGGAGGAACCTCCGAAAGCGAGAATAAACTATTTTTGGTACCTCTCTGTGCCATGTTCCTCTTTACCACCCTTCCCCAACCCCATCCGCGGAGCTGTGGATTTGGATAACTAACCTAAACTTCTTTTTCTAGGTGCCCACCGACGGCAATGCTGGCTTGCTTGCGGAACCCCAGGTTGCCATGTTCTGTGGCAAGCTGAACATGCACATGAACGTGCAGAATGGGAAGTGGGAGTCCGATCCATCGGGGACCAAAACGTGCATCGGCACCAAGGAAGACATCTTGCAGTATTGCCAAGAAGTAAGTCCCTTCTGAGAGCCAGCGATTCTTGTGGGATCACACGCGTTCGGTGTTGTTTTTTTTTTTTTACTTTAACTTCTTAAATATTTATGTTTTGTCTCTTGCAGTAACGATCTTGGTTCCTAATGATCCACTATACTATTTTTTTTAAGTTTATTTATTTTGAGAGAAAGAGACTGAGAGAGTGAGTGGGGGAGGAGCAGAGAGAGAGGGGGAGACAGAGGATCCCAAGCAGGCTCCGTGTTGTCAGCACAAAGCCCAATGCGGGGCTCCAACACATGAACCCTGGGATCATGTCCTGAGCTAAAAACAAGAGTTGGGCGCTTAACCAACTGAGCCACCCAGGCGCCCCTCACTATGCTACTAATATATTTACTTGCTTTGCCATATATAATATGTATAAATTTAAAAAAAAAAAAAATTAGGATGTCAGGGGCGCCTGGGTGGCTCAGTCGGTTGGGTGTCTGACTTCGGCTCAGGTCATGATCTCCCGGTTTTTGAGTTCGAGCCCCACGTCGGGCTCTGTGCTGACAGCTCCGAGCCTGGAGCCTGCTTCTGATTCTGTGTCTCCCTCTCTCTCTGCCCCTCCCCCACTTGCTCCCTCTCTCTCTCTCAAAAATAAGTAAACATTAAAAAAAATCTTTTTAATTATGATATATTACAACCATCAATAAACCAACTGAGTAAAGTTTAAGATATCTTGGCACTCCATTTATCTTTAGAATGTATCTCACTATGACTTTACAGATTTACAGATAATGTTGTGGGTTTTTTTTAAATTTATTTATTTATTTTTGAGAATGAAAGAGAGCTTGAGGGAATGGCAGAGAGAGAGAGACACAGAGAATCCCAAGCAGGCTCCACACTGTCACCACAGAGCCCGATGTGGGGCTCCAACTCATGAACCATGAGATCATGACCTGAGCTGAAATCAAGAGCTGGTCACGTAACCAGCTGAGCCACCCAGGCGCCCCAAGATAATGTATTTAAAAGTTGGTAGAATTAATTTTCCCTATTTATGTTACCAGTTTGGTATATTTTACTTCTGTTTATCTTCAATTTTAGTTTTTCCCTCCTTATTAATTTTATGTCTTGAAAACATGAAACATTCACATTGCTAAAACTTAGAAACTCTTAAAAAGTTGCCCTTGTCCTCTGTTGGTAAACATTTTCATTGTTCCTGATTTATCCTTATAACAAAGAAGGATATATGGTTTTCCTTCTTTTTCTTATAAAAACGGTGCTTTCAGGAAGCATTCATAAAGATTTTCATCCTTTTTGTAATTTCTCTAGTTTACTTTCTATAATTGTATAGGGTATTCTTTCCTTATTAATTCAGTTTAAAATAACTGGAGTCCGGGGGTGCCTGGGTGGCTCAGTCGGTTAAATGTCCGACTTCAGCTCAGGTCATGATCCTGCAGTTTGTGGGTTTGAGCCCCACATCGGGTTCTGTGCTGACGGCTCGGACCCTGGAGCCTGCTTCCGATTCTGTGTCTCCCTCTCTTTCTGCCCCTCCCCTGCTCATGCTCTCTCTGTCTCTCAAAAATAAATAAACATAAAAAAAAAATTAAAAAATGGAGTCCAAGACATTTTATCCCACGCTTCCAGACAATTACCTATTCTAGGTTATGTGGCTGTTTGTGTTTTAAGAACATTTAAAGGAATTAGTCTTATGCCTCTTGGCAAAACTTCCTTATCCTTCATAGAAACAGCAGATAACCTGGCAACATTTTCTTTGTTGTATTCTTTTATGTACTAGAAAATTTCCTTTAGTCTTTTTGGATCCAAAATGAGTATTTAATGAAGTATGTGTACGTGTGTGTATTGTTAATAATATTTGTATTAAAATATGTAACTTTTTACATATATACACAATTTTTTTGGTAGCACTCCAAGGAAGGACAGTCTCTAAATATTAACTCTTCTGTTTTGAGAAGCAAAACTACATCCATATCATCACAATATATTACATATCAAGTCATTTGTATCTTGAAGAAGTATGAACCATGCTGTAAAACGATAATTCTTCTAATTTAAGTAAAAGTCACTAATATTTAAGTCTATTATATTTCTTATTAGAAGCATTTATTAAGGGACACCTGGGTGGCTCAGTCGGCTCAGGTCTTGATTTCACGGTTCATGAGTTCAAGCCTGGCGTTGGGCTCTGTGCTGACAGCTCAGATTCTGGAGCTTGCTTCAGATTCTGTGTCTCCCTCTGTCTCTGCCCCTCCTCCGCTCTCTCTCTCTCTCTCTCTCTCAAAAATAAATAAATGTTAAAAAACTTTTTTTTAATTAAAAAAAAAGCATTTATTAAATAGGGATTGATAAGAAATTAACTTTTGCCCGCATATGGCATTTCTAAAATATACATTTTGGAAAAATAATATTCATATTCTATGAAAGAGTTCCTCTTTGCATTTTAAAAAGTCATCCTCTTGCTTTATCACTCTGACCCTACATCTAGATTCTGGGTTCCTTGCTGGAGCCTCTGTGCTGTTAAGTAAGTATGCTCTAGTACAGTTTTGTAATGAGTTATGAGTTGGATAAGTTGGAACTTCTGTGCATGCTTATAGGTTTTTCATATCATTTCACTTCTCTTGATACACATAGAGATTATGCATTCGGAATGTTAGATTAATTTTTTTTTTAAAGGCTAGAACTCAGACTCAGTTAATGATGTTGACCACATCATCTTTTTCGGTTAAATGGCTAATTGATGCACGTGTCATAGTTTGCGTCTAAAGTTTTCCTCTGTTACTGCCACTTCTGAGTAATCACATGCTTTTGCATTTGTATGATGACCCTATAAAAATTACTTTTCACCACCCTGAGAACAACCCTTATTCGCTCCCACACCACTTAGCGATCCCACTAATGTCTAGCTTCACTTCTTGTCTTAGTCTGTTTTTTGTTCCAGGGCTAAGCCACAGGGTAGTTCTTCTGGGTCCCAGACTTCTGGGTCCCAGATTGTTGTGGCTATGGGACTGGAGAGTAAGTAAGCTTCTTGGTTGTTTCTCGTTTGTCTCACAATTCTGGTATGATTTGCCTGTCTCACCTCACTACCCACAGAGGTGTTCTAAAATGATGTGCACAGGCCACAGACTTAAGGTGGTTTAAACAAACATTAGTCCATAGAAGTACGAAAGGGCCAGAACCTCGGACTTGTGAGCCTCTTAATGAATTGGTTTTTCTCCATAACAGCAGGAAGTCATTGGAAGTAGTTATTTATTTTTAAAGAAGGGGAAGGACTGTAGGTTTGCATTTCAAAAAGTCATGCTTTGTCACTCTGACCCTATATCTAGAATCTCAGTTCCCCACTAGATGCTGTTCAGTAAGGTAATCACTAGCCACATGTGGCGGTTGAGCATTCCCAGTGTGGCTAGTCCAAACTAATGTGTTCTGGAAGTGTAAGATAAATACTGTATTTTAAAGATTTACATGAAAAAAGAATATAAAATGCCACATTAATTTCATATCCATTTCATATTGAAATATTTTGTATATACTGACTTAAACATCATGTGTATGTTTTTAAATTGTAAATGCTATGTTATTAAAATGAATTTCACCTGTTTGTTTTACTTTTTAATGTGGCTACCAGGGAATTTAAAATTACATAGAAGTATATTTCCATTATATTTCCAGTGAACTGTGTGGCCGTCCCCGCTGCCTCATGCTGCTAGTGAGTCTGGGCTTTAAGGGTCTCAAATCCCATCATCTGCAAATGGGAGAGGGAAGCAGAGGTGAGGAGTCCCCCCCCAGACCTTCTACCAGAACCTAACTGGTGATTGGAAATCAGGGAGGAAGGCTTGTTTGGGGGCATTTTTAATACATCTTTCATTAGAAATATTTTATCGCAAGGGGATTATATGAATACCTTTTGAGGGTCCAATGGTCTCTCGCTCCCTCAAACATGTATCTCTGGGTGCTAAGGAGGTTGTGATACGTGGAACACATGACTTGTTCTTAAAGGGGGATCTAGAGTGGGGAGCCTGGGTGACTCAGTCGGTTAAGCATCCGACTTTGGCTCAGGTTAGGATCTCACATTTTGTGAGCTCAAGCCCCATGTCAGGCTTTGTGCTGACAGCTTGGAGCCTACAGCCTGCAGCCTGCTTCGGATTCTGTGTCTTCCTCTCTCTCTGCCCCTTTCCACTTGCGCTCTCTCTCTCTCTCTCAAAAATAAATAAACATTTAAATATTTTTTTAAAAGGGGGATCTAGGGAGAGAGAAAGGCTTGTGGAATACTTTTAGCAACTTAGAAACTGACAATGTTGATGATGCTAATACCAGCTAACTTTTACTGAGCATTAACAAGGTGCTAAGCTACCTTGCTAAGTGCTTGCTCTCATTTTGCCCTTATGATGCCTCTGGGGAAGAATCTGGAGAAGAATCTTGCTAAATTGCACCATTTAAGGAGAACAAGTGAAAGAACGCCATCCAGCCATCCATCCGTGGAGGAGGAGCAGTGGCCAGAGACCTAGGAACAGAACTAGGAGCTGGCATGTGCAGGAAGTCAGGCCAGGTTAATTTCTACATGAAGGAAATGATAAGTGCAAGTGTGACGTAGACCAAAAGGCTGAAGTATAAGTTTTGACAGTGCAAAAGCTTGGCTCTTGCAAAATGAACGCACATCAAACATTTCATTCAGTCCATTAATGAATGAGGTGACCTGGAAGATGCTAAAACTGGTTCAGATTGACCAGAAGAGATTTAAATTCCTTTCCCAACAGAGTTCATGTGCAGGGCTACGAAGGGGACCCATCTGACTGGCATTGCATGGGACAGGAAACATTTGCACTGCTATCCGATGTCTACATCATCTACCCTTACAGAGCTGTAAAATAGCCCAGTCAGTAGCAGCCGCAAGTTACTCAGAAGAATACACCCTGTAGAATCAGATCTTTTCTCCTCCCGCCCCTGGCTCTCAAAAGCCATACCTGCATGTCACTGCTGAGACACCCAGTAATCTCTCTTGCCCATCTCTCTCTTTTTTTTTTTTTTTAGTTTTTTTTTTTAACGTTTATTTTTTTTTGAGAGACAGAGACAGAGAGTGAGTGGGGGGCGGGGGTGGCAGAGAGAGAGGGAGACACAAAATCCGAAGCAGGCTCCAGGCTCTGAGCTGTCAACCCACGAAACCGTGAGATCGTGACCTGAACCGAAGTAGGACACTTAACCAACTGAGCCACCCAGGCACCGTTTCTCATGCCCATTTCCGAGTCACAGGTATTGTTTCGTAATAGAACAGTCTTGTAATTGGCATACAGGTCATTGTTGATCTTTATGATAACAATTTCAGTGGAAGAGCCTGGGACAGGTCAATTTGCAAGAAGTTACAGGAAGAATAACATGAATGGATGGTGAGGACATCTGTGAACTCTTTGAGGAAAGACCTAGAGGCAGAGAGCTTGAGGGCAATTCAAGGAAAAGAGAAAAGGCTTTGTTTTTTGTTGTGTCTTTGGTTTTTTCTTAAAGGGAATTAACTTAAAAGCCAAGAGAAGCCTAAGCTAAACTTAGGGGGGAGGGTAGATGTCCACTAAAAGAAAACTAGGCTCAGGTATCTATAGGAATCAAGTAGGGATGAGATCCAGGGGATAAGGCGGAGTCTTAGAAGAAAGAAAAGATGGGAAAATTGTAAGGGTGGGTTAATTAGGCAGTTTCTGTTGCCAGGTGACAGAAACCCACTAAACATTTTACACATGGAGAATATTTTGGTTGGACCAAAAAAGCAGGACCTACCTGTGTATCAGTTACCGTATCTACAAGGACTCACTGCTTGTAGACTGGGACTGGTCCACCTTGGCCTTGAAGGCACGTGGCCTGTTTGACATCCCAACCAGATGGAATGAGGAGAGGGGCTTTTGCCAGGAAAAGGGTGAAGAGTGAGTGGCATGGGGATGAAATAGAAGAATGGCCATAGTCCCAACATAATGGACTTAGAAAGATGCAGTGCATTAGACAAGTTATAGGCTTGAAGAGTAGGCAGCTGAGAGAATTCATAGTGTATCACGACTGTAACTGGCTTTTGAGAAACTGTGGGAGGTTAGAGAGATGGTCACTCAGAACTTTTAAACAGCGTTTGGCGTTTTCTTATTGAGTGGTGCATCCTGAACTATCCGGAATATTCCTTATTGATGTTTTAAGGTCTTCCTGCCACTTCTCGCTTTGTACGTGTTCTGATAGTTTGCTTTTATAATTTGAAGTAAAGAATAGTTTTCTTTTGAAGGATTGAATTTTTTCCGTATTGTGGGAAAATAGTTCTTTTCCTTTATTCCTTTTTTTGACTCCCATGTTTTTGTTTTAGGCAGTATTGAATTTTTTTTTTTTTTTTTTTTTGTCTTGCTAGGAACGCCAAGAGAAAGAATATTCACAATTTTTCTATCTCCTCAATTTTTCTGTCTCCTCACAGGGTTTATAAGTTACAGTAATTTATTATTTTCAAAGTTGTAATACTACAGTCCGTTTCATTGCCATAATAATCACAGTGGCAGGTTCTTTTTATTTTTTTAATTTTTTTTAACGTTTATTTATTTTTGAGACAGAGAGAGACAGAGCATGCGTGGGAGAGGGTCAGAGAGAGAGAGGGAGACACAGAATCGGAGGCAGGCTCCAGGCTCTGAGTTGTCAGCACAGAGCCCGACTCGGGGCTCAAACTCACAGACCGTGAGATCATGACCTGAGCCGAAGTCGGACGATTAACCGACCAAGCCACCCAGGCGCCCCAGCAGGTTCTGACTTTAACTGGGTTCATTGTTGATAACGAATCCTTCCACCAAAGTATCTCTATTCCTATATTATTATTTTTGTTGGATGACCATTATCTTGGTTATTTCTAACTGCTTATTGAACAATGGCTTAGTTTAGAGTTAGGAACGGCATATTTGTTCAGCATCACGAAGATATTTATCCACTGTATTCTGGCATCTATCATTGTCCAAATGCCTTTTTTTAAAAAATAAGCAGAAACCAATACTATTAGTTACCGTTTACAGTGCTACTCATGTCCTGATTATTTTTCTCCTGATAGAGATGAATAATTTTTTTCTTTATGTTCTCAGTCCCTCTTGTGACCAAAACACAGATGTTTTAGAGACAGCTGGCTGAGTCGGAGAGGCAGCTGTTAGCAGTCTGTGGTCCGATGACAAGACGAAACCGACTGAACTCATGACCATGACCTCATTTTGACCTTTTGCTAACCAATTTAACTCACTTGTTAAATTTATTCTTCCAACGGGTTGCGTGTATAGCTGTACAGTGTATGTGTTGATGCTTCGTTTAATGTGACGTGTCAAATAGAATTATTTCTTTTTTATTAAAAAAAATTTTTTTTAATGTTTATTTATTTTTGAGAGAGAGAGAGAGACCGAGCATGAGCGGGGGAGGATCAGAGAGGGAGACACAGAATCCGAAACAGGCTCCAGGCTCTGAGCTGTCGACACAGAGCCCAACGTGGGGCTCGAACCCATGATCCGCGAGATCATGACCTGAGCCGAAGCTGGATGCTCAACCGACTGAGCCACCCAGGCGCCCCCAAATAGTATTATTTCGATGGTGAATTATCTAGTCCATGTCCTTCGTATTCTCATGTTCCTCTCAATTTGTGTTCCCTGCTCTTGGTTGTTTTGTTATCAATATTGTCATTTTTGCCTCCTGATTTCTTCAGCAATATCCTTGTTCAAGAGCAAGATTAGGCACATAAAGTAAAAGTTGAGTCTTTTATTTTTGTACCTGGTTAAAACCCCTTAGGAAGTTTGATTGGGAAGATAGTTTGAAACTTGGGGTTTAAATTGAGTATTTGTTTCATCTGTATTTTATCCCAAATCATCCATTCTTGGTACCCATAAATGCCCTGTTTTCTCTAATCCTAATAGTTACACTTCAGATCTTTGCATTTCTTTACTTCCTTTTTGTTTGTTTGTTTTATTAACACAGTCAGTACTATTTGAGGATTTTCTTTCATTTCTTCATCAAATATGTATTGAGGACTGCAATGCACTGAATGTTTGTGTCCGTTCCCCCCCCTTCAATTTCATATGTTGAAGTCCTGACATCCAAGGTGATGGTATTTGGAGGTAGGGCCTTTGGAAGCTAATTAGGGCTAGATGAGGTCGTGAGGGTGGGGCCTCATGATGGGATCAGCGTCCATAGACGCAGAGACACCAGAGAGTGGTACCATTTACCGCTGTGCATGCAAGGCCTGGTTAATCATTGCGGCCTTCCTTGCAGTAGTCTGGCCGGCAGCACCCTGTGGAGAATTGCCCAGTTAACCCCACAGAATAGTGAGAAATTCTAAATGGTTACGTGGTAGCTACCTAGCCTCCCGGCTGCCTTCCAGTGGAACTTGGACTTACTCCTGTGCCTACTCTTTTCCTACACTCTGCGGGGCTGACACCCACAACCAGGAGGACATCACAGGAATGATGGCGTGTGACTTTTAAGGGTAGGTCGCGAAGACCCGTGACTTCCACCTCGCATACTTGCTACAGTAAAGCCAGCTGCCGTATCATGGGGATGTGACTTGGGCGTGAGTGGTTATCTAGTCGTAAGCGTGGGACGGGGTGAGCTTAGGGTCCCCCGACTCTGCCGCCTTCCCGGCACCCCTCAGGCAGCACCATGGAGATGTACGTGTGGTGAGGAACTCAAAGCCTGCTGCCCACAGCCAGCACTGGCTTGTCAGGCACGAAAATGGACCTCCTGGAGGTGCTTCCCGTAGCCAAGTGGAGTCTTCGTGTGACCATGGCCAACATCTTAACAGCGCCCTCATAAACGTCCATATCACTCCCCGATTCCAGACCCACAGAAACGGTGCGAGCTAAGAAATGCTTATTGTTTGAAGCTACCGTGTTTTGGGCTGGTCCGTCCGCAAGGGTTGCTGACCACAACAGATACTCGCTCAATTATTACTTTCCTCTGTGGTCCTGTGGTGGAAAGCAGGACCTTTCCTCTGTTCTCTACTAGACACAGAAAGTGCCGCCATCACGGAAACAACTTGAAACTAACTGTATGAATTATTCATCATTTAACAGCCTAAAGTGGCCACTTGCCTTAATGAACTGTTACATTACCCCAACCGTTAGATTGTTCTAAGGAACTAGGAGTCTTATAAATAGAGCAGACATAGGATAATACTCCCCTTGAAATATACAGCGAAGCCTACAACAACTATTGCAATTTTTAGATTTTATTGTCCTGTTTTTCTTTTGAATGAAGTAAGATTAAAACAACAACAACAACAACAACATTGTTTTACTTAAACCGAAGGCTTCGGGATGGGAGAATAAAAAATTGGAAGTGTAGGGGCACCTGGGTGGCTCAGTCGGTTAAGCATCTCCGACTTCAGCTCAGTTCATGATCTCATGGTTTGTGGGTTCAAGCCCCACGTCGGGCTCTGTGCTGACAGCTCGGAGCCTGGAGCCTGCTTCAGATTCCGTGTCTCCTTCTCTCTCTGCCCCTCCCCCACTTGTGCTCTGTCTCTCTGTCTCTCAAAAATAAAATAAATGTGTAATTTTTTTTAATTGCAAGTGTAATAAAGAATCTCGTTCCTTCCCAAAGTTAATTCAGGCAAATTCAGCCAATATTTACAGAGTGCTGTTCAGGGTTGGATTTTGTGTCGTGTGAGAGAGGCGAGACACCATGCTTGGCTCCTTTAAGTCGCTTATAAATATAAAACTGGATAAATTGAGAATTCAGAAAATTGGAAAGTAGAAGGTTTTGATTCGAAATCTGGGGATTTCAGGTCTAATTCTGGAAATAAGTGCTGTGGGGTTGTTTTTCAGCACGAGTGTTCTTCGGTCAAGATGCTTTTAGAAAACTTGGCCATGGGGCGCCTGGGTGGCTCACTCAGTTAAGCATCCGACTTCTACTCAGGTCACGATCTCATGGTCCATGAGTTCGAGCCCCGCGTCGGGCTCTGGGCTGACAGCTTGGAGCCTGCGTCCGATTCTGTGTCTCCCTCTCTCTCTGCCTCTCCCCCGTTCATGCTCTGTCTCAAAAATAAATAAACATTAAAAAAAAAAAAAAAGAAAACTTGGCCTGTATCTGAGGGTAGGTTGGATTAGGAAGAGAAGGGGATTCAGATGTTCCATAGGTCAGCGTGGAAAGGTAAGGTAAAGGATCATCCTGGTGTGGAGAAGATCATACAATAAGGGAGCCCTAGGGGTCAAGTGCCAGGAAAGGGGAACATGGGCTTCACCGGACAGACCTTTCAAATCCAGCCTTTGCTCTCTCGACACCTGAACGGTGCAGGAAAAGCTGCCTAACCAGTCTTAGAGCGTGTCCTCGCTGTGTGATAGGAACCTACAGGTGTGGGCTGTTCAAGTTAAATACCGTCCGTTAAATGAGAGATTATACAAGCCCCACCATTATTACTCCTTTTTTAAGGAGAGAAATGAAAACATAGGCCCTGCTGTCCTCTGGATCCCTACCAGTCAGAGCACCTTTCGTAAGGTAGGCCTGAGAGCAGGGGGTTGACTCACCTGGGGAGCAGGTCTCTGGGGGGGGGAGGGGGCGGGTTCTGGAACAGGTTCAGCCTCAAGCAGGGGCAGAGATTCCCCGCTGGGAAAGTCAGGTGAATATGGCTGTGCTTGTAATCTCTTCAGTTCAATTACGGGTTATCCTCTCTTTTTCCTAAGTGTTAACCACAGCTAACAACATGTGTTCCCTGTTTTGTTTTGTTTTGTTTTTTAATTTTCTTTCTCTAAATGAGCAGCTGTTTTGTCTGCAAATTAACAGGATCACCAAACAAAACAAAATCTGCCTGTTTGATAAGTTGAACAAAACCATTTCCCTTGCCGGGCTTCCTTCTATAAAACGTGTCACCAAACGTGGGTTTCCCAGGCAAGAATTATTCCTCACCCTTGATTCTGCAATAGCGTGGAATTAAAATTAAGTTAAACACACAAGCATCACGTGTGATTCTTTTAATTTTTTTTTTAACTTTTTTTTTTTTTTTTTTTGAGACAGAGAGAGACAGAGCATGAACGGGGGAGGGGCAGAGAGAGAGGGAGACACAGAATCGGAAGCAGGCTCCAGGCTCTGAGCCATCAGCCCAGAGCCCGACGCGGGGCTCGAACTCATGGACCGTGAGATCGTGACCCGAGCCGAAGTCGGAGGCTCAACCGACTGAGCCACCCAGGCGCCCCACGTGTGATTCTTTTAATCTGACCAGGTTTGAGGACGTGCTGCATACACAGTGAAGTGCTAAAGCTGTGGCAGGTTCTTGGCCGTTATTATTATTTTGCTTTGTGCTCCATCCACCCCTGTAGACTTGAAATGGATCCACAAATTACAGGCGCAGATGCTTTGTGGTTTCAGTATCTGAAAGATCCAAAAATTCGTGTGAGGTCAGACAGTTTTCTAATAGAAGCATCCGGGCCGCCTGTCTATGAGAACGGATATGTTTTATGCATTAATGGCTTGTATACTTGTAAGGATTGTTTGCACAAACCATAGGGTTTGGAGCTAAATAAAAGAGATGCTACCAAGTTAGGATTTTTTTTTTTTTAAACGCATTTGTCATTTCATCAAATTAACGTTTGATTTTACTTTTGTCCTTGTTCTCACGTAGCACTTTGTTAAATGGGTAATTATTACACATTTGCAGGCATACTATGTAATTTTGTAGTATAATACTGTATTCTGTAAGGTTATAGATAATACTGTGTACTTTTATGTACATGTAATACTGTGGACTTGTGTATTTCATATGTAATTAATTGATATGCTGGAAGACTTTTCCTGTAGCATATTTTTTTTTCTCTTTTCAGAGGTATAATCGTCAAATAAAGCTGTATAGTTTGGGTATTTTTTTTTTTTTTAATTTTTTTTTCAACGTTTTTTATTTATTTTTGGGACAGAGAGAGACAGAGCATGAACGGGGGAGGGGCAGAGAGAGAGGGAGACACAGAATCGGAAACAGGCTCCAGGCTCCGAGCCATCAGCCCAGAGCCCGACGCGGGGCTCGAACTCACAGACCGCGAGATCATGACCTGGCTGAAGTCGGACGCTCAACCGACTGCGCCACCCAGGCGCCCCTAGTTTGGGTATTTTAAAAAATAGCCATAAACTGACAAAGAATGAGAATCTAGGTTATATGCATACATATCTGATTATGTTTTCACACTCGTCTATTTTAGCAATTCTCCCTGCCCCATCTGTTCCTGCACTCAGCACTTCTGGAGTAAGACTTGTTCCTTATGCACTGAACAAAGTTCTTTGACAATACTTTCCAACCCTGAATGTGAGTGTATGTATATAACAATCTATGTATGTCCAGTGTCGAAAGCAGACTTGGGCCAGATTATTGCGAAATAGGCTGGTGCCCTGCCTTTTACGTCCCTGGCTTTTGCGTAAGATCGTCGTTGTGAAAACCCAGTGCCACTCGCACCTCCCATTGTTGTGGTCATGTTTCATCAGCTGCCCCTTAGCACCTTGTTACACCATAAGCAGAGACCGTTTTCGGTTTCCAGTTCTTTCTCAATTAAATTAGATCTTGTGTTCCCAATATCCCTAGCATTATTAAAAGAATTAGAGTGGAGAGCAGTTTTATAGGCTTTGTCTTTGTATTTCGGAAGACTTTAAAAGGAGAAATAAGTACATTTAATCCAGAGACAGAAATGTATTGTCTGGGACATACTTTGTTTCGGTTTACATACTGAAGCGTAAAACTTATTTTAAACTTAGAATTAATGCACTCCGAGTGCTCAGAAATGGCACTGACTTCGGTAGTGGATGACTGGCTCCATCAGTTTGATCTGTGAAACGGAGCAGTTGCTGAGGACGGCAGGCTCTCGGCTGCACGTAAAACCTTTGCAGTGACTCTGGCACATGGGAAATCATTACTGTGTTTTTCTTAGTCTCCTCTTGGATATGTTCTTTGAAAAGGAACTTGGTATGTAAAAGCTTTCACATGAAAGTGTCTCCTGTTTACCTCCCTACCACTTTGCCATGGAGTTTCCGATTCTTTGTTTCTTTTTTTTTTTTTCATAGAGTTTATTGTCAAACTGGTTTCCTTACAACACTCAGCGTTCACCCCAACAAGCGCCCTCCTCCATGCCCATCACCCACTTTCCTCCATCACCCACCCATCCCCCCTCAACCCTCAGTTTGTTCCCAGTCCTTAAGAGTCTCTTATGGTGTGCCTCCCTCTCTGTAACTTTTTTCCCCCTCCCATCCCCTCCCTCCCCCATGGTCTCCTGTTAAGTTTCTCAAGATCCACATGTGAGTGAAAACATACGTATCTGTCTTTCTCTGCCTGACTTATTTCACTTAGCATAATACCCTCCAGTTCCATCCACGTTGCTGCAAATGGCCAGATTTCAATCTTTCTCATTGCCAAGTAGTATTCCATTGTACATATAAACCACATCTTCTTTATCCATTTGTCAGCTGATGAACATTTAGGCTCTTTCCGCAACTTGGCTACTGTTGAAAGTGCTGCTACAAACATTGGGGTGCATGTGCCCATATGCATCAGCACTCCTGAGAGACTGTCTCCAAGTCTTTGTTTCGTGGGTATACAATGCCCACTGCATTCGTGCATATGCCCTTTGGATCTTTGTGTTTTCACTTGTAGATTTAGAAATTGGACTCTGTTTCCACTGGACTAGTTTTGTTGTTGTTGTTGTTGTTGTTGTTGTTGTTGTTGTTTTACCTTTAATTCAAAATTTCAAGTGCATATTAAAGCAGACAGAATGGTATACTGGATGCCCCAGGTGCCTGTCACTCAACTGCAGTCATGATAGAATCTAGTCGCTCTGGTTTGTGGGGGAGTCTGGAATGCACGTGCTCTATCCTGCCTCCTTCAAGGTCTGCATTATGTTTGGCCAGCCCCTCGTGCAGCTATGTGGCCTTGTCCCCTTGGCAGAGCTGTAAATCGATTTAAGACAAACCAAAGCATCCTGTTATTTGTTGACTTCATACTTAATATATTTAAAACATAATTTTATTAAGTAATGTTACATACTTTCTAGCATCTTTTTTTCCAAAAAGAAATATCTTTGGGAATTTGGTTATAAATTTATGTCAAAATTTAATAGGCTAGAAGAACAGTAGGCCATTTATGTTCAGAATTTGTAGCAGTTCTTTTTATTATGACCGTTAATTCTGTTTTCAGCTTTTCCCTAGCTGCATTTGATTTTGTGGTCTTGAATATCCTTGATCACTTGGAATTTAGCTGTCTTGTCAATAGGCCTTGCAGCATTAATCATTTGTCCCGGGGGCCTGTTTGCAAAAGGGACTTGGAGAGTTCCCCTCTTTGCTTTAAATGTTGGAAATAGAAGAAAGTTCTGCAGGGCTTTGGTAACATATGTCAGATATGTAAATATAAAATATATACATGAGATATATATGTAAATGATATATAATAATTTATATTACATATTATAATAAATAATATAAGGATACATGAAGTATTTTTATATATTGTATATGTAATAGCATGTTCTTGGCCTCCTTAAATATCATCAATGTCGGGGCATTCACTTTCCAATGTCCCCTCTCTATAAAGAGAACTGTCCTCTATTCTTACTTTCTAATCTTATACTTTAGTAAACTTTAAAAAATATATTATCAGTGTCTTTTCTAGCTTTATGTACTTGACAACTGGAAAGTTATCTTTAGGGGCGCCTGGGTGGCTCAGTCGGTTGAGCATCTGACTTCGGCTCAGGTCATGATCTCGCGGTCCGAGAGTTCGAGTTCCGCGTTGGCCTCCGTCCAGACAGCTCAGAGCCTGGAGCTTATTTCAGATTCTGTGTCTCCCTCTCTCTCTGCCCCTCCCCCGCTCATGCTCGCTCTCTCTCTCTCTCTCTCTCTCTGTCAAAAATAAATAAACATTAAAAAAATTTCTTTAACTTATCTTTGGATTAATATATTAATCATATCAATATTAATATTAGTAGTATGTTTCCAGTTTTGATAGAGAAAGAGAGACTTTGGGTTTTTTAAAATGTAGAATGAGAATGTTCTGATGGTGACCAGGTCTTAATAAGGTATTTTTTGATAATGAGGAAAAACACTTAGGCTACCATATCACGTTCTAACGTGGATCGAAGATTGTTTTTACTCTTCTCTTCTGGCTGTTGATTTTTTGAATTGCTTCAACTCTTTTTTATTTTTTTATTAATTTTTTTAACGTTTATTTATTTTTGAGAGAGACAGACAGCACGAGTGGGGGAGGGGCAGAAAGAGAGGGAAACACAGAATCTGAAGCAGGTTCCAGGCTCTGAGCTGTCAGCACAGACCCCGATGTGGAGCTGGAAGCCACAAACCGCAAGATCATGACCTGAGCCGAAGTCAGACGCTTAACCAACTGAGCCACGCAGGTGCTCCCTCAAGTCTCTTTAAAAAAATAATAATAATTTATGTACTGATAACATATGCTTTTCAAAGATAAAACCTATTTCTATGGCCTGGAGAGTAGGCCGCTTTTCAGGTTCCTGGAACCAAAGTGTCTAAGTAAGAGCCTGACTTCTAATTCTTGCTGTGCATCTTCTCTCTCACTTTGTATTTATTAACATTAATGTACTGCCTCTTTTTTTTTAAAGTTTATTTATTTTTTTTAATAATATATTTTTTTTGTTTATTTATTTTTGAGACAGAGAGAGACAGAGCACGAACGGGGAAGGGTCAGAGAGAGGGAGACACAGAATCTGAAACAGGCTCCAGTCTCTGAGCTGTCAGCACAGAGCCCGACGCGGGGCTCGAACCCACGGACCGTGAGATCATGACCTGAGCCGAAGTCGGATGCTTAACCGACTGAGCCACCCGGGCGCCCCAAGTTTATTTATTTTTGACAGAGACAGAGTGCGAGCATGAGCTGGAGAGGGGCAGAGAGAGAGGGAGACACAGAATCAGAAGCAGGCTCCAGGCTCCAAGCTGTCAGCACAGAGCCCGACACGGGGCTCGAAGTCACGAACCGTGAGATCATGACCTGGGCTGAAGTCGGACGCTTAACTGACTGAGCCACCCAGGCGCCCCACATACTGCCTCTTATCTGAGGCTATTATTTATATAAGTTGTCACATCACACGTGGCAGAACAATATTGGAGGGCACTGAGATGCTTATTTTTCTCAAATGCTCATTGTCCAACTGTAATAGTATACTGTTGAGATTATTTTAAGAGACACATTGCTAATACCTGATGGGAGTTTAAAATATCCTGAATTTCCCTATAATTCATGGATTTTGAACTTAAGCAGGGTAATTATATATAATAGGTATAAGTAAATATCCATTAAGTATCTGTCAGGCACTTGCTGTGCTGTCCCAGTGTTGGCCACAGTGAAGGGAACACAAAGAAGAATCCTGTTGTCCCTGCCTTCGAGGAATGTGTATTCTAATAGGGCAGAAAGACCCGTAAGTGTCACAGAAGGTAGAAAGTGGTAAGCGTTAGGATGAAAATGGTCAGATAAAATGCTCTGGATGCAGAGATTGAAGGGATTAGGGAGGGCTTTGTGGGGTTTTTGTTTGTTTCTTTGTTTCTTGTTTTCTGTTTTTGGTGAACCAGCATTTGAGCTGGGCCTTTTCCTTGGGTGTGTTCAATTGGAAGGAAAATAAAGGCAGCAGAGGAGCTTATGTTTAAAAATGGGGGCTTGTAGGAGGGGCCCCTGGAGTTAGAGGTATGCCGTGCGTTCTTGGAGTTGTGGGTAACTGGCAGCCCCTGTCCGCCCCTCTGTCTTGTCCGTCTGTCTCCGTCTCGTGTGCCTGCCTCGCTCAGCTCTCTCCCTGCGCGCACATCTTCCTGCTTCATCCCGCAGCCCGCTGCTGCTTCCAGATGCCTTATTCTCCTTCACTCGCAGGTCTTGAGATGTGCGCCGTCTCTGACGATGATTCATCTGGCCTGCCTGCCAGCCAGGGGCGGTCCCCTATGTAGCCAGACCTCATAGGTGTTCATTCAGAGCTCTGGAGGAAGAGAATACGATTTACAGTTTCCTTTCCTTGGATTCTCATTAGCTACAGGGACAGAGCCACAGAGTTACAACACGGCCCCTAATGAGGACTCCTTCAGAAGGCTGTGGGCTGGAGCACCGCAGAGAGCGGGAGGGGGTGGGCAGCCTCCCCAGAGCCTTAAACCAAAGGTAATGAACATGGCGAACCGGAGGGAGGCTACGGGGCGCCATATTGTGTTTCCTGCCCTTCAGGAAAGTGCTTTTGCCCTGGGAAGGCGGTATACATATGTACTTAACGTAAAGGAGAGGCACACTGTGATAAATACCATAAAGCATTCCTGAAGTGGGAAAGAGGGATTAACATTGCATTACACTGCGAGTGGGGGAAGTTTGTCGACGTGGGGGAACCCTAACAGACTTGGGCATCTGCAGTATGTTGAAAGGGTCTTATGTAGGAGTGTGTTTAGCGCATACTGTGCGTATTTGTACAGCGATTGTTCTGGGCAGCTGTCATTTAGGAAGATTTGGAGGCACAGAGGACAGCTTCCTTCGCCAGTAACTGACACAGGTCTAGATTTGCTTCTGCTTTAAAAATTGATTAATGTAGCTCTGGTCACCTAAATTTTTTTATTAATCAAGAAAATGGTTGCTCCTATTTGGGAGCAACAGGAAGCATTTTAGAAAAGAAGGGGGCCAGGGCATCTGCTTAGTCAGTTGAGCGTCCGACTCTTGATTTCAGTTCAGGTCATGACACCCAGGTCATGGGTCATCGAGCCCCACATCGAGCTCCACACTGACCAGGGAGCCTGCTTAAGGTTCTCTCTCTCTCTGTCTCTCTCTCCCCACTCCCTCGCTCACACACACACACACACACACACACACACACTCTCTCACACTCTCTAAAATAAGAAAAAAAATTTTTTTAAAGAAATGAAGGGAGCTACATAAAAAGTTCATTTGCTAATCCTGCAGAAGCACATTAGTAATCCTTGTTGTGTTAGCACATGCATTGCATGTGTTGGAAACTTGCAGAGGAACTCAGATACCTTTCTTTTATGTTAAGGTTTGAGATGCCACAAAGAAAATATAGAACATTGAACTGTGCTTATAATTAATTATGGTGAGAAGTCAGGGACTTAACTAGCCGCGAATACATTTGTGTGTCTAATTACTTTAATTTTTATTCTTGCCTAACCCTGTGAACTATGCTGTTTTTTGTTTTTTTTTTTTTCAGTATAAAATGGTTATCTCTGGGTACCTGCTGGAGCTGCTTAATAAAAAACTAGGTGTCCAGTACTTGAACTTTTGGTCAGAAACTGTTACATTTTTTTTTCATTGTATTGTTCTGATTTTGTTTTCTGAGTGGGGGCTTGTGTGGCATGTGGTAATTGCTTAGACTTCCTGGGGCTTTCTGTGTGCTTCCAAAGAAATTTTGTTACCTGTCTTGTCGATGTTTCTCCCTCTTTCAAAATAAACCTCCTGATTTTGGGGGGTGGGGGGGGGGCTCTGACTCTTGATATTGCCTCAGGTTGTGATCTTGTGGTTGTGAGTTCAAGCCCTGCATTGGACTCTGCAATGAGCATGGAGCCTGCGTGGGATTCTCTCTCTCTCTCTCTCTCTCTCTCTGTCTCTGTCTCTCTGTCCCTCTCTCTCTGTCTCTACCCCTCTGTCAATTGTGCTGTCTCTCTCTCTCAAAATAAATAAACATTTACAAACAAAACAATAACAAATAAACAAAAAAATAAAATAAAATAAAGTAAAATAAAACAAATAAAATAAGATAAAACAAAATAAAATAAAAACCTCTTGATTTCAGAACAGCAAATTTTTACTATTGGCAGATCCAAATTCGTAACTCCTTGTCTCTGAAAAATAGGTGATTCAGGTTGGAGTTACTTCTGCAGACTGTGTGTGGAATTCATGCAGTTCAAGGTTTCTCCTCTCGTCATCCGCTTGCATATTGACATGTTCGTTGTCAGCATTCTGGAGAGAGAAGTTGAAGCACAGGAAGTAACACCTATGTCCTATGTTGCATGGTCGGAACTGGAAGTAAATTCTGTGTTTATCACTTTCTGAAGCTCTAGTGATCTTGGGGAGAAACCTTGTCTTCACTGATTTTATTTTGTCAGTATGCAACTCTGTCTGCTGGACAATTACCAACTGAGTAAGTTACTGCTCTGTTGCCCAGAGATTACTGTTGTAAACTGAAGATGGTGTGCAGCATGATGAGAGACTCTTCCTTTCCTCCTTATCAATTTGCAGCCTGCAAATGTTTTGGTGGTGGTGGTGGTGGTGGTGGTGGTGGTTTGGAATTAAAAAGAAAACAATGTGACTTATCTGTGCCTGCCACAGACGGAAGACTCGGGAGAAAATTCTCAGCAGGGTGGTATTTCTGTGAAGTGGCCAGAAGCCCTTAAGAAAAATGTAGTAACTCACACTTTAAGGTGCATAAAATCCTGTCCCTCGGGGCAAACTCTCTAGTGTCATAGAGTTTATGACTCATGAGTGCTGTACTTTTGTGACCTAATAAACAAGGAAAAGTGGTGGGAGAATTACATTCCTGTACAAAGAGCCACTTTACCGTTCATTGTATGGAAGAAAGCCATGGGGATATTAAAGTTTTAGTGGCATTTTCAGGTTGAGCATTATCTGTGACTGAAATGCATGCGTCGAGGTGTTAAGGTACTTAAGAACAAAATAAAATAAAGGGAAGGTGGCTGTTTCCATTTGGAGCTGAATTACTGGCAGTGTTTTTGAAAAGTAACTTCCTCGGTACCCACCCCCCAGGATTCAGATTCAGATCCCCATTTTTGTGCGTGTTCTCATAGCACATACCTCTATCAGTGTGCCCCACACTACACAGATCAGTGCCTTACTGGGTTTTATTTATTTTTTTAATGTTTATTTATTTTTTTTATTTTTTTTTATTTATTTATTTTTTTTTAACGTTTTATTTATTTTTGAGACAGAGAGAGACAGAGCATGAACAGGGGAGGGTCAGCGAGAGGGAGACACAGAATCTGAAACAGGCTCCAGGCTCTGAGCGGTCAGCACAGAGCCCGACGCGGGGCTCGAACTCACGGACCGCGAGATCATGACCTGAGCCGAAGTCGGCCGCTCAACCGACTGAGCCACCCAGGCGCCCCAATGTTTATTTATTTTTGAGAGAGAAACATGAGTGTGAGTGGGAGAGGGGCAGAGAGAGAGGGAGACAATCCAAAGCAGGCTCCAGGCTCCGAGCTGTCAGAGCAGAGCCCGACCTGGGGCTTGAACCCACGAACTGTGAGATCATGACCTGAGCTGAAGTCGGACGCTTAACCGACAGAGCCACCCAGGCGCCCCTTTTTAATTGTTTAAAAAATACACTTTATATTTTAGAGTAGTTTCAGGTTCACGGCAAAATTGAGAAGGTGGCCCAGGGATTTCTTATGTGTCCCCTGTCCCCCCTCTTCATCATCCCATCATCCACACCCCCCCACCAGTGGTACATTTCTTCCAGTTGATGAATTTACCCTGACATCGTAATCACCCAGAGCCCAGGGTTTACGTTAGGGTTAGCTCTTGGTCTTGTACATTCTATAGGTTTGGACAAATGTATTATGACACATACTCACTATTACAGTATCATATAGAATAATTTCACAGCCCTAAAAATCCTCTGTGTTCCTTCTCTTCAGCCTTCCCTTTCCCTGACTCCTGGTTACCACTAATCTTTTTTACTGAAATGGCTTTGCCTTTTCCAGAATGTCTATAGTTGGAATCCTACAGTATGGAGCATTTTCAGATTGACTTCTTTCCCTTCGTAATATGCACTAAGGCTCCTCCAGGTCTTTGTGACTTGGTAGTTCGTTTCCGTTTGATGCTGGATAACTCATTGTTTGGATGTACCACGGTTTTTTTTAATCTGTTCTTGTTCCTTTACTTATTTTTTGACTGATTTATCTCGGGGCTGGGACTAGGGTGCGGTGAGCGAGGCACTCAGGAACCAGATAATATTTTAACGCAGTATTTTAAAAGTCAAAATTAATCCCAAAAGCCCACCGTGAACAAAATAACAAGTTCAAACGAAGGTAGGATCATGGCAGGTTCTTTCTGAACGTCACTGACAGTCAAAAGCGAAATTCCCCATACCCATAGCCCACGCTGCGGGTGTTATCTTCTTGCTTGGAAACCTGGTTCTCCCCCACAAGCACTGCTCCCCCTGGTAGAAGTTCTTCCCCCACAGCCCTCCTAGCGCTGTGCCTACAGGGGGGGATGGCCTCTTTCCTCTCCTTCCTCCTCGTTTTCACTTCTGAACCATGTTCCCCCTCTTCCCCGTGAATGCCCCCCTGCCCCACACGTAAGGCGCATGCGTGCGACCTAGATTACCTTTCTGTTCTGTCTGTTGGAGTCCTCTGGATGCCTCAGTGGCATTCCCCCCCCCCCCCCCCCGAGTCTTCGAAGGGTTTAGTTCTTGGCTTTCTGTCACCCAAACCACATCAACCTCGACGGCCCTTCCACGATTCCAGTGTCCCCAGTTCCTTGATCTTTCATTCCACCGGTGATCTTGCCATCAGCCATTCCCTCCTCCCATGGCCGGATTGTACTCTTTGAAATTACTCATAACGTCACTCCTCCAAAGTCGTAATTTCAACGCTCTGATGCTGCAAGTACCAATTCCAACCACCGCACTTGCTTCGGTACCTTTACGCCAAAATTCTGTAGCCCGAACCGGGACTCACTGATACTACAGCCTTTGAAGCAGGTATCGTAGCAGGATTCTCGCACAGAGAGTCGTGACCTGGGGGATTGTCTTTCCAGGAAGCAACTTTATTCCTATCGGCATGGTTTAGTTGGGGTCATACCCGAAGAACTGAGCCCCCCAAACGCCATGTGGTGTAGTTTCTTCTATATTTTTCTACTTCTTCGTCTCCCATATATGGTAACACACAAACATGTGGTCTGATTAAGTGGTTTCTCGTTACAAGGTCATGAGGGATGTTGTCACTAAGCCTATAGCCAGGTTGCCTTGAGGTTGTTGTTTTTTCTTTTTTTCTTTTTTTCTTTCCTTAGGGAAGGAATCCTACCACAGTATCCCACCTTCATATTCCCAGTTTAGATTTCACGGCCCATCATTATAACCATTTGTTTGCTGATCACCTCAGTTGTCTTAGGCTTTTCTCTGTTTATTGTCTTTAGGACATTAGCAACCCTGGAAAAGTGCAAGATTCATGCAAGGGAAAGCCTACTTGGGAAATACATTTTTATGGGTTTTTTTCTTTCAAGTCTCTACTTACTATTATTAATAGAAGTGATCTGGTATTTCATACATACAGTTGACCAAGTTTTCACATTTTATTCCAAGTGCTCAGGAAACACCATGATTACAGAGATCAGTGATCAAACCGAAGGGCTGTAGTTAGTTCTCAAGGGAAGAGATTCCTGAATGCAATTCTTTATCTAAATGACACCCATGATAATTGTTTGATAAATTATTTTTATATAAAATTACATTGAATAAAGAGAAGGGTTTTTATATGGAAAGCTTGCTATGTGTCAAAACCTGTATGTAAAATGTTTGCTTAATTAACAAAATAGGGGTGGGTTGTATTTAAGTAATGGTAATATTCCCAGAGGTATCTACTGTAACATTTTATTTTTAATGTTTATTTTTGAGAGAGAGTGAGCAAGCCCAGAGGAGGGGCAGAGAGAGAAGGGGACAGAGGATTTGAAGCGGGCTGTGCACTGATAGCAGAGAGCCCAATTTGGGACTTGAACTCCAGAACTGTGAGATCATGACCTGAGCCGAAGTCGGCCGCTCAATGGACTGAGCCACCCAGGCGCCCCTGTACTGTAACATTTATTTAGGGCATTACAGAATATCATTCTCATACCAGTGTATTTTGCATTAAAATAACCCTGTACTTATTAGAGGGTCCCCTTCTGTTTCTGTTTTATCTCCCCTGGAAAAAAAAAAAGTATCTTAAGCCCGAATGGGTGCAGGAAGATTTTATAAAAGTCACCTCATTTGATATTTTGAATGGAACGATTAGGTTCTTGTCACTTACATCTTTTTCTCTACCCTGAATGTTCGAGGCTTGCGTGAACGCCGGAGATCGCGGTGCCTTCGAACAGCAACCATGGATCGGGTGTGTGCACAGTTTCACGGTTTGTCTGCTTCACAGTTTGTCCTTCTTGTGTGCTCCCCCAGGTCTACCCTGAACTGCAGATCACAAATGTGGTGGAAGCCAACCAACCAGTGACCATCCAGAACTGGTGCAAGAGGGGCCACAAGCAATGCAAGACCCACGCCCGCATTGTGATTCCCTACCGCTGCTTAGGTGAGCTGGCCAGCCGCGTCACTGACGCGGATTGTTTTGGACTTTGGGAGTGAAAAAGAAGGATGTTGTTTGTTTGTTTAATGTCTATTTTAGGGAGAGAGAGTGCATATGTGCGCGTGCGCTCAATTTGGGGAGGGGCAGGGACAGAGAGGGAGGCATAGACTCCAAAGCGGGCTCTGGGTTCTCAGCTGTCAGCACAGAGCTCAATGTGGGTCTCGAACCCACAAACCAGGAGATCACGACCTGAGCCGAAGCCAGACACTTAACCAACTGAGCCACCCAGGCGCCCAAGAAGGATGTTTTAATTAAATCTAATATGCAGTTTCTTTCTGCCACTCTATATTGGACTGTATTTTAGACTATTAAGGTGTCAACACAGGAGCAATATTTCTGAACTCCCTGCTTCAGAATGAATTTACCTAATATGTTTATTCAAATGACAAATTCTTGGACCGATTCCATAACTGCTGAATGAAAAGACCTGGGGGTGGGGCCCAGGAATTTTCATTTTACCAAATCCCATAGGTGATTCTCATGCACGCTAACTGTCTAGACTTGGAGAATTGGGGCCATGTGTGTTTTGTCTCCTGACTCCATAGAAGAGAAAATGATACGCGAAGCTCCTCCATTCTGCTCATTTCTTAAAAACCTCTTTTCCTGAGACAACTTGATTATTCCTCCTGGCTGTAGTTGGGACAGTAGAGTTGGCGAACTCTTTCTTTCTGCTTCTATCAAACTGGAGGACCCAGTTAGATCACTAAGGTTTAACTGGGTGCTTCTCGCACAAACCTCAAATTTTACTTCCCCCTTCTATTTTAAAAACTGAGCTGTTTAATGTGATGTCTGACTTTTTTCCTCTGGAAACACTGTCACACTCCATATTTAATCTGACTTGGTTATTAGTCTCTTCCTAGTTGATATTTTTATATAACCAGGCAATGTGGAAATCCGCAGTCTTTGGTCTGGTGGTTAACATGGTGGTTTATGCATGGTTATAAACAAGGACATAGAGGTCTATACAGGGAGACCTTGGACAAATACTGATATACATTCTAGCGACTTCTTGTAAAGACTAAAAGGGATCTTTTTTTTACAAAGTCCCAACAGCAAACTTAGGATAAGTGCCGAAGATTCTGGAGATCTGTTTAATACTTCATCAAACATGAATGTCATGAGAGCATACGTGCTGATTACTGTTCATGCTTGTGCATAATTTGAGACATTCATAGAAAGCACTGGCCATTGGAATGAAGTTTTCATTTGGTGGATTTACTGCTCACGATAGAATTGGTGGACAGAGCGTGGAAAACCAGATTCTTAAACATTTGATGATTCAAGACTTCCCCTGTTCCTCCTTATTCTTTATTCTTAAATACTTTACAAGGGCTCTAACCCTTTTCTGTCTGACTGGTTAAGAACTGAAAATTTAATAAGATGAAAATAAGTAATGTTTAAATATAGAGGTCAGCTGTCTCCGGGAACTGTGTATTTCAAACCAATTTAGTTATTATGTCAAGAGACCGTTTAATTCAATGTAAGTTAAGAAGTAGATCATGAACCAGTTACTTAGGTGGGCCAGATCTTGTTAATGATTTCTTTCTTTTGGTTCTCACCCATTCTGTGAAATGTTTCAGATATATTTCGATGAGACTATAAGCTCACCAGGAACCAGGTCACAGGTCTTTGGATGAGCATCATTGCTGATGACACTTGCTAGGTCACTTGCAACTGCACCTGTTTCCAAAGTGAACATGTATTGGGGCGCCTGGGTGGCGCAGTCGGTTAAGCATCCGACTTCAGCCAGGTCACGATCTCGCGGTCCGTGAGTTCGAGCCCCGCGTCAGGCTCTGGGCTGATGGCTCGGAGCCTGGAGCCTGTTTCCGATTCTGTGTCTCCCTCTCTCTCTGCCCCTCCCCCGTTCATGCTCTGTCTCTCTCTGTCCCAAAAATAAATAAAAAACATTAAAAAAATTTAAAAAAAAACAACAAAGTGAACATGTATCATTTTGCTTGCGATCTCCCCACTTCTTAACTATTCAGAAGTGTGAGAACTGACTAAACGGTGGAATTGACCGTAAGATTATAGTTCGCCACCATGGTGCCGCTTAGTTGTGGCAAATTTCCTTTGACCCCAAACTTCCTGTGGCCCCAAACTGATTGTCTTCCCTCTCCTTACCCCCACTCTGTGCCCCTCCCCTTGGCAAGAGGCAATTGAAACTCCCAAGGGAACAAAATACTGTCAAAAGGAAGAAACGATGTATGAAATGTCTTCAGATCTAAATGTGAAGTCAAAAGATTTTATGATAATGCTGTGATGAACTGTCAGGTTGTTTTTATTGTGAGAAAACATGTTATACCCCATGTAGGAAGGCTCATCCTAAGTGGTCTCACTTCTCAGGCACAAATATTGAGAGTCGCGAGGGGGGGATGTCTCACTGTACCTCACACAGGTGTTTGTGGCAGAATTAGGACCAAAGCCCACGACCTTTCAGTTCACACTCCAGTGTTCCTTATAGTATGAACAGAAAATTGTGCTGGAGCTAATAACCACCTGATTTACAAAATCAGATCATTGAGGAAAAGTTGTGAATTGCAGGCAATAAATAACTTTTTTTTAAAGTCACAACACACGTTGTGTTCATAAAAGAAACGATCCTGACTCTGGTACAGAGTAAATCTTTCCTTGATAACGTTTTCCACTTTGTGGTAGGAATAGGCAACATTATTGTAAATTACTTGCTGCTTGAACAAGTAATTAGTGTTTAGCATTAATATAAGTACTCTGCAAACTCTATGGCTATATGCAAACATCCTTT
Source organism: Neofelis nebulosa (assembly GCF_028018385.1). Classification (NCBI taxonomy): domain Eukaryota; kingdom Metazoa; phylum Chordata; class Mammalia; order Carnivora; family Felidae; genus Neofelis; species Neofelis nebulosa. Next base: position 140,991,674 of record NC_080786.1, on the reverse strand, counting down.
AGACAAGAGATGATTTTACTGAAGGTAATTCTCAGAAAGGCACTATCTAGAAAACAAAGTACAACGGGCTCAAACATTAAGCATATTAAAACCGAAAACAAAGCTTGAGACAGAAATGCCAGTTACATCTAGCATGCACCCTTCCTGACCCTTCTATCGGATGCAGGATCGGTGTCATACTGGGTTGTTTTTCCTCAAATCCTGTGTTTGTCTTGGGCATACTTGCTCGGCACTCTCTTGCACTCTTTGTCCAGTTGGAGAGAGTATATTAGGCTGTGGTTGACACTTTCCTTCCTTGGAGCGAGTGGGTGATGTCCCTTGAGGGTGAGCTGGCTTTCTCATCTTACCCTTTGCTTTTGATTGTGTTTCTAGAATCAGAATGTAAGATCGCTCTTAATCATATGAACATTTTTATTGAACTTTCTGTCAATATTTATTTGAGAGAGAGAGAGAGAGAGAGAGAGAGAGAGAACGGGGGAGGGGTAGAGCGAACGGGAGGCACAGAATCTGAAGCAGGCTCCAGGCTCTGAGCTCTCAGCACAGAGCCCAAAGTGGGGCTCGAACTCACAAACCATGAGATCATGACCCGAGCTGAAGTCGGATGCTTAACCCACTGGGCCACCCAGGCGCCCTTCATATGAACATTTTAATCATGATCTCATGCGGAATTAAGCACATCATTACCATTACTCAAGGAGAGTATTTTCTTTGCAAAGCCTTCAACCCCTTTCTACTTGAACGACTGCTCTTCATGGTGTAATAGAACGGCTGAAACCGGAGCTCCTCTGGACTTGGTCCTGTCCAGTACAGGCAAAGCGGGTTGCGTAAGACAAATTACTGATCTCTGAGGGCAAAGTCCGGTTAATAGCTTAACCCAAAGGAATTTAGAAATTAAGGAATTGCTACCTTAAGTGTCATTCTATTTAATTTTATATTCAAGACTCTCCAAACATACAAGTAGTAATGACCAGGAAACCATTCAGATAGGGTCAGATGAGAAACTGAAGATACTTGCTTCATTGATTTTGAATTTTCTGCATTAATAAAGTTTGGTTTTTTGTGTGTCTTTTTTTAAAAAACACTTATTTATTTTTGAGAGAGATAGAGACAGAGCGTGAGCATGGGAGGGGCAGAGAGAGAGGGAGACACAGAATCGGAAGCAGGCTCCAGGCTCCGAGCTGTCAGCACAGAGCCCGACGCGGGGCTCGAGCTCACAAACCGTGAGATCATGACCTGAGCTGAAGTCGGACGCTTAACCGACTGAGCCACCCATGTGCCCCAGTAAAGTTTTAAGACAGTCGTACCTTGTCTTTTGGGTGGCTACTTTTGTGTGAATTGTCTACAACTATCTTCATCTTCTGTAGTGTTAAAAGTTTGTTGTTGGATATTCTGACACATACTGCACCAGAGTAGTTTTTTGGATTTGACGCTGAACAACAGCTACTCTTGAGTCCCATCATATAGCAGAACAATATCCAGGAATGTTGCACGAGACTTCACCTAATTTTAAGAATAGGGCTGGGCACGGAAGAACATTTTTATTGTAGATTCTAGGCTCTCGCAGATGCCCAGATGTCCGCTGAGGAAGTCCTGGGAGATTGTGTGTGGGGTTATATACGTACACACCGTGGGAGTGGTGCTTGATGAGCCCGGCTTTTACACACAAGAGGGATAGAAATTCTTGAATAGCCTATGGGTTTTTTTTTTTTAATTTATTTTATTTATTTATATATTTTTAAGTTTATTGATGAATTTTGAGAGAGAGACAGAGAGACAGAGAACAAGCTGGGGAGGGCCAGAGGGAAGGAGAGAAGGAATCCCAAGCAGGCACTGCCCTGTCAGTACAGCACCCCATGCCTGGCTCGGACTCAAAAAAAAAACGTAAGATCATGACCTGAGCCTAGATCAAGTGTCGGACGCTTAACCAACTACACCACCCAGGTGGCCCGAATATCCTGCGTTTTTCAGAATTGTCTGCATCATGCTATCACAAAGAATGGCCAGAATCCCTGGACTTTTCTTCATCAGGGAAGGCTGATCATTCACTGTTCCTTGAGTGTTCAGTCTGATATCACTGAGCTATCAGACTTCTTTCTTATGTGGTCTTTCACGTGAGACCTTTGAATATTCCAAGTTAGTCATACTTCAGGACCACTATGTCCAGGCTGATTTGCAACTATGTAAAAGAAAACATGAATGGAAAAGAAATCTTAGCAGTGTTTATCTACAACCAATGGGATTACAGGTGATTTTGATTTTTTTGAAGTTTTTTTTTTCCTGTTAATTTCTATAATAAGTGAATTTTATCAGAAAAACATATGAAATCATACATAAAATGCCATATCCATCAACGGGTAGTGAGAGTTGAAAAAGAACTCAAGGGGTACTTGGGTGCCTCACTCGGTTAAGTGTCCAGCTTTGGCTCAGGTCATGACCTGACCTCTTAGAGTTCATGAGTTCGAGCCCTACGTCAGGCTCTGTGCTGACACCTCGGAGCCTGGAGCCTGCTTCCGATTCTGTGTCTCCCTCTCTCTCTGCCCCTCCCCTGCTCATGCTCTGTCTGTCTCTCTCAAAAATAAATAAACCTTAAAAAAAGTTTTTTTAAAAAGGAAAAGAAGTCAAAAAGCTTGAAAGAGCACACAGAATAATCATTATATCTGCTGGTTGTTGTGCTTTTCGAGCTTTATACAGTAGTAATAACTTCTTATGGGAAAATATTTTAGTTTTAAACACAGCATACTGCCAAAGTAAAAGAAAATGTCTCCATTCTTTAGCTACGTACAAGCAGCATTCATCATTACTAATTCTTCAGAAATGTCCTTGATCTTGTTTTGTGCTTGTTTATTTTCTCCCCAAATTTGTATATGGGAGCTACATTTGTTCCAGGGAGGATTGTTAAATGGGAAGAAACTACATTTTCCCTATAGATTCCTTCGTGTTGGAAAGGACATTTCATTAAGTAGGAGAAGCGATGCAAATAATTTCCTTCTGGGTAGGTTATCTCCCTCTGCCGGCTCCCCATTGGCCGTAATTGTATTGGCCCCAGATGGATTTGCTTTCTAAAGTAGAAAAGATTGATACTTTAAAAATAAATCCAATTTTGGGGCACCTGGGTGGCTCAGTGGGTTAAGCGTTCGACTTCGGCTCAGGTCATGATCTCGCGGCCCGTGAGCTTGAGCCCTGCGTCGGGCTCTGTGCTGACAGCTCAGAGCCTGGAGCGTGTTTCAGATTCTGTCTCCCTCTCTCTATGACCCTCCCCCGTTCATGCTCTGTCTCTCTCTGTCTCAAAATAAATAAACGTTAAAAAAAAAATTTTTAAATAAATCCAATTTTGAAAAAAAAATTAGTCTTTTTTGGCTCCAATTCTAATTTAGTTTCATCTTCTTGTTTTAATTATTGTATCTGCTATTATGGCTTCTTTCTGGGACTTTTAACAACTTGTGTTTTGTCTGGGATGAGAGCTAGGATACCATGAATGATTTGCTTAGTTAAATCCTTAATTTTGCCTTTTTTTTTTTAACTGAAGATAATATTCAGAAGTCATTAACATTAATTACATAAAGAAAAACAACAATCTTTGAAAGTCTCCTGTTATGGCTTGTGGGGGTGCTCTGTTGTGAGTGCTTTATTAAAACACAGAATTTATCGATGCAGGTCCCTAATGACAGGCATAGAAAAGAAACCTCCGTTTATTTATTTAAAATAGCACTGTTCCCATGCTTCTCAGTAATGCATTGAAAAGTACATGGCGTGAGGTTAATGGGCATTGTCCTTCGCAGTACGTGCTAGAATTATAAGCGTGTACTTAAACTTCTCTGATTACAGGGGCGCCTGGGTGGCGCAGTCGGTTAGGCGTCCGACTTCAGCCAGGTCACGATCTCGCGGTCCATGAGTTCGAGCCCCGCGTCAGGCTCTGGGCTGATGGCTCGGAGCCTGGAGCCTGTTTCCGATTCTGTGTCTCCCTTTCTCTCTGCCCCTCCCCGGTTCATGCTTTGTCTCTCTCTGTCCCAAAAATAAAAAAAAAAAAAAAAAAAAAAAAAAAACGTTTTAAACTTCTCTGATTACAAAAGTAATACCTGGTCATCATACCAAGTTTAAAAAATACAGCCACTACCAAGGAATAACAGCTTCCTTTCACTCTGTATTTTCTGCTTATATTTTGCTTTCAGTATTTTTAGCAGTTATAGGTATTTTTTTAACTTTATTTACTTATTTTGACAGAGAGAGAGAAAGTGTGCGTGCACACGGGGGAAGGGCAGAGAGAGAGGGAGAGAAAGAATCCCAAGCAGGCTCTGCTCAGTGCAGACCCCGATGCGGGGCCCAGTCTCACAACTGAACTGTGAGATCACGACCTGAGCCACCATCAAGAGTCAGGTGCTTAACCGACCGAGCCAGCCACCCAGGCACCTCTAACAGTTACGTGATTCTTGTTTCCTATTTTGTGACCTTTGTTTCACCTAGCATTTTTATAATACTTCATGCATGAAATGAAATTATCTTGGAAAGCACAGCTTTTAAACTAACGTTATGCTGGACACTACAATGTGTTTTATTCCTTACTTTGGGTCATTTAATTGTTTACTTTGTAGTGGTGGCTGTTATAAATGGTGCATTGATAAACATCATGGTAAATACTTTGCATTCATTTGTGGGTTTTCTGGGAACCGATTCTTGGCCGAATGTCTTGCAAATCTTGTAGTTGCTTTAATAAAATATATGCTATTTAATTCTATGAAAATATGAAGGAAATTTTTATAAATTTTGTTAATGTGTATTTATTTATTTATTTATTTATTTTTTTAAGTTTATTTATTTTTGTGACAGAGAGAGACAGAGCATGAATGGGGGAGGGTCAGAGAGAGAAGGAGACACAGAATCTGAAACAGGCTCCAGGCTCTGAGCTGTCAGCACAGAGCCCGACGCGGGGCTCGAACTCACGGACCGCGAGATCATGACCTGAGCCAAAGTCGGCCGCTCAACGGACTGAGCCACCCAGGTGCCCCAATGCGTATTTATTTTTAAGAGATAGAGACAGAGCGTGAGCAGGGGGTGAGCAGAGAGAGAGAGAGAGAGAGAGGGAGACAGAAACTGAGGCAGGCTCCAGGCTCTGAGCTGTCAGCACAGAGCCCAACTCGGGGCTCAGACTCACATATTGCGAGATCACGACCAGAGCCGAAATCGGACGTTCAACGGACTGAGCTACCCAGGTGCTCTTAAAGGAAATTTTTAATACCGATTTTTGATTCTGAGTTGAAAGATCCTCCTATTTTTTAATTGACAGTAAGTGTAAAATCTGCAATTTTATTATTTGTTAGTAATAAAGGGACTATTTAGCAGGCTCCTTGCTGTCAGTGCAGAGCCAGACATGGGGCCCAGACCCACGAACTGTGAGATCGTGGCCTGAGCCATAACGAAGAGTGGGATGCTTAACCAACTGAGCCACCCAGGCACCTCTAAAATGTTTCAGTTTTAATACTGTGCATTGGGCCTATAGCTTATTTTTGCAGTATCTCTAAACAGTACCCATGAAAGTGTAACTGTCTATTTATTGTAAAGGAAAGATTTAATTATATCAAGAATACTGAAGTAAAATTAAGGAAAATCATTTCTCTCCAGTATTTCCATACATTTTTTAAAACTGTGATTTGATGTTGGTACGTAATGAAAGAGTTGGCCAAAAAGCATTGAAGAAAAAAGTATGCTCTTTTTTAATAGTTACACACAAAAAGCAGCACGAATGTAAGAAATGACATAAAGATGACAGTGAATCTAAAGCTGGAGTAAAGATGTATTTCAATTTCAGTATCAAAGGATTGTGTGAAATATTTCAGTGTTAGCACTTGATGCAGAAAACTCTCAATATTTCTTTTACTGTAGAATCTAGGGATAAATTCTCTTCAAAAAGAATTTTTTTTAATTTTTGAGCAAGAGAGAGAGAGAGAGCGTGAGTGAGGGAGGGGCAGAGAGAGGAGGAGACATGGAATCAAGCAGGTTCCAGGCTCTGAACGGTCAGTGCAGAGCCCGATGGGGGGCTCGAACTCACAAACTGTGAGATCTTGACCTGAGCCGAAGTCGGACGCTTAACTGACTGAGCCACCCAGGTGCCCCTGGGGATAAATTCTCTTAACCTGGATGTCTTCATTAAACTGTCCCTCTTTTCCACATCCCTCAGTGAATTTTAGTTCATATTGGTGATATACATCCCTGGAGTCTTTTTGCTTTCGTTCCTCCCCACCCTGCCTCTCTTTTTTCCTGTCTGTGAGTCTCAGGCTTTAGCTTGAAACCTGATGGCGAAGGGAAGTCCCATGGCAACATCTATGCAGCAGTTGGAGAGCAGTCAGTCCAGACCGGAGGGGACCAGGAGGGTCCCTAGGGGGAGGTCTCCAGGAAAAAAACAAAAATGGCACAGATGTGCTACCTGCTGGACGTGCCTGTGCTTAGAGTGGTTTTAGAGTTCTTTTGGAGAATTCGGAAGACATCCAGTCCGGAAGGATGCACAGAAAATAAAGCAAATTTTAAAATGGGGCATGTATTAACTTGAGAAGAAGAAAACCCAAAAGGTGAAGAGTAACAAAGTTGTAACATGAAAAGAAAGGATCCGTCGTTGCCCAGGTCTAAGAGGTATTGGCACAGGGATAATGCAGATTCCAGGTAGAACTACACCAGGAGGCTGGTGGGCAGAGAAAGGGTGGGCTCAGGCGTGCAATTTCACCCTCACAGTGAGAAGGCCTACAGTGAAAAAATCAAGAAAAACAGCTATGTAAGCACAGAATTCAGCAATGGAGGAGGGAGTCGTGTAGCAGAAGTGACCGCTCAATGAGATAACAATCAATGATTTTTATTACCTCTTTGTGCTACGGAGAAATTTATCACATAGGTCTGGCAGGAAGAAGGGGAGTTTAAGGCTTCCAGGCAGTTTTTCTAGTTTAGAAAATACCTTCTAATATTACAAGTTGCAAGTCAAATTACTTTTAAGGGGGTCTCCTTATTTAGCTAACTTTTTTTTTTTTTTAATTTTTTAAATGTTTATTTATTTTTGAGGGAGACAGAGCACAGGCAGGGGAGGTGCAGAGAGAGAGGGAGACACAGAATGGAAGCAGGCTCCAGGCTCTGAGCTGTCAGCACAGAGCCCGACACGGGGCTCGAACCCACGAACTGTGAGATCATGACCCAAGCTGAAGTCGGATGCTAACTGACTGAGCCACCCAGGCGCCCCTAGCTGTCTAACTTTTAACTGGAAAAAACTAACCTCTGATTGGATAGCTGAGCTTGTTGTGGGGTATATATCGACCTCATAAGATGTGTGCTTCTCCTTGGCTCTAATTTATGACTGTACGTAGATAAAATTACCTTTATACCTATTTTATAGAATTTAGGGCATTAACGACGTGAGATGTTACAGAGGTTTGTATTTGTGATAGTCTTTACTCTGGAAACACACTGATCCTCTCTAGTTTAGCAACAGGGGTTTGTTCAGGGACCAGACTCAAAGATGATCAAAACCAGCCTCTTCTTCCCTGGAAGTTTTCCCCCCACCCACCCACAAATTTCCAGTCCTAGTAAGCATCCACTTCATGACCGGATTAATGTGAACTTTTTTTTGGTTAAGTATTAGGATGAAGGATTGGTTTAAGAATAGGAGTTAGGGAGACGGTGATGGTGATAGAGTGCCCTGGAGCAAAGCATAGAAGCTTCTTGAGAGTAAAGGGTAGAGGATCGTTTTAGCAGAAAATCCCTTTTGAATACCATTTATAATGGTAATGGAGTTTAGAAACTTCTTTTGGATTTTCATGTTGTACCTTAAGAGTTAGGGTCATAGGGGCGCCTGGGTGGCTCAGTCAGTTGAACATCCAACTCTTGATTTCAGCTTGGGTCATGATCTCATGGTTTGTGAGTGTGAGCCCCACATTGGGCTCTCTGCTGACAGTGTGGAGCCTGCTGAAGATTCTGTCTCTCTCCCTCTCTCTCTGCCCCTCCCCTGCTCGTGCTGTCTTTCTCTCTCTCTCCCTCAAAATAAATAAAATTTTATTTTATTTAGAATTCCAAGAAAAGAGAGTAATGTTTATGAATGCTGACCATTAATTCCTGTCGTATTTACATGCTTTCATTAAATGATGGGATGTATGTGGTGTTTAGTAGGTGCTTGATGTGTAGATGTAAACCTCTCGAGGGGGAGTACTTCTATCTTTTTATGACATTAAAATTTGGGGCCATCCTGTTGGTTTGTTGATTAGGTTCATGCATTTTCAAGAATGTGTCACCTAGCTCAAATTTCCCCTAAACCTTACCCTTCAATATTAACTACTTTGCTAAGAATGTGACATGTGACCTTGTTTGTGTTTATAACCTAACGGTGTGGCCATCACTGAAGAAGGCCCCCTTCTTTATTGTGGGGTGTCTTTGAAACAATATCAGTTCAGGATTGCTAGATTCTAATGATTGGGTCATGTGGTTCTCTGTTTTTGCTTTATTGAGAACGTAGAGTTATCATATCAGGGGCTATGATATTCTGTGTTCTCTAAAGCATATTTAATACATGAGGCTCATGTTCAATGTGCCAAGAAGTTACTGTCTTTAAAATTTGAGCTTTTTTTCTCTTCTTCCACTTTTTGTTCCCAATTTAAGTTCTTAGAATTCCCGATTGAGTCTAAATTCATGGGAACCAATGCACATATTTTCTTCAGTAAATTTTAACTATGTTGTCTATGATCTTTGACTTTAAGTACCTTTGGTCACTAGACCCTTCACTGCACTTCATATGTCAGTAACTTTTAACCTCCTGGTATTTCCCGATTCCCCAGAGACCCCCGGGCCCTCACATTAGTCACTTGACCCCACGTCTTTAACCTCCACCGATCAGTGAGCGTTCAGTGAGCTCTGCTCACTCACAGCTGTGCTTCCTGACTTGACGTGGTGGTCAGCCATTCCTGTTGTATCTTCCTAACCTCCGGCTCCCTCCGCAGGCAGCTGTTCCAGGCATCCCTCCCTTCAGCTCCCTGGAATGGGCTCTCTGCTGCCTTTCCCATCAGGTCCTTCAGACGCCTCTCTGTCCTCTTTAACCTCCCAGTGGTCTCTAACTCTGTGGCCCAGTGCCTTCTCCCCGCACCATTATTATGCTGCTGCTTCTGTTTATCTCTCTGCTGACTCTCCTTCTCCTTCTCTGGCTCGTTTTTCTGTAGCCCACTTCGAAAATCCTCAATATCGGTGTTTCATAGGAGTCCTCCCGGGTGGTTCATTTTCTCGCAATACACATAACTTCCTAGGAAGCACCATCAGTGCAGTGGCTTCCCAAGGGCTGGCTTGATGATTCTCGAGCTATTAATCCATGGTTATGTGAGTTTCCATAACTATAATCAACAAATGGTTAATGTGGCCTTCTCGGATTAAGCAAAGAACACAGGAGCATGGGCTACGCCTATTCCATTTTTCTCTGTTGGCTTATTGTACCATTTGGGATACAAATCTGTTTGAGGCAAAGGGTTGGATTGTTTTCAGCTTCTATTAAAAGTCTCCTGGACCCTTGATTTCATGCAGAAGAATTAATTGGATTTGAATGAGGTTAATGTAGAAACTCTAATATTGATGCGGAAATACACCTCACACTGGGCAATCTGTCATGTTTTGAGTTTTCTGCCCATCAATGACAACTAGTAGCAAGAATAAAATGAATCAAGTTTAAATCCCTAGGGAGTACTTATATATTCACTTTTCACATATATTTTTAAAGAGATGAGGATACAATTATAGAAATAAAGAAATGGATGACAGGCTGAACCTCAAAAAAAAAAAAAAAAAGAAATGAAGCTAGACATGGTAAGCAAAATCCTTTCTTATATTTCAAAAAGCATTTTTAGATACTTTAACTTAAATAAGATTTCTTGCTTTATATATATATACATATATAGATGTGATCTCAGTGTTGGAATTAGCATCTTCCACTGTGAGGAAATGTTACATTTGTACTAAAAGTGTAACTGGAAAGAAGAGAATTAATTTCTTCTGAATGCAAAACGTTTTTGGAAAACTGCCCTAATGTAAGAATGGCAATTCAACAGCTGCCCAGATGAGTAAAGTTACCTAAGGATTTATTGTTGCAGTTAATGAATGTTCACTTGTACGTGAGAACTGTTACCAGGGATGTCTTTTGTACTCAGTGGGATTGTTGGCTTCTCATGCCATTACCTCTGTTTTTCAAAAAGGGAGCCTCCTATATATGGTCTTAAATTCACCTCTTATATGGATTTAGGTAAATAGCCAGCTATCCAGATGATTTGAACATCAACCAAAAAAATGAAACATCTAGAATTACCATGTCATGAGTAGCATGAGTGGGAAGGGTGTCAGGCCAAGAGAGGGAACTGACCTTTTGTTTCTTTTGACTGGGAGAGAGACAGTCATGAATAAATACTGCATTAAACCATAAAATGTGTTGCTTTTAACTTAGGTAATAGAGATCCTGTGTCCTGTTAGCCTTAATGCATTTTTAGAAAGTCTACTTCTGGGGCACCTGGGTGGCTCAGTCAGTTAAGTGTCCGACTCTTGATTTCAGTTCAGGCCATGATCTCACGGTTTGTGAGATCAAGCCCCACATGTTACCACAGACCCCACTTGGGATTCTCTCTCTCCCCTCTCTTTTCTGCCTTTCCCCTGCTCTCTCTCTCAAAATAAATAAACTTAAAAAAAGAAAATGTGCTTTTGCCCATGAAATGGCAAATCAACTTACACTTTTCTTAGAAGGTTTGGATAACCAGTGTTCTTACCCCAAGTCAAAGGTCTGTCCTCAGCTTTTTTCTAAAACCACAACATTTCCGGGTTAAAACAACTGAGACTCTAAGTATAACTTTCGTCTAATCTACATTTCAGTCATGTTTATAATTTTAAGTGAAAGACAGAAACTGTAATATTTGGAATGAGAGGTATCCTAAAATTAATCACCCCGTGTCATTATCAGCCCTAATCATACTCAGATTCCTCATTTATAAATGTGAAGGCTAAATGAGAGCTTTGCCTTCTTCAAACACCTTCTGTGTGCTCCAGGGCCTTCCTTTGAAAAACTACTTAAAGATCTAGTTTGATTTAAAGGCTGAGCTCCCGCATGCCTGAAATGCTTCCTCTTCAAAATATTTGCTCCCTGGAGAGGTCAGCTGAAGATGAAGTTTTCATGTGACTTTAGATTGTTGACCTGGAAGACCATTTGGGTCATGGAAATGGCTTTGGCACAGTTTCACCGCTTTCTGGTTGACAAGGGGCCAGGACGGGAGGGCGGGGCTGGCTGTGCAGAGCCGGGAGGAACTAGGCTGAGAACGTTTGAAGCCTGAATGCACCTACTTCTGGGGCCTTTGCTTTTGCTTGAGAGAATTTTAAACTATGGCATGTGTAAATGTGCCGTAGCTTGTATGGGCACACCTTTAAATGATTCTGCAGCTACAAAATGCATTCGCTCTTTGCCCAGCGTGTAAAATTTGAATGACGCTTGTGCTCTGTTGGAAGGGCACAGACGTTTTCATTATAAAATTCATTCAAGCAGAAAAGGAGCAGAGTGAGCAGAAATTTTCATTTACATCCGTGATTGAAGTTGCGACGATAAAAGAAAATTACTAGGTTTAAGAATAGCCATGTTCTCATTCTCTCACACGACCCAAGGAGTTGCGTCAATATGGAAAATAATACGTTATTGGGGAAGGCTCTGATCAGTAGTCTCAAGTTTTGCATATCCTTTAACTGACCTCAGATTTTTCTAGGGTTTTTGAGTTATCTTGAAATAGATTACAATACTCCCTTTTTAAAAATCAGGTCCATTATTTGTTATAATGTGGGCTTTAAGTTTCATTACCACAGAGATTCACAGCAGTTTCTTAGCTTTTATTGTATTAGCAGGTGTAGACAGATAACTCAGTTAGGCCAGTCTTAGAAGCCATGAGATACTGGATTAGAGACATGGAATCAGAATTTTCCAGGGAGAATTTTCTGCTGAACAGTTTGTGATATACATCTTGGAAGCCTTAAGGTGGTAATTTCATGCCCCAAACCCTCTTCGTTAGAAGTCCAGAAATTCAGTTCTCTCAGGAATGGCAAGCCTTGGCAGATTGATTTATAATAATGAAACTAAGCCGTGTGTACGAGTCTGAGTGGCAATTTCTAAGTCCACAGTGGAGTGGTAAGACAGGGAGAGATTCTTTTTTTATTTTTAAATATTTATGTATTTATTTTGAGAAAGAGAGCATGCACATTTGAATGGCAGAGGGACAGAGAGAGAGGGACAGAGAGAATCCCAAGCAGGCTCCATGCTGTCAGCTAAGAGCCTGATGCAAGGGCTCAGGCTCATGAACCATGAGATCACGAGCTGAGCGGAAATCAAGAGCCAGACGCTTAACTGATTGAGCCACCTGGGCACCCCAGGACAAGGCAAGATTCTGATTTAGCTGAGATCCAATCCCCATTGAAAAAAATCACATGATTTTTGAAACACAACTCAGTGGAACTGGGTAATTTCTAAAACATATTTTTATTGAAGAGCTTGATGAATCGTGTATCCTAATTATATTTATTCTATTAGATAGAATAAATCCTTCTTCCCTAGATGATGTTGCAGGTACAGTGACAGAACTCTAATTCTTTTTTCAATGTTTTTAACAAAGCCTTGAGGACTTAGCAGTGTTCTGATACCAGTAGAAGGTTGTGCTGATTCCAAATACTGTACCCTAATTATTTCCTAGCTAGCTCTTTTGTTAAATACTGTCATGTCTTGGGGCGCCTGGGTGGCTCAGTCGGTTGAGCGTCCAACTTCAGCTCAAGTCACGATCTCACGGTTTGTGAGTTGGAGCCCCGCATCAGGCTCTGGGCTCAGAGCCTGGAGCCTGCTTCCAATTCTGTGTCTCCCTCTCTCTCTGCCCCTCCCCCGTTCATGCTCTGTCTCTCTCTGTCTCAAAAATAAATAAACATTGAAAAAAAAATTTTTAATAAAAAAAATACTGTCATGTCTTTTCTTTTTCATTTTTTATTCCCTCTTTACCTCCTTTTGCCCTAAATAGCTATGTATCTGCTATATATATATATATATATAGTTTTTGAGAGAGAGCATGAGTGGGGGAGAGGGGCAGAGGGGGGCCAAAGACAGAGAGAGAGAGAGAGAGAGAGAGAGAGAGAGAGAGAGAGAGAGAGAGAGAGAGAGAGAATCTTAAGAACCTGACACAGGGCTCAATCCCACAACCCTGGGATCATAACCTGAGCCAAAATCAAGAGTTGGACGCTCAACTGCCTGAATCACCCAGGTACCCCTATATTTTTTCCTAGAAGTTTTGAGTTGGAGACCCCCTGAAATATAAAGCAATACTTATTCCTCTGGTCACTAGGAGACAACTCCATTGTCTCCCAATACTGGACATTTCAAGTTGGGGCTGGACACAAGAGGACCCAGAAGGGACACTTACTAAGCACTCAAGGGGCACAGTGTGGCAGCTGGGTCTCAGGGGTCTCACGCTTACGAGAGAGACAAGCTGGAACAATAGGTGTGAGCATGATGAGTGCGTGGGGAGGTCGCTAGCTGATGGTCAGCACTGGTGATTCATGGATTCTTGTCCCAGGCCAGACTGGCAGGGACTTGGGAAACCTTCTCTGCCAACCTTAGTGAGTGATGAAGAGTTGGGGATGCAGGGGCATAATGAGTAGCTGTAGTGGATGAAGAGGAGTAGGGAGAGCTCAGAGGTAAGTTTCTGCTCACAAAGCGGTTCACTGGATGGAGTTCAACATTTCAGAACATTTCCACGTGTGACACGATAGGTGGTCCAGCTTCTGGAATATGGACAATCTGAGTGTTGCAGAGGTACAGTCCGTGAGGATTGGCACATGAATTGTGACACATATTAATTGAGAAACAGAAGCGTTATTAAGTGAGCAGGGGGACCTGGGTGTTATAACCACGTAGAATTTGTTCAGCAGGCCCTGCCATGTTTGGCTCCCCTAAAATGCTGGATGTTGGCGCTATTCCCTTCTCTTGCTTCCACATAAGATAGATTTTTGACCTGAGGCGCCTGGGTGGCTCAGTCGGTTAAGCATCCAACTCTTGATTTCGGCTCAAGTCATGATCTCATGGTTCATGAGTTCGAGCCCTACGTCGAACTCTGTGCTGTCAGCTCTCTGCTTGGGAGTCTCCCTCTTTCTCTCTCTCTTTCTGTCTTTCTACCCCTCCCCCATTTGCACTCTCTCTCACTCCCTGTGTCTCTCAAAATAAATAAATAATCATTAAAAAAAATAAAAAGATAGATTCTGATCCAGTGAAGAAGTGCTTATTATTCTTTGGGTACAGTTCTAAAATTTGGCGGTCCAGTGTCCGTCTGCTAAAGTCAGTACCCTCTCAAGTAGGTGTCCAGCTAGTGACTGGAATGTCAACTGAAAAGTCAACATTGAAAGACTAGAGGAAGTTGTTGAACCCCTAGGCATGGATGACAGTACAGTTGGCTCTTGAGCAACATGGGGTTCAGGGGTGTTGAGCCCCAACAAAGTCAAAAAAATCACATATAACTTCTGACTCCCCAAAACTCAACTACTAATGGTCTACTCTTGACCTTTCTGATACCATAAAGTCACTTAACACAGACTTCATATATTGTACGTATTATATACTGTATTCTTACAATAAAGTAAGGCGGAGAAAAGAAAATGTTACTAAGAAAACCCTAAGGGAAAGAGTACTGTACTGTGTTTGTTGAGGACATTTTGTGCGTGAGTGGACCCGCACAGTTCAAACCCGTGTTGTTCAGGGGCCGATTATATCTGAATGAGAAAGTAGGAGCACAAAGTAGAGGGCGGTTGTCTTGTTTTAAAATCAGAATTACTATTTTTTTTAATGAAACACATTTATTTATATTCTGCAACCTAGATAATAAAACAATATAGGAGGCCTGAAGTGAATATAAAATGTCAAAGCTAATAGCATAATCTAATATTCAGCCTCTGATCCAATGATCACTCCTTAGATAAAAATTTATCTACATTAAAAACTGACTTGAGATGATAAAATCAGAATTATTAAAAGATGAATCAGTGAGGGATGCCTGGGTGGCTCAGTCGGTTGAGCATCCGACTTCGGGTCAGGTCGTGATCTCAAGGGTGGTGAGTTTGAGCCCCACATTGGGCTCTCTGCACAGAGCCTGCTTCAGATCCTCTGTCCCGCCTCTTTCTCTGCCCCTCCCCTGCTTGTGTGCATGCGCTCTCTCTCTCTCTCTCAAAAACAAATAAACATGAAAAAAATAAAAGATGACCCAGTAAAAGGGAAAGAACAAGTAGCTCAGGACAGCGAATGAAATACAAGTGCTGTCTCCAGAATCGGGAAGCTAGAGAAGAAGAAAAGAGCCAACTGCTGTGGTGAAGAAAACGGACAGCAAATTTGAGAGCAGATTAATATGCTTGTTGCTGTAAACCTTAAGAGAAGACTTGAGGGGCGCCTGGCTGGCTCAGTCTATTAAGCATCCGACTTCGGCTCAGATCATGATCTCATGGTTGGTGAGTTCGAGCCCCGCATTGGGCTCTCTGCTGACAGCTCGGAGCCCGGAGTCTGCTTTGGATCCTGTGTCTCCCTCTCTCTCTCTGCCCCTCCCCTGCTCATGCTCTGTCTCTCTCTGTCTCTCAAAAATAAATAAACGTTAAAAAAATTTTTTTTTTAAAAAAGAGAGAGAAAGAGAGAGAAGACTTGAGGAAGATTGTTCCAGCAAGGCCAGATGGTAACGGGCTGGAAAAAGGCAGTCAGGGGTTTGGAAGTGATAGTCCCCAACTCTGTTGAGAGGTTTATCCGTGAAAATGCCTCTTCCTGTCTTGATGACGGCCTACCTCACACGTGGGTTTCTGAGTCTGGTATGTGGAAAAAACGGGCTGTGTATTTTTACCTCTCTGTATAATTTAAGGTTTTGGTAATAAGTGGTGGTTCTCTGGCCTCACGGCACCTCATGCTGATTGGTATTTTGTTAGCAATTATGTGGCTTTTTAAAAGGCCCATATATAACCCTAATTAATTGCATCTTTAAAATCTATCAGCCTATGAATATTTTAATAAGGCAGAAAAAAAGTGTTAGGAGAAAGCAGCCAGTGAGGATACTTGTGTTTCCGAGAGACAGAATAAAGAATTTAGGACACTATCCCTCTACTTTCTGCTTTTCCCCCCTCTCCTCTCGATATTCAACACTGGGCTAGGCTAAAGATGAGTCGGCTTAGGTATAAAGGAAGCCTGATTTAAATTTCCACATCCGAATTGATCACATACTCTATAAATAAAAATTAAAATATGAGAACTGCAAAAGGAGAAGTGAGAGAAAAGGGCTGTTTACTGGTAAATAGGGTTAATGGTGGTAACAAATTGAATTGTAGTGATCTTCCTCTCGGTGATTAAAATGTACGATATTCCAGCGATGCCCGGGTGGCTCAGGCGGTTAAGCGTCCGACTCTTGGTTTCTGCTCAGGTCATGATCTCCCGGTTTATGGGTTCGAGCCCCACATCGGGCTCTGTGCGGAAGGCCCGGAGCCCGCATGGGATTCTTTGTCTCTGCCCCTCCCTGCTGTGCTCTTTGTCTCAAAATAAATAAATAAACTCAAAACAAAATGTCTGGCATTCTGATAGCATATAGAACTATGAATACAGCCTTTTCCGTGTATTCACACTTAGGATTTATTTCTCCGTGTAGGCCTTTATCTTTGGATTTATCTTTGGATTCAGATTTTACCCCATAACCTCAACCTGCCCACATGCAACTGCCTACTCGTTGAAAGATATTCCTGATCTCTGAAATTTGACCCTAAGCTAGTACTGCCCTGTGGTGGCCACCAGCCCCGTGTGGCTGTTGAGCATTTGAATTGTGGCCAGTCCAGACTGACACGTGCCATAATGTAAAATACACGGCAGATATTGAAGAGTTAGTCTGGAAAATGGCGGGGGGAGAATGTAGACCGTTTTAGGGATAATTTTTTACATGGATTGCATGTTGAAATAACAACGTTTAGGATCTGCTGGGTGAAATAAAGACTGTTACCAAAACTAAGTTGACCTTTTTTAATGTGACTCCTAGAAATTTAAAACTGCTTACGTGGCCTGTGTTCCAGTGGACAGCACTCCTCTGTGCTCTTTTATGAAGGACTCTGTGTCTCCTTCATGGAGCTGGGTCCACAGTGGGATTCAGCAGTACTGAGTGGGAGCAGAGATGATCTCTTAAAATTAAACCAAATTGTTTCAGGTGTTAATTTTTATCCTTGTCCCGCATCTTCTCTGAGCTCCTATGGCCAGAAGGTATCACTCTCCTCCCCTTTTCATGCATGGAAATCACTAAATCCTCCTGAGTCACTGTGTCACTTTCTCCCTTCCGGCTTCAAATGCAGAATTCTTTCTACCCTATTCCTAAAATTGTGCCAGAATGAGAAATCTATGGGACAAGACCCAGGCTTATGGGAAGAAGGCATGAATAACTTGATTATATATATATATATATATATATATATATATATATGTATATATATATATATATATATATATGTATATATATATTTAACGTTTATTTATTTTTGAGAGACAGAGACAGGGCACAAGCATGGGAGTGGCAGAGAGAGGGGGGAGACACAGAATCCGAAGCAGGCTCCAGGCTCTGAGCTGTCAGCACAGAGCCCGACGCGGGGCTCAAACCCACCGACCGCGAGATCATGACCTGAGCCGAAGTCGGGTGCTTAACCGACTGAGCCCCCCAGGCGCCCCGTTATGCTGTGCGTATTTTAACGTAATTAAAAGAAAAGGCAAAAGACAGGCCATTGTAACAAGTGTTTCATAATAACCTGTAACCTGAAAAAACAAAGCAGCCCAAAACGTTAATAAGATTAGTTATAATGGATTACCTTCAGTCGATTCTCGCTGCCTGAAGGAACAGCTGAATCAAATCACTTGGGAACTTGTTACACAGGCAGACTGGGTCCCACCTTCAACCTGTCCAGTCAGAGATTGTGCTTTAACTAGATCCCCAGGCGATGCGTGTGCGCCTCGAAGCCCGAGAAGCCCCCTGCTGTTCGCACAGTTTCTCAGTGTAGTCGGTGAACCACCTGAATCAGAATCCCTCTGGGGAGGTCTGTTTTTTAGGCACATCCCACACGCCCAGATGCAGGTGCTGGGATCAGAGGGAGGAAGGTTAGGTCTATATGCTGAGGCCGCACGCCAGAGGTTTCCGAAGCATTTTAGAGTTTGTACACCCCTGATCTGGAAAGACTTAGCCATTATTTTCATAATTCTGTCTTTTAACTGATGTTGGAATTACTACAGATGTAAGTAACAGAGAAGGCCCATTGTTGATAAAACAATGAATATGAGTAATACAACAAAAGAGAGGCAACAGATTTAACTAATCTAGGGTCGGTTAGCCAGGAAGCCGTGACGCAGAATTTGTGGAATGTGGTAACACTTTACTCGGGTGTAGTGAGCATTACAGTTGAGCCAGACCTGGAGCCCAGCCTGGTTCTGTTATTAGCTGTGCAGAAATTATTCTTCAAGCGTGAGATTCCTCACTTGTGAAGGGTAATTGAATTCTATGATGTTGCATGTACATTTCTAAGTCAAGGTTAAACTTAGAAACCAAAGCGTCTCCTTTCCTATTGATATGTGTGAGGACTCTGAAATTCTTCAGGTTTTTAAAAGAATTTAAATGCTGCACATCACACAAATGATTTGGTGAGAGATTTGCTTAGAAGACTGTAAACCAAGCTCTGTCTAGTTATTATAAATGCCATAGAAGAGAAGCCCATCTTAGCAAGATCTTTTTAACCCCAGTTTCTTCGCAGCTATAGTAATTTCACGGACACCGTTTTGAAGGCCAGAATGGTGATGCAAAGGCAAATGGGTATGAAATTTTATATGGAGACTTCCAAAAAAGTTTTTAAGTCAACTTGAAGTTTTAGACTTAGAGAAAAATTGAGATGATGGCCCAGAGGATGCCCATATACCCCCTCAACCAAGTTTCCCTTATTATTAACATCTAACATTGGTCTGGTACATTCCTTACAATCAGTGAACCAGTTTTGAAACCTTATTATTGATAAAGTTCATACTTTGTTCAGATTTTTTTTAATTTTCAGGGTCCCCTTTAGGAAACCCATCACATTTGGTTGTCAGATCTCCTTAGCCTCCACTTCGCTGTGACAGCTTCTCAGACTTGCCGTGTTTTAAATGACCCCAGCAGTTTTTAGGGGTACCCGTCAGGTATTTTAGGTCGTGCTCCTGTGTTGGAATTGTCTCATGGTTGGACTGGTGTCACGAGTGTTTTGGAAGACCACAGGAGTAAGGTGCTCTTCTCATCGTATGTTATTTGCGCATGTTATCAACTTGGTATGTCACCGTTGATACTGACCGCGATCGCCTGGCTGGGGTGGGGTTTGTCAGCTTTCTCCAGTGTAAAGTTACTCCCTTTTCTACCATTGCCTGCTGTGTTCCGGAAGGAAGTCACCATGGGTAGCCTACAAGGAAAGGAGTAGAGATTTATGCTTCACCTCGTAGAGTGAGGGTAGAGTATCTATGTAGATTATTTGGAACTCTGCTGCACATACTTGTCCCTTTCCACCTATTTATTTATTTATTCAGTCGTTTGTACTTAGGAATACTTTGAGTTATAATCCAAGACTACTTGATATATTTTATGGCTCAAATTATTTCCGCGCTGGCCACTGGGAGCTTGTTCAGTGGGCTCTTGTGCTTATTTGAAATATCTTCTTCTTCTTTTTCTTTCTTTCTTCTTCTTTTTTTTTTTTTTTTTCTGAACAAGATGCTCCAGGCTCCTGTTGTTTATTTTCTGCACCACCCCCTAGAATCAGCCATTTCTTCAAAAAGCCTGTGTTCCTTTTATTGGAGAATGGTATTAATAATGGTGATGCAAAGGCAAATGGGTATGAAATTTTATATGGAGACTTCCAAAAAAGTTTTTAAGTCAACTTGAAGTTTTAGACTTAGAGAAGAATTGAGATGATGGCCAATTGAGATCTCCAATGGTATTGGAGAACTGAGATGTGGATGCTAAGTGTGGTCATTGCCTCCAGAATTCCTTACCTACTGGGTCCTCTCAGCTGAAAGAGGGAGCAATATATTTCTGTCCACTCACCCTTGTATTCTACATATCTGTACATACTCTTAAAGCCACGCATCTGTATCTGTATTAAGCCAGATACGAGTTCATCTTGATGTCTCCAACTCTCCTGTATTCCTACTACATGAATCATTTCACCTGCTCTACTTATCGGTAAATTCTCATTCCAACAGTGAAAAGCCTCGCTTCCAGCAGCCATCATCCATTTAGTTAATTATTCAATTTCAGCACACTTGCATAACCCAATCAGACTTGTTAACTCATTCCTACGCAAGGTTTTTTAAAAGCTGCAGAACTGCCAACAAATCTTCATTTTGTTCCTGTCTTTTAAAAATATATCCGTTGTGCAGTTTTCATTGGTTAAGACCAGTGTTATTCAGAGTCTTGGTCAAACGCTATTTCTTTTACCCAACCTGGCATTTATGCATGTGTATAAGGCTGTGCTCCCCTCACTTGAATAAATCAGACAGACAATTTAAGTGAACCTTCTGGTTTTCACTTTATTTTTGCCTTTACCTTAACATGATCCATTTAGTGTCTGCCCTCTGGCAGAGACTTCTGAGGCTAAGAATGCTCAGTTCTGTTATCTAGTAATAGTTACAATGAAATGTTGGCAGTAACAACAGTCCCTTCTTAAAGCAGTTTGTAATTCACCCTTTTGTCCCCTTGGAGAACCCAGTAACTCCCTCTATGAAGCAAAACTTAACCACAGTTTTATCACAGGAGGAGGTTTGTTGAGAAATATTTTGGCTACTCCGTAAGTATTCTTCCCATGTCTTGAGTACAAGTGCCTCCCAGAAAAATTTCTGTTTGTTAACATATGGAAGTTACAGAATACTGACACGTAATGAACAAATTCAAGAAAAAAATGTCCATGGAGGGAGAATCTAAAATGGTAAAGTAAAAATTTGCCGGAGTCAGTATCTGTCTACGGTCCTCATCATGCTATGCATTATGTAGTTGTGTGGGTTAATAAGCATGTAAATCTAGGACATTCTGCTTGTCCGCATGGCCACGAGGGACAGATGGAAGGTTCTTGTCCAGCCTGGTTTTGGTCATTGTCAGTATAAAGTATCCTCTAGCTACTGGAATAGGAACAAGTGAGATCCTTGACTCTGTTTGTCCCACACCCTTAGTTGATCCTTCAGATTCTTCCTTCAAACTTTATCCAGAATCTTACCATTGCTCACCATTCTCTACTATCATCTTGGTGCAAGACATTGTCATCTCCCACCTGGATTACTGTAACGGTTCCCTACCGGGTCTTTGTACTTCCAATCTGGACCTGTAGGACAGTAAGAATTCATTTAGAAAAACACTCCAGAGTCTTCTTGTGTTACTTAGGGTTCTGGCCAGAGTGTGGGCGATGTTTAGGACCCCGCACAGTCCACTGTCACTCACTCACCCATTGACCTCCTCCCCCTGTCATTCCTTTGTGGCAACACTGGCCTCCTCCCTATTCTGTGAACTCAGCAGGCATGCTCCTGCCTCAGGACCTTTGCACTTGTTCTTTCCTCTGCCCTGAATATTCTTTCCTCTGTTATCTTTCTGATTTGTTCCCTCACTTCCTTAGGCCTTCACTCAAATGCCATATTTTCAGGGAGGCTTTCCCTGACTACTCTATTTAAGATTCCACCTCCTCTGCATGACCCCCTCCCACCAATCCCTCTCCCTTTATCTGCTTTATCTCCATAGTGTTTATTACTGTTTGACATTCTGGTTTTGGGGTTTTTTTTTTCATCATTTCCCACTAGAATTTCATTTAGTTTCATCTCTTTTGTCCACTGTTGTATTCTCAGCATTAATTAAAAGTAGAAAGTATGCGGTTAAGAGTTAGCACAGGAAGCACTGACTGCCAGAGGGAATCCAGGAAACCCCGCCCCTCGCAGCCATACCCTCTGTAGAAAGTGAAAAGATTGGTCACGTGGATTCTGCACTCATAGGGACTCCATCCCGCTGTGTTGACCATGATTATTTATCCATTACATCATAAGCAATGCGCCAGCATAGAACCGTGGGACTATAACTGAACAGTGATGATGTACTGAGAATAAAACCTCACTGCCTTCAGCAGGCACATAGTAGGTGATCAGTAAACAATGAAGAGTAGTTGTTTCTATTCTTATTAAGTATAATTAATATTAATAGGAGAAGCAGTAGTGGTTGATGAATGGATGCCGGGGTGGGGGGGAGTAATAATTCCAGCAATAATAATTGTTGCAGGCACGGAACTGAGTGCTGTATGAATATTAACTCATTTCGTTTTCCCAGCTCTCCCATTTACTGTGTGTGACCTGGGCTGATTATATAATTTCTCAGGCTCACCTTCTCCCCTTACACAGTGAGACCACTGTAGTTGCCTCTGAGTGTGGTGTGAAGTGATGTACACAGAGCATTCATGGCCACGCCAGGCACGGAGTCCAGAATCACTGAAACCGTCCACATCTTTACCTGGAGGGCCAGGTCTGGGCCATGTCTCATCTCTCATGGTCAAGTATAGCACAAAGAAGCAAACAGGCTTTGCCACTTTTCAGTAATTATGTTGCCGGAACATTCTTACCCCGACCCCCTTTCTCATCTCCCCTTTCCTGAATCATTTTTAACTCTTGAGAGACCAGGAAGAGAGGACGCCCTTTGACCAAATCCATAGACCTCTGACATTTTTAGCCCTTTTATTCCCACGATTCTGGCCGACACCACTTTAGTCTTTGCAAGTTCATAGAAATATTTTTTAATTCTGAAATCTCTGTACCTTGAAGTTCTTAATTATGGTTCTGGAATCTGTAATCAATCTATTCAATCCCACTGTGACTCTGAAAAATCTCAGCCGTGTGCGATGTTGCTCTTTTCCTCTGACAGCCCCCAGCCTGTTTCTCCCCGTGCCGTGAATTCAAGGTCCAGGTGGTTTTCATTGTAGCACCTCATACTCAATTCTGGCTTCTTCCTGGAATCACCTGTCTTTTGAAAAGGCAGCTGAAGAAAATTGAAAAATACATTCCTAGATTTGAATTCCATGATCCGGGAGACTCCACTACTTGCCTGTTTAATATTTATTCCCACTTCTTCCTTTCTAAAAGAACCCCAGATTTTTTTTGTTCACAATGACAATGTGCTCTGCTGAAAATAGTCTCACAGATTCCCTTGCAGCTGAGTGCGGCCAGATAACATAGGGCTGGCATGTAGGATGTAGATAATGGGGAGGAGGGTGTCCATCCCGTGTAAAACAGCCAAGCTGCAGTAGGGCAGGAAAACAGACAGGAAGCCATCATCCCTTGGCCTGTTCCTCCTGTTTCCTGCATGCAACTTGGACTTGAAATGAAGACTTCAGTTACCGTGGCCATTTTGACCACGGAACATGAAGACAAAAACCACCGTGCTAAGGATGGCAATACAGAAAGATGGGAATAGCCTGGACCATGAGTGCATCATTGAAAATGTCTAGCAGCCCTAGCCTCAGTACCAGACTTCTTGTGTGAGAGAAAGAACCCCGTCGTGTCTTTAAGCCACTGCTCATCGTGTGTCCTGTTGTATGCCGTGCAGTGCATCCCCAGCTGTTTTATGTGGCTTGCCAGGTAATTTAAGTCTAGTTTTATCGTCAAATAGACTGCATTGTCGGTTATAACATTTCAGCCCTTTCTAGTCTAAAAGTGAATCTGCTTTTATAAAAGCCGAAGAGAATTTGCCAAATAACCCATTTCAACCAGAGTTTAAACAATGAGTTGAGTTACCACTCCTGGATGAAAAGCTTAGAGACTCAGATTTTTAGGCCAGTTCCACCGCCAACTGACTCTATGGGCAAGCCACTTGACCTCCCATCTGCAGAATGAGGTAATTTGAGCTAGACAATCCTCTCCAAGACCACCAAGGAGCCAGTGGATTTAAGGCCTGCAGAGTCCCGGTTGAACTGGGCATCATTGTGCATCTTGCCAAGACTTTTTGGCCAAACCCAGATCTTGTTCATTAGCTTTGAAAATCCCCTTTCAGTTGGAGTGTGTGTGGTGTGTGTGTGTGTGTGTGTGTGATATAAATTGTGAATTTTTTTCAACAAGAAACCAGATTGTATGCTTATTCATAAATGTGCACAGTATATATTGATGAATTTATCCCTAGGATTAAATGGTGCCAAATGCCCCAGAGGTCAGCATTAACAGGAATCTGATTTCTCATTATGGTACTTAATTTATTTTGATCGCTTTCACTTGAATTCTTTTAAAAATTGTGTGTATTTTTGGTTTTGGTTTTGGTTACCTGAAAGATCAAACCAAAGAAAACCAGAAGGTTTTTTAAAAAATTAAAAAATATTTATTTAAAAAATATGTTTCATACAGAAACTCCACGTAATACTGTCAGGGTTTTTTTTTTTGTTTTCTTTTGTTTTAATTAAAAGACTATTTTTTAAAGCAATTTTAGATTCACAGCAGCATTGAACGGAAAGTACAGAGAGTTCCCATGTGTCTCCAGTTGTATCATAGACATTTAAGAATAATTCTTTTAGACATTTAAGAATAATTCTTTTAGAATTAAAAGGGGAAAGAATATAGGCCATATTAAGCTAAACTAGCTTGTGAGAATGGATTTGTTACATTTTTACCACTGCTTTTTAATTCTTTATTAAAAATTGTTAACAGATTTTTGTGGTTTAATTGCTTAAAATTTCTGATGTGGAACATTCTAGTATGTTTCATCAATTTTGAAAGTAATAATTTAAGCAGGGCTGTAAAACCATCAAGCCATTGCCAAATTTTATTTTAATGTTAGAGTACAATGAGTTTCCTATTTTGCCATTAGTCCTGAGGGCTTATTAAATAACCAGTATTTATCCTTGGGGAAAAAAAAGCAATTTCATTTGAGGAGGCATATATTTCTTGGCTATATACATTGTTAGAAACCCAAGAGCATCTTTACAATGCTAAATGGAGGCTCCTTTTGCAAATTAAAAAAATTCTAATATCTTTTTACAAAGTAATGCAATACGTGTCCTTTTGATGAACATGACATTTACCAAGGCGAGTATCTTTCAACAACTTTGGCTTTTTGCATTAAAATCTAGTCTTCTGCAGACTGGCCTAAAGGCAAGTAAAACAAGACCTTCTGTTTGGGAGCTGTTAGCCAGTTTATGCTGCAAGAACT
Source organism: Neofelis nebulosa (assembly GCF_028018385.1). NCBI lineage: Eukaryota > Metazoa > Chordata > Mammalia > Carnivora > Felidae > Neofelis > Neofelis nebulosa. The sequence continues at coordinate 140,966,448 of NC_080786.1, read as the reverse complement.
CTTTCAGGTCAAGGTTGAGAGTATCCAATATTTGCTCCTTATTGTCTCATGAACTGAGTTAATAGCCTTGGGCCAGGCATTTGTCTTTCCGATAATTACTTGTAAAATTAAAAAAAAAAGAAAAAAAAGAGCACTTAGTGGTTGGACGTTTGTGAGTATGGCGGTATGGCTTGACTGACCAGAGCCAATAAAGGAAGGAGATACCTTCAAGCCTTTGATCACTTCTGGCCTCCTGTGGCCTTGAAAACTGGGATGCTGAGATACCAAGTATTCTTGCTAACAGCTACAGTTGACTGCCTTTCCTGAGAAACCATCAAGAGTCCACCTGGGGAAGGTGTATTGGCTTTGGAGGAGATTACTTTTATTTTCCATTCTCCATCTCCTCTGGATTTTAGTTTGGTTATTTTTGTTTTGTGTGATCGTATTCTGTACGTGCCCTATACTGTACATCTTACCGTTCAGCTCCGGGACTAGGTTGTCATCTCCTGAGAGTAGGTGGCCTTCAGCACGTGTCTTGGCAGTCTTTTCTCCCGCGGGAAGTGAGATTGATGCTATAAAAGGTCTGCGCACGGCTGTTGTGACGCTGAGGTGCAGTGACGTATGTGACTAGGTGTGTGGGTCCAAGGTGCCCAGGACTCCTGGGTTCCTCTGCCACGCCCCCTACTTGCAGCCTTTGGCGGCTCATATTTCTTGCATTCTCTGTGACTCACAATACGTTGCTCGGAGCATCACAGATTGTCTTAAAAGATTTAAGGAATGACAGGATGAAAGGCTCTTTATCCTCTATGGTTTGGTTAGGTTTTTATATAAATATTATTAATTAGACTAAGTGCTTAAGTATCAGGAAACATCTTGCGTGTTTGAGCCACAAACCGACTAAAGTTTAAGCGCCTTTATAGAAAATTTTAAAGAACTCTTTTCTATAACGGGAATAAACAAGTTTTTTTTTCTGCCCCCCTCTGAGGGCCTCTATTGCTCTTCAGGGTGCATTTCAGAATATTTTATGTTAACACCCTGTGAAAGAAGAAAATGTGTTCTTTGCTGGAGTGTGGACAACTTTTATATCTTATTTGGAGTCATTGGTTTAAATATGTTCTTGCATGTCTTGCCCAAAGGATGGCAGCACCCTACTCTGTGGCCTCCCTGCTTTCCTGGTCCACCTACGCTCGCTTGGTAAAAGAGTTTCTCAGAAAAACAAACTTGAGCATGTCATTCCTGTTTAAAGTATCTTTTGGCTTATGTTGCCTTCAAAATGGTATCCAGAACCTTAAATTTTCCAGGTAGGAGTCCACCATTTTTCTCCAGCCTCATTTACTTCTGGACTCCCTTATCCACTCACCTTGTATTCCAGCCATATTGAACTTTTGTCTCCTCCACAAATACCCTTGCCGTTTTTTCTCTTTTTTACACAAGAAATTCCCTCCTTCTGAAGGGCCTTTTGCCATTCATCCATCCATCTCTCCAGGATGGTCATGTCTGCCAGAACTGGGCCAGGGGTTGGGAGCTGAATGTTAAACAAGACAGGTAACTGTCCTTACATCATGGAGCTTCCATTCATTTCTACACGGCATCCTCCCACGTATCCATTTGGACTCATCTCTGATGTTGTTTCTACTTTGAGTTTTTCCCCAGTGCCTCCAAGCGGATGTGTTCACTCTTTGGGCCCAGTCTACATACGTTACATCTCTTCTTTATCTCTGTTACAGCATTTCGTGTCTTCATCAAGATACCGGTTGCCTGTTGTGTACAGAATCTATGCTAAAAGCTGGGGATACTTGGGGGATACTAAGTGTGGCTCAGTCGGTTGAGCGTCCAACTTCGGCTCAAATCATGATCTCGCGGTTTGTGAGTTCGAGCCCCGTGTCGGGCTGTGTGCTGACAGCTCAGAGCCTGGAGCGTGCTTCGGATTCTGTGTCTCCCTCTCTCTCTACCCCTACCCCGCTCATTCTCTGTCTCCCTCTCTCTGTCAAAAATAAATAAACATTAAAAATTTTTTTTTCAATCTGGGGATACTCTAGTGAACAAAACAAATAAAAAACTAAGCCTGTAGCTTACATATTGGAATTATCCAACTTTTACCCTCATAAGAATGTAAGCATTCTTGTAGGACTTTATGTAATATCTTTATTATATCTGTGGTACCAGGAATGCTAGAAATAATTTGTATGATCCACATTTTCTTTAAAAATACAGCCAAAGTGTAAGGCACAGTCTTCATAATTTAATTGAATTAATCTCTGTGTGTGTGTCACATATATAAACATATGTATGTCTATAATTTTAGGAAGTAGAAAAATGCTAAATTTTGTAATAGTTTACAAATAGATTAAATGTCCAAGAAGGGGAGGGAGGGATGAATAATTATTTATATTGATTCCACCCAAATGATTGCCCAGACAGTGTCAATCTGCATTTTTTTCCTCCTCGTTGTAATTCACTGGAAGCCTTTTGCATGATTAACTTTGCAGTCAGAGATACATGTTAATTACATAAAGATTTGGCTTAAAACATGTAGGAAGTATTTTCTTTTAATTTTTTTTATGTTTATTTATTTTTGAGAGAGAGAGAGCAGGGGAGGGGCAGAGAAAGAGAGGGAGATACAGAATGTGACACAGGCTCCAGGCTCTAAGCCGTCAGCACAGAGCCTGACATGGGGCTCGAACTCAAGAACCACGAGATCATGATGTGAGCTGAAGTCAGAAGCTTAATCGACTGAGTCACCGAGGTGCCCCATGTAGGAAGTATTTTAACCATCAAGGTTGATATAGCAAGAAACTGGGCTCAGGACACAGGACTCTACATTGTAACAGTACTTGTCTTTCAGTACTGGATTGATTACTTGGTCATTCAAAAAGCTGTATAATTTCTGAAGTACTTTTAGCCCTTCTTTGCTTGATATCAGCCCAGTGATAAGACATCTGTGATGCAGATGGAATGACACGAAGTGTTTTCCTTTCTTGCAGTTGGCGAGTTTGTAAGTGATGCCCTCCTTGTTCCCGACAAATGCAAATTCTTACACCAGGAGAGGATGGATGTTTGTGAAACCCACCTTCACTGGCACACCGTCGCCAAAGAGGTACCAGCCATACATTTGTTCTTTTAAAGTGAAGATTTCCTAAGGAGACGTGTCACGACATGTTAGAATATATTTTCAGGCAATAGCTATGTTGATAAACAAGTTATATTTTTAAAATTTTATTTTTTAAGGATTTATTTATATTATTATTTTAATGTTTATTCTTGAGAGACAGAGAGAGAGAGAGAGAGAGAGAGAGAGAGTGTGTGTGCACTAGCCAATGGAGGAGGGGCAGAGAGAGAGAGAGAGGGAGACACAGAATCCGAAGCAGGTTCCAGGCTCTGAGCTATCAGCACAGAGCCCGACGCAGGGCTCGAACCCATGGACTGCAAGATCATGACCTGAGCCGAAGTCGGACGCTCAACCGACTGAGCCACCCAGGCGCTCCTTATTTATTTATTTTTTATTATTTATTTTTGAGGGAAAGAGAGAGACAGAGTGTGAGCAGGGGAGGGGCAGAGAGAGAGGGAGACACAGAATCCGAAGCAGGTTCCAGGCTCTGAGCTGTCAGCACAGAGCCCGACGCAGGGCTCGAACCCATGGACTGCAAGATCATGACCTGAGCCAAAGTCGGACGCTCAACCGACTGAGCCACCCAGGCGCCCCTATATTTATTTATTTTTTTTTAAGAACTGTCGAGGAGTAAACTCTGAGGAGTCCAAAACAGATTTAGTTAGCTAGATCTATTATGTGTCTATGCCATGTTGTATAAATCAGAAGCTAGAATCTTACACTGCATAAACCTTAACATACACCTTTTTCCCGATGATTTTTTGCCAAAGTATTTTTTTTAGCCAATTGTTTTATTTTGGCATATACAAAGCTTTTGTAATTTGACCTTTTTCCCTGTCGTCTCTTGGGGAATACAGTGGAGGAAGAGGAAGTAGCCTGTCCAGTACCAGTGGTCTCTTCGGTTCCGCCATCCAATTTTGTGTTTGCCACACCATATTGCCACCTTCACTTTTCCACAGTGGTTGTCAACACTGGATTCACCAGTGCACACCTTTGTCAACCCCTGCTTTTGGCAAAGTGGACAAGACCGAAGACAATTAGCATAAAAGGTCCCTTTTTATTATCATCTTCAAAAGTGCTTTGTGCCTTGATATATTATGAAAGTGTTCTCATAAGTGTATATCGTTTTCGAGGAAGACCAGTCTCCTAGAATTAGGCTCCTTTGTCTAGTGTAGTTCATTGGTTCTCAAATGCAGTCAATTTTATTTCCTCCTCCTTCCCCAGGTACATATGCCAACGTCTGGAGACATTTTTGATTGTCACAGTTGGAAGGGGAGGTGTTAACTGGCATTTGGGGGGTAGAGGTCAGAGATTCTACTAAACATTCTTCAGTGAACAAGACAGCCTCTCCTCCCTCTGTCCCCTGTCCCCAAGAATTATCAGGTCCAAAATGTCAATAGTACTGAGGCTGAGAAACCCTGATCTGGCTCACATAGCTTTGAAGTTGTTAGGCAGAAAACACCCCTTAAGAGTTAGCATTAATTTTGCCTTTTATTTAAAAAAAAAAAAAAAAAAAAAACTTCTAATTTACTGTAAAACAAAATTTTCTTTATAAAAAAGAAGAGCTTTTTCGATCTTAAAAAAAAAGACGAGATACTTTGAAGCTTAGCTACCCATCTAATAACCTCATTTTCTTTTCTTCTTGAGTTAAAAAAGAAAAAATTGTTACTAAGAAAGAAAAATGACTTTAATTCCTATGAGGTCAAAATACAGTCTGTAATATTTTCATTGTTTATCCATATGTGTTGAATTACTAATCTTTCCTCTGTCACCAGTGGATGCCTTCAAAGCTTTATGTTAATCTCGAGTTGTGCAAACCTCACAAATCCCAGGAAAGCAAAAAAGATGTTGAAAGAGAAATCTCTAATTTAGACTGTAAATTTTGATTCATAGCAGAGGATAATTTCTTTTCTTCCCAGGATTGTTATTCTGGAAGTGAGCCAAGAGAGTTCGAATTTTTAGAGTAAGATACATCCAAGTGAGAGAAACTTCCATCTGTAACGGAGATGGAAGTAAGCTGGGGATGTACATCGGGCCGTCACGTCTTCCTGATACGCTAATGACGCAGGAAAGCACTGGTTCTCTGATATCTATTCACAATACAGTTCTCTTCTAGATCCTTTTTCCCAATTAGTTTCCATTCCGGTTGTTTTTTATTAATTTCCGTAATATCACAACGTAGCCTTCTTAAATAAGTAATACGTAGGTTTTAAAATAAGGGTGCCAAAGTGGTCTGTGCTCAAGACACTTGTAAATCCACTCAAAAACGCAGATGGTCCTTTGCGCTGTCCAACCGGCCCTTGGTACGTTGGGTCTCTGTCAGTTACGAGATTGGGGCTTTTCTTACAAAGAAACCAACGCACTCTCGCTGTCTCCTCCTTACCTTGCTGTAGACCTGCAGCGAGAAGAGTACCAGCTTGCATGACTATGGCATGTTGCTGCCCTGTGGAATCGACAAGTTCCGAGGAGTGGAATTTGTCTGTTGCCCGCTGGCCGAGGAGAGTGACAATATTGATTCGGCAGATGCAGAGGAGGATGACTCGGACGTCTGGTGGGGCGGAGCAGATGCAGACTATGCCGATGGGAGGTAAGGTGGCTTTTGTGTTTGCTCACTCGTGGACGCCAGAACGTTCAGATGACAGTCTTGTTTCTTCTACAGGTGTATCTTCCCGTTTCTCGTTAAAGGGATCTCTGCCCACTCCTGTCCAAGTTTGCTTGTGGGAGGGAAATAAAATCTAAACCACGAAGTCCTATTATGGTAATGGCCACCCGTGTAACCTAATTGATCAACCACCACTGAGTTACTTTTAGCTGTTTTATGTCAGTGTCCAAAGTTGGGATCAAAATACCACTGATACTATAATAGGTAGTTCTGTAGAGAATTGAAATCTGAGTGAGTGACTGGCATTCTGTTTTGGTCTATAATTTAGAAATATTTTCTAAACAAGATTTTGGAATTGCTTCATCAGTCAGTAGCTAAGTCTGAATTTTTTGTTAGAAAGGTTGGTTTTGTCTTTTGGTTCATTTTTGTCAGGTTTTTTGGCATTTAATCATCTCTTTGTGCACGACGTCAGAGGCATTCATAAATGTTTGCTTAAAGTTCTTTATCTTTGATTTCATGATAGTTAAAAGAATTGTATTTTCACCTCTTTGGGATCTTAAACCCATAACTTCTAGATTCTTATGTTTTATTAAAAGCAAACCTCTATATTCACATCATCAAGTTATAAAACTAGAAGTTGGGGGTTAGAAAGGTTACCTGCTTTAGTCATCAGTTTCACGCTCCATCATCCCCCAGTGGTGATGATTATCTCATTTCTCCTTTTCCTTCAGGAACCCCTCAAATGTTCTCTGGTGTCACAGGTTTTCCAATAGAACATTAAGTATGAATTTGCTAAGACTGATGGTTATTAATATAAAGTTTTCTGACTTACAGAGTCAGGTACAGATCTTTTATAATGTATTTTGTAGAATTTAAAAATTAAATTTAAAAAATAATTTTACAAAAATACAACTAGATGTTTCAAACATATAAGGCATCCTAATTGTCATTTCTTACCAGTTTAATAATATCAGGTTTCCCTTTAGTGGCTATTTTCCAGTTTTACCGTAACTTTTTTTGTTAGTTAAGCTCTTTTGTGTTCCCTCTTTGCTAGATTGAGAAAAATTGTGTTCAGTGTAGCAGGATATGGAGCTAAATAAACAAATCGGGGAATTACAAGAGAGAAAGAAATAAGGGAAAAGCCAACTGTATGCTTCACAATATTTCTCTCTGTAAAAGTTGGAAGTTCATTAGAATAAACTCCTTCTCTGAGGCCATTAACCCCAGGGAGAGCAGGACTTGCCAATGGGAAACCATCTGAGCTCTTTTTCCACAGGATGGATGGATTGTGTTCTGGGCCATGGCTGGGCCCCCACCGGTATTCCATGAGCCGGGTGTAGAGAAATGTCTGTTGGTTAGGGTTTAATGGCTGCTTTGTCTAAAAGTTGGAATTGCCTAGTTCTTTTTGCTTTTATGATAGTTTTTTTCGTATTTTTCTTCAGTCATATCTAGATTTGAAAGTTTCAGAGTGAGTTCTTGAAAAAATTCTTGTCATCGGGGCTCTTACTACATTATGCCAGTGCAATCAGTATTGAACAGGGAATTTGAAGTTGGACAGCCATTTTCTTTGTTCATAGCCTGTTAGATACTTGATCATTCCACATCACTAAATTGACTCCGTACTTCATCAACAACCCAAATAATGGCGAGTAAACCAAGAGAGCTCCATGATTGCTGTTAAAATTAGACAGCTAGCTGTGCACTTGTAACCCTGTATCAAGGTTGGTGACCAACCATTCATGACCATTCATATAGAAGGGACTTCTGTAATCAAGAGTGGGTATTTTGGGGCACCTGGGTGGCTCAGTCGGTTAAGTGTTTGACTCTTGATGTCAGCTCAGATCATGATCTCACAGTTCACGAGATCAAGACCCATATCAGCCTCTGCACGGACAGTGTGGAGCCTGCATGGGATTCTCTTTCTTTTTCTCTCTGCCCCTTTCCTGCTCATGTGCATGTGCACCTGTTCTTTCTCTTGCTCTCAAAATAAATAAATAAAAAGAATGGATATTCTTGTTGTATCCTGAGAGTGACAGGCTTTTGCCAGGGTCTCTTTTTTCCCTCAGTTAACACTTTTTTTTTAATGTCTTGTAAAACCTACTTTCTGGGGCGCCTGGGTGGCGCAGTCGGTTAAGCGTCCGACTTCAGCCAGGTCACGATCTCGCGGTCCGTGAGTTCGAGCCCCGCGTCAGGCTCTGGGCTGATGGCTCGGAGCCTGGAGCCTGTTTCCGATTCTGTGTCTCCCTCTCTCTCTGCCCCTCCCCGTTCATGCTCTGTCTCTCTCTGTCCCAAAAATAAATAAAAAAATGTTGGAAAAAAAAAAAAAATTAAAAAACCTACTTTCTATTGGGAATAGATTTTTTTTTTCCTTCTGCAATCCCTTCAACTTTCTGACCTAATTGAAAGCATTACTAACATGATATCTTATGAAAACCTTCTCAGTGGCCCTTTCTTTTCCTACACCCCTTCTCACCAGTGTTGGAAAGAGATCCATAGGGCTTCCTCATTTATTTATTACTGTTATTCAGTAATTAGATTCTTTGATATCCAATCTCTCTGGTTAAAACCACTGTCTTCTGTGGCAGTCACCAAACTATAGGATGCCAGTGTATTATTCTTTAATGTTGTTTGTTGCTTTTTTAATTTGCTATATTACCTACAACTAGGGCAACTATGCAATATATTATTCAAACCAGATTTGACCCTAGGACCACAGTGTATAAGCACAAACTGAGCTATATGGTCATATTAGCTATCTCTATCTTTAGCCATATCACCATCCAGGTTGGCAGCTAGCTGAAATGCTAGCTGGCTCCTTCCTAGTCCCCTTTATTTAAATTCCATTTCTGCTGGCTGCAACACAGATATCCCTTGGACTCTGTCATCACTTAGAAATACTGTACCCATAGGGTTTGTCAGCTTTGCCATTCCTCTCTGACCAGGATCTTCTCATCTTACACCCAAAACACTCATTGAGTCTTCTTGAATTTCACCCTGCTTTCATAATCCCCTCCCCAATTCAGGCTCTTAATCCATTATCCTCTTTTTCTTTTCTTTCTTTCTTTTTTTTTTTTTTTTTTTTTCTGTTTTGGTTGGGAGGGAGGGCCCTTCCTAATGTGGATGGACCCGATGGGTAACCATTTCTACATATTCATTTGAATATCCTGGAGTTGTCGATACCTGTCACATTTTCTTACCAATTTTTGTCAATCTTTTGTATTTGGGAAAAAGTAGTTTCTCCCTTTTAATGCTTCCGAGTTTTGTAAGGTTGATGTATCATGTCATGTAACCCTACCAGTTAATTTTATTTGTTATTCATGCTGTAACATCAGCTGGGATCTTAGTGTTAGTAGATGTGTCTAATTGTCATTATTTGATGACCTATCACCTTCCACATAGTAGCTGACCCAAGCCACCTTCATTCTCCTTGGTTCCTGGCATCACTCTCCTTCATGCTCCACACATGACCCGTAAATAGTCCCTTATCATGAATTTCTGCATCATGGTACCTGGGAGTTTATAGGTGCTTGTACATGTTTGTTGAGTAAATTCATGAATTTTCTTGATATCGGCTTGAGGTATCTTGAGAGGTACCTCAGCATCTTTCTCTTTCTACCTTCTTCCATTTCTTTGTTTCCCATTTTCCCTGTTATGATTATGTTCTAGCTGAACACAACTTGATTACCTCCACTCCTTTTCTTGGATTTTTTTAACAAAATGTATTCAAGACTTTTTTAATGTAGTTTTAGGGTGACTCAGTTGAGTGTCCGACTTCGGCTTTGGTCGTGAATTCACAGTTCGTGAGTTCAAGCTCCACATCAGGCTCTGCGCTGACAGCTCAGAGCCTGGAGCCTATTTCAGATTCTATGTCTCCCTCTCTCTCTCCCCGCCCCCCCCCCCCCAATTGCTTGATCTCTCTCTCTCTCTCTCTCTCTCAAAAAATTAATGTTTAAAAAAAATTTAAATAATAAAGTAGTTCTAGGTGAGCAGAATGTACACAGAGGTCCCAGATATCCCCGCCCCCCCTCATACATGCATAGCCTCCGCATCATCAACAGCTCCCACCAGAGCAATACGTTCGTTACAAATGACACATTATCATCCCACTTCCCTACTTTCCAGTCAGGGCCCAGCTCGCCCTTGGGGTACATACTGTGGGTTAGGACAGATGCGTAATGACATGTACCCATCCTCACGGTGTCGTACAGAGTATTTTCACTAAAATCCCTTTGTGTTTCCGCCTGTTCATCCCTCCCACCCTTCAGCCCCTGGCAACCACTGATCTTTCTCTTGTCTTCGTAGTTTCACCTTATCCAGAATGTCACATCATTGGAATCATACAGCATGTAGCCTTTTTCAGATGAGGTGCTTTTGCTTAGTTAGTAATATGCATTTAAGATTCCTTCATGTCTTTTCATGGCTGTCTTTCTAGCTTGTTTCTTTTTAGTGCTGAATAATACTTCATTGTCTGGATGAACACAATTTATTTGTCCATTCATCTACTCCAAGACAGCTGGATTGCTTCCAGCTTTGGGCAGTGTGAATAAAGCTGCTGTGAGCATCCATGTGCAGGTTTTTGTGTGAACCTAAGTTTTTTGTTCCTTTGGGTAAATACCCAGGAGCCCGATTGCTGGATCATATGGTAAGAGTATGTTTAGTTACAGGAAAGCGGCAAACTGTCTTCCAAAGCGGGTGTCCTATTTTGCATTCCCACCAGCAGTGAGTGACAGTTTCTGATGGTCCACTTCCCCACGAGTTAGTGGTGTCATCAGTGTTCTAGATTTTGGCCATTCAAATGGGGGTGTAGTGGTATCTCGTTGCTTTAATTTGCATTTCCCTGATGACATACAACATGGAGCATCTCTTCATACGCTTTATGCCATTCACATATCCTTTTTTTTTTTTTTTAAATTTTCAGTCTTCCTTATCATTTATTTGCTCCTTCACCTCTACCCACAGAGTGCTGTTTGTGTCCCGAACTGACACTGCCTGAGTTCAGATCGTCATTTACTGGCTACTAGGCTAACTCTCATGACTGTCCCTTACTACCTCAGAGGCTCACTTGCCCCGGTTAACCTTGGTGCTTTTTTTTCTTAAAGGACTCACCATACCTTGACTTCTTATTACTTGGCATTCATTCTACCTGACCCACAAACCTCTGTTTATTCTCTTCCCAGATCATTCTCCATGCCTGAGTCATGTTCCCATTTTGCGTTTCTGATCCTGTTGACACTTGGTAGAAAATACTGGATGATTCCTGCAGCCTATAGGAAAGTTCAGATTCCCTTGCAGGCCATCCAGAAGTCATTACCTGGCCCTAGCCTGCATTTCACCATTCTACGTGTGCCTCACCTTACCTACTGCACCTGCACACCTCGACCTTTTCTTTGCCTAGGCTATCGATCCCACCTTTCTAACCCCTTCTGCAATCAAATGCTCTACCCCTGAGCTATACCCCCTCTAACCCCTTCTGAAAATGTGTTTCCTTTTTCAGAAGATGGTCTTAACACGCCACAAAGACATTTGTCAATTCTAAAGTGCTAGACCTGTAAAATCCTATGTATTTTTTAACATTCACCCCAGAAGACCCCTCTTTTACAAGTCTGCTCTGACTATCCCTCGAAATACTTTGCTTCACTGTCCTACCCTTGCTTTGTATTATTTTATTTATATTGAGTTTTCTTCCAGTTGATTGTAGTCATTTCTTTCTTTATCTGACACAATCTAACCTGTAGTTTATGTACCAAAAATGTCTGGCACATTGGTCTTCAAGAAATATTAGCCAAATTCAATTATTTATTTAAAAACCTTTTCATAGCTTTTGGTAAGGACTTCATGGCCCATAAATAGATGTTATAGACACGCTTGTGTTTCAGCTCAGTTGTGTCCCTTAGAAATATAAGGTGAGCCACACAATGCACATTATACTTTCTAATAGCCACTTTTGAAAATAGCAAGAAAAAGCTGGTGAATCCATTTTGATAAGATTTAATCCAGTATATTCAAATATTATCATTTCAACATGTAAATAATCTGAAAAAGTTGTTAGTGAGGTATTTTGTGGGGTTTTTTGTTTGTCTCTTTCATACAAGTCTTTAAAATCTAGCACATGCTTTTACGCCTATAGCCCGTCTCATTGGGACTTGCCACATTCCAGGCGTTCTGTGGTCACACATGGGTGGTGGCTCCCGTACTGGACATCATAGCCCTTGATACTTCAGATTTCGAATCACTCTTTATTTTCCGTTAAGACAATGGGTTATATAGCCAGTAACACATTCTAAGGTGGAATTCTTACTTTTTTATTACTTTTGTAACTGTCCGTGTTTTTAAAATTTAAAAGAATTGTTTTGAACTTACTATGGTTAGGGTATCCGGTTCCTTGTATCACTTCATTTTTTCAGTGTTTTTCTGTTAGCCCTGCAGGCGTGTATTCCTTTATCCGCATCTGGCAAAGCAAGTGGGAAAAGGAAGAGCTTTTGCATCACTGACCTGCCCACAAGCTGGGCTCCTGCCAGCTGGCAGCTTCCCAGTTCCAGGAGCTAGCCCTCCTTGTGACACTTGAAATGCAGAATCAGTACAGGAATTTGACACATCTTTCTTAAAACTTCCTCTGGGGACACCATATGACAGTTTTTGAAGAGGAGAAAACGTAGCGTTACTCTGATCCTCCCAGAAACAAAATTTGACCCACAGTTGAATACACTTTGTTGGTTGGTGGGTAATGAGATTTGTTTTGGTAGGAGGTGAGGGCTTTCCTATGGCTAATGCGGCATTTAGAAGAACATTCTTGGTAGGATGAGCTCTGTTAATGACCTTATTGAAAAAGAGGTTAGTCTTTCGAAAGAATGAATGTGGACAAATCAGTTATTTGTAAAGTTCTTTGGTAAATAACTCAGTATTTATCTCTCCAGTGTTAACAGTGATTAAGTTCTCAGACCCCCTCAAAATACCTTTTTATGCAATCAGTAACGTAGCTTGCTTATGTTAATAGGATTCAGATTCCAACTATCATGGGTAAGAATTTTCTATTGGAAAATTCATTAGAAAACTAACATACGCAGTCTGGCCTTGCGAGTGCAGATCTGGGGTGCAAATTTGCTCCCACCTGGATCCATAGAATACAACCGAAAATCCGTATCATCCACGGGGCTTGTTGAATTTGTACAGCAGATAACATAAGGGAAGACCCTAATAACAGCATTTGCCCTCGTGGGAGTGGGTCCTTCCTCTCCAAAGTAGGTCCCCACATTGTTTCCCCCCCAAACAAAATCTCAAATGATATAGCTTCTTGTTTTCAGGGTTGCAAACATAGATGAGTCTGTTTCGAGAGGTAACCTAGTGTATCTTCTTAGATAATGAGAGGATATTTCTTTCTTTTTAATTAAAAAAAAAAAAACACTTAAAATAGATCCAGATGACTGATTGCTTTTGACTGCATCTCACTGTGCCCTTCTTTGAACTGTATTTTGTAGCTCAGGAGAGTTTTCTTTCATTGATTAAGGTTTCCTCAACAGTGTGTGTGTATGTGTGTGTGTACACGCATATGTGGGCACCTGGGAACACACAATATCTTAACAGCACTCACTGAGCCCAGGCAACTGAAACACTTCTGTCGGCCTTGCCCTGCTTTGTACCATAAAAGCCAGCCCAGCACCACTGACTTATCAAGGTACTGAGGACCCTTTATATTATTATGATTTCTTATACTTGAAATTATCTTACAAAAGTAAGAATAAAGGGATAGTGAAAAATAGCTTTGTTTAGAAATTTTAATAAGAATTAATATAGTAAAGGGCCACCTTTATAGTAAAGGGGCACCGTATAGTAAAGGGTGGCTCAGTCGATTAAGGGGCCAACTTCGGCTCAGGTCATGATCTCACAGTTCATGAGTTCGAGCCCCTCGTCAGGCTCTGACGCCTGGAGCCTGTTTCAGATTCTGTGTCTCCCTCTCTCTCTGCCCCTCCCCTGCTTGAGCTCTGTCTCTCTCTGTCTCTCAAAAAAATAAATGTTAAGAAAAAAATTTTTTAAGAATTAATATAGTAAACATTTTAATTTGAATTAAAATTTGAGTACGGTAAACCCAGATTTTTGCTACATCTTTTCTTGATTTTGAAGGTAGAGATTTCTGAAACGGGCAGTATTTTGTTTTTAATGGAACTAGCTGCTCAACAGTCACCTGCTGCGCATGAACCTGGGCTATATTCATCTTAAAAATACCTACTGCAGATTTAAAATACATCTCTATTAGGTTACATCCTGTTGTACTTGTTGGTTTTTTTCTTGAGTTTTCACTTGATAATTGTAAAAAGAATCAATACTTTAAAACTTGGAGAGCTCACAATTTTGTTGAAGAGACGAGCCACTTTCTGTCCATTATTACAAAATATTTCTAAGTTTGGATATATAAATCCCTATGAGATTCATCAATCCATTTTTTTTCTTTTCAGCTTTACATTGGTTCTTTACTTCTAATCACCTTTGTACACCCTCCTGCCTTTGGTAGTTGTCTGTTTACAAACCACGTACAAAAAATTTTGTTGCCTAAACATGATAAAATTTATTATGCAAGCATCCTAAAGGAGGAGAAAATGCTGTCACACATCTTTTTAGCAAAAATAGTGAACGGTGTCCTCCTTCCTGTGGAATGACTCCTTGGATGAGAATCCTGTATTTCCTTCTTTGCTTAGAATTCTAACACTGCTCCCTCTTCAGTTCTCCGGCCTGAGAAAATCCATCTAGGATATCGTCATCTGAAGATATCTGATATCTGATATCGTCTGTGGTCTTGCCTGTGTGATCAGTTTCATTCATAGCCAAATTTGTCTAATATTTGTGAAGTACCTCCTGTCGCTTTTCTTCTGTTTGCTAATGTGGAAAGTGAGCATTTTTGGTTTTCAGTTCTGTTCAATTAAAGTCTCCTGACGTAGCTTATAACTTCTGGAAAGGGGATGCAGTATTTTGGAAATGCAGGAATAAAACTGTGATAATCTCCCTGTTGCCTCATCCTTGTAGGCAACTGCTTCAGCCCTTCATTCTTTTTTTAAATGTTTTTATTTATTTTTGAGACAGAGAGAGGCAGAGCATAAACGGGGGAGGGGCAGAGAGAGAGGGAGACACAGAATAGGAAGCAGGCTCCAGGCTCCGAGCTGTCAGCACAGAGCCCGATTCAGGGCTTGAACACAAGACTGTGAGATCATGACCTGAGCCAAAGTCGGACACTTACCCGACTGAGCCACCCAGGCACCCCAGCTGCTTTTTTTTTTTTAAAGTAGGTTCCACCCCCAGGATGGGGCTCGAACTCAAAACCCTGAGATCAAGAGTCACACGCGCCACTGACTGAGCCAACCAGGCGCCCCTATTCTTTCATTTTCATATCATTTGGTCTTTTTCGGCATAGTTGGAAATAGTCAATGAGAAATGATGAAATAATTCTTGGAATGTTAAAAAATAGGAAAATGTTGCAAAAAATTTTAGTTACATAAAAAGTTGGGGTGGACTGGTAACAGTAATTACAAGATAAAGCAAGCTTTTATTCAATGTTTTAAAAAATAAAATCTCTCTAAAAAGGGTAAAAGCCAGACATATCAACCCTTATAAGAACTTTTCAAAATGAAACTCAAAAGGTAAAATTATGTCTAGTGGATCCTCTTGGTGTTCTGAGGGTTAATAGCTGATTGTACTTCTCAGGGGTTTATATTTGTTAGGAGATCTCTGTGACTTGACACATTAAAATATTCAGCCTTGGGGAGCCTGGGTGGCTCAGTCAGTTAAGCATCCAACTCTTGATTTCAACTCAAGTCACGATCTCAAGGTTTGTGGGTTCAAGCCGCACGGTGCGGAGCCTGCTTGGGATTCTCTCTCTCCCTCTCTCTCTGCCCCCCCCCCCAATAAAAAACTTAAAAAAATATATATGGCCTAATTTTCTGCAAACTAGGGGCCCAACACATACTAATGGAACTTTAAACAAAAACTACTAAGAAATAACATTCCAGATAGACAATAGTTAAGTGAAATTGCATCAGAAGTCTCTAAATATTTTTAAGCTGGAAATACTGAAAAAAAAATGCTAGGACCTCTGGAGTATTTTTAACAACTGCTTAGCACCATTACTGTAGTTACTGCTTGAATATCTTTTGATGGCTTCGAAAAATGAAATAAAATAGAATGACATTGGAATTCTGAATGAAGGTAAGATTCATCTCTATCTGAGCTTTGGAAGAAAAAGTCCATTCTTAGAGTAGCTTTCCTATTTGAACCAAGTAACTATCTTTTGTTCTTCGGTGTCAAATTGGACGTCTTGACTACAAATAAAGAACAGCAGGATGTACCAAGTTACAGTCATGAGACTTGCTCAGCCCGTTAGCTGTTGGCAAGCACTGTGTGATTGTAAGAAACAAATAAATAAACATCACTTTAGAGCCGTGGTTCTCAACTGGGAGTGATTTTGCTGCCCGAGGGACCATGGGAATTGCCTGCAGACATTTTTAGTTGCCACAGCTAAGGAGGGTGGGTGCTCCTGCATTTGGTGGGTGTTGGGACTGGAAATACTGCTTAGCACCCCTAACACACAGGGCAGCCCACAGCAAAGAAATGTCAATAGAGCCGAGGTTGAGAAACTGGTGCAGAGGTCTCTTCGGTCCTGGGAAGCTTGGGAAATGATTCTTTAAAAAAAAAAAACACCAAAAACCAAAAACAAACCTCCATTCCAAGATTGTGTCTCACCCTGATCTCCTGTGGGCAGAAACGCAAACACCGCAGGAACATAGGTCTCTTAAGGGCAGTTCTTGTACAGATGGAAATGCTTGAGATGAAAACAGACTTTGCAAACATCTGCCTCCATAGCTTCAAAGACCATCCTCAAGATGCACTCAAACACAAAAAAGATGATTAAGGCTTCCGATTTGGACCCAGTTACTTCATTAATTCTAATCATTATGTCATTTTTTTTTTCCTTTTATTAGTATCACTGCTCTCCATTTTGACTACAGTAAATACTAACATTTTCCTGGGGCAAAATGATCCCATTTGGAAGTATTTGATGTATTTAGAAATATATATGTATTTCCTATCTTTACCTAAAATGTGTTTTTCATTGCATGTAACTAGAAAAATAATTTAAGTATGATATTTTCTTAGAAGGTTTTGAGTTAGGGAAAATCACCTGTAATTTGGCCTTGTTGTAAATTTTGTGTTCCTATTTGTTTTTGTTCATATGGATATGTTTTCATTTAGTTGTGGCTAAAATATCAAATCTTTGTTTTTAAATAATATTTAAAAATTTAAAAATACACTTATAGTCTTCGTATCTATTCCTTTAATTATGTCAATTCCTTAAAAGTTTGTGCATCTAGGTGATTATATTGTCAGACATTTTTTTTTGCTTTTTCTTTTTTTTAATATACTTTTTTAACATTTATTATTTTTAAATGCTTTTATTTATTTTTCGACAAAGAGAGACAGAGCATGAGCAGGGGAGGGGCAGAGAGAGAAGGAGACACAGAATCTGAAGCAGGCTCCAGGCTCTGAGCTGTCAGCACAGAGCCCGACGTGGGGCTCGAACTCACGGAGTATGAGATCATGACCTGAGCTGAAGTCAGACGCTTAACCGACTGAGCCACGCAGGCACCCCTGCTTTTTCTTTTTCAATGTTACAGGGGCCATGCTGTTGAATTCCTTAATGACCCTAGATTTTCTTCCCATATTATATAATTGCTTGAAGGTATCTTTCCAAAATTAGGATTACTGAGTTAAAAGATAAGAATAGTTTTGACAGTACCTGAAATGTATCTCAATAATGTTTATGCATCATTGCATACTCCCCAGTACTGGATTTGAGTTGTTTTTATTAATAACATGGCCTCTGCCTCATAACCTCCAAGCTTGTAAGGGTTTTCTAGGCTGAATTTCCTGAGCGTATGGACTAGGTTTTAGTGCCTTCTTTTTTTTTTTTTAACGTTTATTTTATTTTTGAGACAGAGAGAGAGCATGAACGGGAGGGTCAGAGACAGAGGGAGACACAGAATCGGAAGCAGGCTCCAGGCTCTGAGCCATCAGCCCAGAGCCTGACGCGGGGCTCGAACCCACGGACCGTGAGATCGTGACCTGAGCTGAAGTCGGACGCTCAACCGACTGAGCCACCCAGGCGCCCCTTTAGTGCCTTCTTATACCTTTGTCTGCACATGACTAGGAACAATCATCGTAGATGTTATAGAGTCTTGCTGTGTGCAAACCACTGTTCTGAACACCTTGCAAATGTTAACCCGTTTTACGTTCACAGCTTTTTTAAGGTCTATAGTTATTTGTTGGATGATTTACTGAGTTTTGTATAGGCTTTTCCAAAGTTAGGAATAAATTTGTGCTGATGTATCTGTAGTTGAAGATTTCGTTTGTTTATTTTTGTTGTTTTTTTTTTTTTGTCTTGTGCCAAGCAAATAGTATAGGTATATCAAATATAAACTTCAGCTGAACTCACTTGCAGATTCTCATTCCCTAAGTTCTGCATCAATGAAGTCTAATTAATAATCTGCACTTTTCTCATTCAGCTACATTGCTTCTATTTCACCTAAGAGCACATACAAGTCAGAACTTTAATGACTTACTTTTTTAAATTTTATGTGTTTTTGAGAGAGAGCGAGAGTGAGCAGGATAGGAGCAGAGAGAGAGAATCCCAAACAGGCTGTGCACTGTGAGCACAGAGCCCGATGTGGGGCTCGAGCTCATACACCGTGAGATCATGACCTGAGCTGAAACCAAGAGTCGAATGCTTAACCGACTGAGCCACCCAGGCACCCCATAAGTCATAACTTTAAAAAGTGATTAATTCGTTTGGCTTTAATTATTACAAAGTTTCAGATCATAAAATTTCAAACCAATAATTAATTTTGACTTAACGATTCATATATATTTCAGGGAAGTTAAAAGTCCTTGATTTTGATGCATTACATATACAGTATATGTTGATTCCATAAACAAACAGTTTAATCTGCCCTAGTTAGAAGCTTTAGATTTGTTTAACACAGATGGGAAAGAAACAGGAAGGAAAATGTAGGTTGTGACACATGCCTAGAAAAGACCAGAAACTGCAGAAGGCTTACTTACTCCACTTGAAAAACATCAGTTGGACCTAAACTGAGCAAGCTATTCCTTTCCAAGTTCCTGCCTTTTATTTATTTGTGTGAGAGTGGGGAGACAGAAGGTATATAGATCCTGCTTCTACATCAGTAGAGGTCTGTCCAGTGTAATTCTCTTCCAAAGAAGAGAAAGCCATCTTACTCATATTTCTGTGCGGAATTCCCACAAAGATGTCTTTTTTTATAGAGACTGGGTTTATGAACATAGAGAAACACACATAAAAATTGCATCATCATTTGATCAGCAGCTAGGCCATCTAAATGCTGCTATTTTGGGCTAAGGTGGTCCTTCTTTGAGTCAAGTAGGATAGAGAGGGAACTAGTTATGTAGCTTGTAAGTCCATCGTGTTAAAACTGTTTGTGGAGGGGGGAAAAATGAAACTATTTATGGAGGGGAAGTGATAATCCAGGAGCCCCAACCCAAGATAACATGTCACAGTATAAAAGATGGGAATGCTAAACTTATCTTATTCTTTTTTTAATTTTTTTTATGTTTTCATTTTTATTTTTGAGAGAGAGAGAGAGAGAGAGAGAGAGAGAGAGTGCGAGGGGAGAGGGGCAGAGAGAGAGACACACACACACACAGAATCCGAAGCAGGCTCCGGGCTCTGAGCTGTCAGCACAGAGCCCGACACGGGACTCGAGCCCACAGACTGTGAGATCATGACCTGAGCCGAAGTTGGAAGCTTAATGGACCGAGCCACCCAGGTGCCCCTAAGCTTATCTTATTCTGAATTGAGGACTGCCAGGTCCATGGCTTCATTTGAAGCTGTTGGTGGCCTTACAGCATAGAGGACAGGAACATGACTTCGCGGTGTCTTCATCTACCTTTCCTCCAAGAACTTGGGGGCACAATAAATACATCAACATAGCCCATACAGTTGGGAGCATTTTTCGTACCCTACACACGAGCACAAGTTAGGAGATACTTTAAATCCATTTATCAAGCCCCCCAGGGACGTGGACTTAGGCATTCGCTCTTCCAGAGAGAATGGAAGGTGGTCATAATGCTGGGTGCTGCCCATATGCACTCATTTCCCAGAAACTCGAGCAGAGGCCCACACCAGCAGATACTGAGCATAAGGGGGGAGATCGTAGTCGTGATCGTTATCGCGGTTCTCATAGAAAGTGTTTGTTAAGGCTCCATTTGTGGTAGTCCAGTGCTGGGTGTAGATGAAACCTGACTGAACTCTGGTCTGCGTGTTCCAAGGGCTCTTCTCAGAAAATAATCACCGGATGGTAGTATGGAGGGAGTGCATGTCACAAATACAGTATTGGTGGTTTATGAAAACTTATCGTTGAGTCATGTGGTATGTTATATACATGTTGGCTTCCAGTTAGCTTGGGATGTGGAAACATTCATGGCCTCAGCTAATCTCAGGCTGTCTTGAAAATACAGGGCTGTTGGCGGGTCCGTAGTTTTCTCTGTCTTTAAGATTGGTTTTGACAAAGAATGGGAGAGGCTTTATCTGACTAAATCTTACTTGGAGCTCTGGAGTTAAAATCCTTTGAATATACAATCTTTCAGCTGCCTTTGTGCCTTGCATTTTGAGAAAATGGTATTAAATGCTCAAAGGGGGAAGAAACTAACCACTTCGGAGGCGAATCACAAAGTGAATCATCGAAATGATAAATTCCAGGCTTAAATCTTTGCCAGTGGATGAGTCAAGTGGAATGGATTTGATGAAACAGTTTGTGGCTTTGAGACGTAACTGCCACCTTGCTGGCTGGCAGCTTCCAGCACTGTTTGAGGCTGCGACTGTATCACTGTGTCTTGTACTGAAATAAGGGAACTAATTTGAAAATGATGAATAGGAGAAAAGCAGAAGCTTGCATTTTCTCTTGAGGCAACTGGCCGCCAGCTCTGAGGTCTTACTAAAAATGCTGAATTTCTGTATTTAATAAGCTTGGACCTTGTGTATAGCAAGAAGAAAAACAAATTATTTTAATAGTCTTAACCAGAGTACAGTTGCGTGGCCAAACCAGTAGGGTTTGGTCTGATTTCCAAGTTTGTAATAGTTACTTAGAGGGCTGGATCTTTCACTGCCAAGGAGTTTACACCGTTGAGGAAAGGAAGACCTCTTTGTCCTCCTGATGTCTTTGAATTAAACTGTTCAGGTTTCCTGGATTACAAAATAGTAAGAAAAGAGGAAGAAAATCGAGAGCCTCGTGATTTAAACAGTCCTGGCAATGGTGCCCTCATGCATGAATTCCATGTTGAAACCAACATGGAATCTGGATATTGTTATTCTCACTGTAAAACCCCTAATTTAGATGGGCTTCACCATTATTCTACGTAAAGGTGGCCCTTAGAAATACGTACTATTCATTTTTTTGTTTTCTTTCCCCCTTTGGCCTCAAGATCTACATCAACATGTTAATGCCCAAAGAGGTTTCTTTTACTTGAGCCACGTCGTTCATCAAATCTTTGGTGATAACAAATTGCATGCTGGAACGTTATTTGGTAGTTAATAATAAATAAATTAGCTTCCAGAAACCCTAAAATAGGAAATCAAGCTATATTGTACATGATGTCTGTGTCTCCCCATCTAAGTCTAAACTAGTACCAAGAACTTATTCCAAAAAAACGAAGCAAAATTTTAAGAAGCCTGTGTATGGTTTGGAAGGAAGCCATTCATAAGGAAAATAATTTGGGGATACTCAAAACTCGTTTCTTTTGATGAGAGGTAGAAAAGAAACAAAATCTTTCCCAAGTAAGGACTAACTATAGCTTCCTTTTTCACCCTCCATATTTACAAAGTCACACTTTTCAGCGTTCCCGTGTAAAGTTTCAGAGGGTGGAATTATTCTACTTCACTGACGCTGGTGGTCACGTGGACCGTCTGCCTATGTTCCCCATCTGCATGGTCTCTTGATGCTTTATTTGTTTTGAAATGGTCCTAAAGGAATAGTGTTCTTTCCTCCCTTCCGAAATAGGCTCCCTTATCTGCAAATGAAATTGTTTCCTCACTTAACCTGTAGTAAATTTCCTGTAAGGAGACATTAGAACAGTAATCTTAATTAGTTCAAATTCTACAATGCACACCATTTTTAAAGAAATGTGTTCATTACTATCAGATAAATACAGCCGCTCCAAGTAATGATTTTGTATTCCAGTTATTATCCATAGTATTTTTGTCTACCATTTGTATATTTATTTTGTGTATATATATATATATAGATATAGATATAGATATAGATTTATAGATTTATTTATAAAAAACATTGTTATTTATTTGTAGCTGAGCAAAACAATATGGTGTTGGTAACAGTATTTACTTAACTTCCCCCTCCCACCCCCGCCCCGACACAGATCATATAAATATAAGCGCATTTTTGTCTTTTGTGAAACTATATCACTGATCATATTTGAGCAGCTTCAAATGAGGGTGATTTTACTTGCATCAGATGTTATGGTTATCTTTAATCGATGAGGTTTCTGTAGGAAGTAATAACATTATACATGTAATGTTTTATCCACCCTGGCCCCTTTCCCTGATGTCTTAACTGTATACATAAACTAGTATCATACTGTTTAATAGCAAGCGTCTCCATCAACTTTTTGAAGGCAGCTGAAGTGCAAGCTATGAATGTTTCTGTATTTTTAACTAATCCAAGTAATAAGTGGTTCCTTCAGCTCCACATCTTATAATGTCTATTCATGCCTTGTTAATTTCAAAACTAAGTGAAGGACACACTGAGCGTCTTTCTGGTCGTGTTGACGCAGTTGAAGACACAGCAGATGGGTGTTCATTCTTGTCATTTATGTCCTGTTTTCTACCAAACACGTTTTGCCCTTATTCTAAATCGTTATAAAGAGAACTGAATATTGAGCATCTGATAGGCTATGAATGTTTGTGTACTGACTAAATTGTTTTAGTAAAGCATAACGTGTCGTTCTGGGAGGGTTTACCCAAAGATATCCGAAAGTCCAGTATGGTGTTGGAAGTTACTTGAAAATACATTTGTAGGATAGCAGCATTTTATTGAGAACAACGGTAAGTCAGCCTATATAAATGATTTGTTATTGTATGGTCCTTGAGGCATATAATTGAAATCTTCTTTTGCATTTGAGACCATCGTTTGAATTTGGTCCTAAGTTTTCTGCTTAGCGACCTCTTGCCAATCTGATGTGAGGCTGTAACTGTATCGTTGAAGGACACAGTAGGTATCTGCTCCCCTTCTGTCAGCTGCTCCAATACCGGTAGTTACGAGATTAATGTTGTCGGGTTCTAAAACCATTAATATAACACTGGCTACCAGACTGCAAAAGAGATTATCATTATGATGGAAAGGACAGTATTACATTTAGAATCGTTTAATGTGTTTGTAAATCAGATCTGCATAAAAAGGCACAGTGAAGAAACGGAACTCCAATGTAATAGATGCACCCAGAGAGTTTAGAAAAGACTTGTTAGTAAATACGATGATTCTGGCTTCAGAAATGCCTTCAAAGGTTTTAAAGGATGCTTTGAGCCTAATAAAGTCTTCTGGAACCTATTCCTTTACATCGAACGTGGAGAAAATTGCTGTCACCTGTTATCGTTGTACTTGCTTTCAGAACGGAGTTAAAGATACGGTAGCATGTTGAACTAAAATGTGCAACAGGCTCGTTCATGGTGCCTTGAGTGGAATTGTAAGGGAGGGCAGGCCAGGGTGGGACTGCTGGTTCCGTAGTCGGTCTACCCTCCCACCTCTTAGCTCGCATAGTCAAATAGAAAAGCTCTCCTTAGGGCATAATGACTGATCTCCCACCTCTGGTTTGATAATCATGGCTGTTATAACATGTTCCTTTTTAATTAGGTCTTTAAAAAGTATTGTGGGCCTTGTAATAATTACAACCAATAGTAATAGATAATGACTTCAGCACTTTCCGTCCTAGATGAGGTTTAGAACATTATTAAAATAGGCTTTAGTAGAAAACAAGTAATGCTATTCCTATTTTATGAATTTAAATACATATGTAGGGAGTCCTTTTTATTTTAGGGAAGCAACACATTAGAAAATGTGATTTTTTTTAGGATTGGAAAATAGCCGTAAAAATTAATATGGAATCAGTTTGGGCTCTTTGGGACATTTGAAATAGCAATTCAGTAGATATTCAAATAGCAGTAAGGTCATTCTACCCTCGACTTCTGTGTATTTGCAGATCTTCAATTTTATATTTAAATTATATTTCAGGAATAGTTCTGAGGCGCCTGGGTGGCTCAGTTGGTTAAGTGTTGGACTTCAGCTCAGGTCATGATCTCACGGTTCATGAGTTCGAGCCCCACATCAGGCTCTGTGCTGACAACTCAGAGCCTGGATCCTGCTTCAGATTCTGTGTCTCCCTCTCTCTCTCTGCCCCTTCCCTGCTTGTGCTTGCTCTCTCACTCTCTCTTTCTCTCTCTCTCAAAAATAAATAAATAAACATTAAAAATTCTTTTTAATAAAAAAGAGAAATAGTTCTAAAAGAGTGATGACATCTTTAACTTTACTAGTAAGTGGGGGCAGCCCCATCACAGTTTTTTAATCTTTTATTTCCTGGAATATGCTGTTCATTTGTTCCCCTTTAAGTGTTTCATACATCCTTTGAGTGGTAATCGGTTAGCCTCAAGTGGTTCTCAAGAGAATTTTATAGTTACTGTTATTGGAAAATTGGAACCAAAGAGTCATACACCTGTCGACACAGTAATGAAGCACTTAGGTTTTACAAAACTGTTTACAGGGTAGTCACAGGACAACAACACTGCATTTAAGGTAATTGACGATGGTGGCACCAATCACAGAGGAACAAGATGCCAAGACCACATTTTAGAGCATCCCTGTACCTGGTCCGGCTTCATATAAAACTCCCTGTTGGTGCCGAAACACACGTAGCAGCACTGACGTGCACAGAACATTTCATAATGAGGTAGCTTTGTCACCTCTTCCTATTTGGGGAGGAACATGCACATTGGTAAATTGACTCTGTATGTCACATCTTGTCTTGAATACTATATATAGAACATCTGTGATCTTTGGCCATGAACCCTCAGTAGGACTGAATATGCTCTTCCTCTATCTTTGCTATTAGTTGACAGACAAATAAGGTAGTACTTTTCCTCATAACCTCTTTATCTGCCCAATCAAAGTACCAGTGCAGACAGACCCAGATGCTTCTGGAATTTCCATACAAAGCACCTTAAAGTTAATAATCCCTTAGAACCGATTCTTTTTGCTTTTTCTCGGAAGCCTTTTTTCTTATATAACTTGTTTGTCTTCATTTCCAGTCTTTCTTTCCTAGACATTCTTTGCACAAGGCTTTGGAGGTTTTCTGTTTGCTTCTTTTTAGCTCTCTTGACATCACTGTGTTTTGTTTCGCTTTGGTTTTAAATTTCTGACTCGAGTTATCTCCTTTGGATTATTATAGTATTTCCTTTACTGGACCGTTCATCTTGGTTGCTGTAATCAACAGCCTTGACTTTATATACCAGTTGTATTTATTAGCCCTGGCTAGCTGGGGTGAGTCCCCCAAGTGGGAAGCTCAAATGTCTATGTGGTCAGATTGAAGAACTAAAGCCAGATGGATGGTTTCCTAATGCGTCCGGGAGAGTTCTTAGTTTCTATACCCCACACCCATCTTGGTTCTCTTGAAGCTGTTCTGTCGTGGTAATGGCCCCACCCCATCTCTTAGGAGTTACAGCTAAGTACCTGGGACTCATGTTACCCTTTCCACAAATCCTGCCTGTTCTGGATTCATGCATGCACTTGTCTCCCATCTTCTCTAGTACAATCCTAGTACCGTTATTTCTTGCTGGAGTTACTGTAGTATCCTACTGATTTCTGCTCCCATTGTGTCTCTGCTGTATACCTGCTCTTTCCACACACAAGTCTTAAGCCACTCTATACACCACAGCCAGGACATGGAGTGTGTGTGTGTGTGTGTGTGTGTGTGTGTGTGTGTGTGTGTTTATATTTATATTTGCATTTGTATTTATATTTGTATTTATGTTTATATATAAATAAAGCTGATCTTGGAACTCCCAAGGCGAAGGTGGGCTAGTGGCTTTCCAGCACACTTAACAACCAAATACACAGAGAAAAAGCAGTGAGCCCTTTTGTTGGGATGCCAAGGATGATGTTGACCGAACAGTGACTCAACATGTATTTTGCATTCTTATCCAGGTATGAATGTATTTGGTCCAGCTTCTCTGTGCCTTCCTGGCATCATCACCGTGTTCCTCTCTCTCCTCACTGCTGTCTCTGTATCACACAAAACATGGCAGGCCTTCCCCACCCCACAGTCGACGAATCTCCCTGTAAAATTTCCCCAGTTCTCTAGGTTTCTTTTTATCCTTAGCGTCAGCCTCACTGTCCCGTTCTCAAAATACATTCCCCTGGGGGCGCCTGGGTGGCTCAGTCGGTTGAGCGTCCGACTTCGGCTCAGGTCATGATCTCACGGTCCGTGAGTTTGAGCCCCGCGTCGGGCTCTGGGCTGATGGCTCAGAGCCTGGAGCCTGTTTCCGATTCTGTGTCTCCCTCTCTCTCTCTCTGCCCCTCCCCTGTTCATGCTCTGTCTCTCTCTGTCTCAAAAATAAATAAACGTTAAAAAAAAAAAATTAAAAAAAAAATACATTCCCCTGATCACTTTGCAAAACACTCTCCTCCCAATATTCCCAGTCTTCGCAGCCTATTTATTCCATCCTGACATGAATTATGCCTTTTAGTATTGTATCTGCTGATCGTTTTTCTCCCCGCTAATAGAATGTAGGCTCCCTGAAGGCAGAGATCTTATCCTTTTCTCTTTCAGAGCCTCAGATCTGGCAGACTGCCTGGTGCATAGTTGATATCCACTAACATTTGTTGAGTGAATGACTTTTCTTCTGCTATTATAGTAGGATGTAGTAGGACGTTCCTGATTAGGCTCTTTAATCAATACAGAAAACATCTCCTTGGGGAATTTTTCACATGGATCGCTGAATCGGGAGGCAGCTGGAATTCTGCTTGTGGGGAAAGAGGAGAAGCGGAGAAGAAAAGCGTAATTTGACTTCAGGAGGCTAGATTTTGTTTCTAGTTAGATAGGATATCATAACAGGACATACCAACAAGGCAGAAAAAGCATGGCTGTTCTGGTCTATTATCTGCAGCCTTTCAAAATGGTAGCTCTTGAGTTTTTAGGAAACAACAACAAAAACGTGCATTGCTGTTGACCTAATGGAAATAGAAACACAATGGCTCCCAGATCCATATTATATTCTGGGCCCGGATTTCTAGTGCTCTGTTTCTGGCTGGCGGCTGGAGGCCCCCGATACCGTCTGACAGCATCCGAAATCTATCCTGGTCCAAGCCGACCCTTCTTCCCTCTGTTACCCTCAATAACCTTTCTCCAGTCAGTCGCTCCATCTCAACACATCAGCTTCATGCTGTCACCAGCCCCCTTCATCCAGTCACCAGTGCTGCTGGGTTCTTTTTCCAAGCTCTCACCTCCCTCATCCTCCTTGGCCAGGCTTCTGGAAGAGCCTTCTCCCACGCCCACCTGTCACTCCTCCACCTGTCTGTCCTTCATACTTCCGCCAGCTCATACTTCTTGAAATACAACTAACTTTGCCACTCTTCGGCTTAAAGTTTCTCTCCTAGCCTCTGAATCACGGGTAGAATGAAGACAAACTCCTTAGCCTTTCAAACAAGGCCCTTGGTAATGTGTCTGCATTCCACTCCCTTCCCAGTGCCCATCCTGTCTCCCCAGCCCCGCTCAGCTACCCGCACTTCCTGCCAGACGCTTGCTGTCTTTACAGGTGCCGGGTCCCGTCTCTGCCATGCCCCTTGGCCATCGTCCTCTCTGTAGATCTCTGTTCACTCATCAGTTCCCCGCTCACCTCTAAACCGTCTCGATCCGTCCCTCCCAAGTCCTATTAACAGACCTTTTTAAAAATCCGATACAGTTGATGTTCGTATCTCTTACATCACTGTTCTGTGCTTGTTTATATATCCATCTCTGCAGGACTCTGAGCCTGTGGTCAGCAATTGGGACTTTACTAGGCACTGTACCTGGTAAAGAATAAGACTGGGGCGCCTGGGTGGCTCAGTCAGTTAGCGTCGACTTCGGCTCAGGTCATGATTTTGCAGTCTTTGAGTTCAAGCCCTGCATTGGGCTCTGTGCTGACAGCTCAGAGCCTGGAACCTGTTTTGGATTCTGTGTCTCCTTCTCTTTCTCTCTCTCTCTCTCTCTGCCCCTTCCCTGCTTATGCTCTTGCCTCTGTCTCTCAAAAAATAAACAAACATTTAAAAAAATTTTTAAACAAGAATAGGTCTTTATAGATTTTTTTTCTGAAATAATAAACCCCAAGGAAAGTACTGTATATGAAGAACTAATGATAACTTTTTATTTGCATCATTTTCAAAACCTAATAACATTAAAAAGGAAAAAAAATATGTCATACATAAATTTAAGCCCTAGTCTTATAACAGCAAATAGGTATGGTATTTAGTGCTACGCTTTTTCTAAGTGCTTGTCATACGTTAACTGCTCACAGCATCTCAAGAGGTGGGTAATGTTTTCATCCCATTTTAAAGATGGAGAAACTGAGTCAGGGCAGGATAAGTCACATGTCCATGGTCACACCATAGCCGGTAGGTGGCTTCCAAGAACGTGCCTTTAATTACCATAGTGTTTTCCTTCTGTATGTCCCAGAGAATGAAGACACTGAATTAACTGGAGTGAACTGCAATGTAATTTTCCCTTCAGAAAGAGAATTTTCAAAAACGGCTGTTATCAGTGATTTAACCTAAAAAGTAATGGCTCAGTCGGTCAGGCTTTGGCTCAGGTCGTGATCTCACAGTTTGTAAGTTTGAGCCCCGCGTCGGGCTCTGTGCTGACAGCTCAGAACCTGGAGCCTGGATTCTGTGTGTCCTTCTCTTTCTGCCCCTCCCCCCCCCCCCGCCCTCTCTCTTTTTCTCAAAAATAAACATTAAAAAAATTTTTTTAATATAAAAAAAGTAATGCACTTCCACATTCATTTTACTCCACATTTATTGCATCGTTCGTGCAGGATCAACATGTGATATTTTGACTTTACAGCTTTCTCAAATGGCAGCTACAAATACTTTTTAAAAGAAACTTAGGAACAAGGAAGCAGGCTTGCTGGAAGAAGAAGCTGACTCACCTGTGGAAATGAACGAGAAGTTTTACTTCTCCAGTACACGCTTTTCCCATAAATCTGCCTGATCCAAGACTTCCATCGTCAAGCAGACTATGCTTGTCATTAGTTCTTGTCTCCATCTTTTCCACACAATTCGGAATACTTGTTTCAGGGCCACGTGGGTGGCTCAGTGTCGGGTTCTTGATTTCAGCTCAGGTCATGATCCCCAGGGCCGTGGGATCGAGCCCCGCGTTGGTCTCCGTGCTGGGCGTGGAGGCTGCTTAGGACTCTGCCTCCTTCTCCCTCTGCCCCTCCCTCACTCTCTCTCTCTCTCTCTCTCTCTCTTCAAATAAAATAAAATACTTGTTTCGAGCTGTAAAAACAAAGGGGCAAAGGCGTCCTTGGGCTTGTTTTAAGGATAAATGGCACTTTGCACCACCTGAGGATGGCAGCAGGTGTACCCATGGGCCCCACTGCAGACTCTGGGGGAGGACGAGGGATAAACTGATGCAGTGTGTGTGGTGGCAGGAGCAGCAGGGTTGTTTTCTCTTGTCACAGGAGAGAAGAGGAAAGCCCACAGAAGCGGCAGGGTGCTTCCCTTCTCTCTAAGGACAAGGTGCTTCTCAAGTGTCTTTGAAAGACAGCTGCCTTGTGGCTTTTCTAGAAGGCTTTGTAGCCGTTGTATACACAGACCATCTATAGCTTTATAGTAGTCCCTATGTGTATAGACACAGTGGAAGACAATGCGAAGCACATAGTATTTGCTGAAAGGACACCTGTTCAGGGCATTGTTCTCTTAATATTGTCTTTATTTATTTTTGGGTTTTTTTAACGTTTATTTATTTTTGGAAGAGAGAGAGAGTGAGTTGGGGAGGGGCAGAGAGACAGGGAGACACGGAATCGGAAGCAGGCTCCAGGCTCCGAGCTGTCCGCACAGAGCCCAACACAGGGCTCGAACCCACAAACCGCAAGATCATGACCGGAGCTGAAGTCAGACTCTTAACCTACCGCGCCAGCCAGGCGCCCGCTCACTAGTCTCTTGAAATGTTAATTACATCAAACCTCCCTACTGTCCCCTCCCGCACACCTCATCTGGTTTTCCTGCTTTCGTACCTGCCCATAGCACTTGTCACCCGTAACGTGCAGTGTAACCATCTTCGCTTTGGCTTCTTACACTGTCACCTGTCCCCCGAGTAGACCGGAAGTGCCACGAGGGCAGGGAATTTTACTCTCTTTCGTTCCCAGCAGTAACTTCCGTGCATGGAATGGACCCTTCAGAGCCTAGTTCACCCTCAGATATGTTAAATGACTGAAGAGCATGTGTTTCCAATTCTTCGCCCAAAACGCGTGCAGACCACCTGCACTTAGCAACACCCAGCTTCTCTAGGTCTGAGGAAGGTGCTCACAGTTTTCTGGCAAAGCGTCTGATTAACCAAGGTTGGGTTTCACTTATCAAGATTTTTAAAAGACTCTGAAAGTTTTTATCACCTTAGGTGCTTCTCCTTAGTCCTAGTCGGTTCATAAAGCTGTCAGGAAAAGAATGTGCTTTTGATTATATATGGCTTTTCATGCCTCCGAGATGGTCTTTAAGAAAGCAATTTAGCTTTTTACTATAATTACATGCTAAACTTTACATTCCTTAAGTCTTGCCAGAATATCATTTTCCCCCTTTTCCAGCATACCTTTTTTTATGATTTAAACTAAAGTCCGAGCAGCAAATATTATTAACAACTACGTCTACATCTTTAAAAATCTAATCACATTTTTCTGCGGAGCTCAAAGGATACCATCTCACCCACAAAATTAACGGTCATTTTTTAAAAAATATCAGCAGATACTGAGTCCATAGTCGGATTTTCCCTGAGCCCCAGACATGGCCTTCGTGGCTCATTTTTCTACACCACATTCCATCCAGCACCAACCCCAGCATTCTACATCCTTCACACTCAGCACTGGGAACAACCCTTTTTGTACCTTTACACCAACAGGCTGAAGAAGCTTCGGCAATACTCTGTGAAGCCTTCTCCGGCTTTTGATTTGTCTCATGTCTTAGGGGTATCACTTAAATTGGTTTCCTCTGTTGCTGCAATGCTTCTTTGCGTATGTAGGGAGAGAGTGGAGAAAAGGGACATGGTTCCTCCCGTGTTCTAGCCTCGCTAGTTTACATCCAGGCTTGGATTCTTCTCTTCTCTCCCCCTATTTCGGCCTCATACTTTGCAAGTTCACTAAATCAAATAGGCCAGAGTTTATAGGCCAGTGTGAAGAGCAGTTGATTTTATACTGAACCACCCTTTTCGTAACGTTCCTTCAATTTTCTTTCATGCGCGGCCCTTTGTAGTGAAGGCAGTTAGTTTTATTCCCAGTGTTGGCAAAAACCTTAGTAGCCAGTACACTACATGAATTTAATACTGGGTCGTGTGGTGGTATCCTATTAATGTCGTTGTGCCACGTGGTGCTAGAATTCTGAAAGTATCGTCTGTAACAGGATTTCTTGTTTTCCTTTAAAGATTAACCGATTTGGGGGGCGCCTGGGTGGCTCAGTCGGTTAAGCGTCCGGCTTCGGCTCAGGTCATGATCTCACGGTTCGCGAGTTTGAGCCCCGCATCGGGCTCCATGCAGACAGCTCAGAGCCTACAACCTGCTTCCGATTCCGTGTCTCCCTCTCTCTCTGCCCCTCCCCTACTCGCACTCTGTCTCTCTGTCTCTCTTATAAATAAACATTAAAAAAATTAAGGATTACGTAATTGTGTATTCTCTTAAAATCTTTTCAAGAGAACGACCTAATATTTGACCCTTTTATGTTTTCTAACAGAGAGGAAAATCAAACTGTGTGTAATTGTCAGAGAATACACCAGTTCTGAGTGTTCTGGAGGAATGTCTCAGCGGTATTTAGTCCTAACATCCATTCATTCAACACATTTTTTTTTTTGAGCTATTTTCAGTAGCTACTGTTTGAGCTATTGTCTGTCAGGTACTGTGTGTGTGGCCTTTGCTTTACCGCTTACATGCTACTCATGGTGAGTCAGGTGCTGTTCTAAGTGCATCCCAAGTATTAACCCGATTTCTCGTCGTGCCCCTGTGAACGGAAGCACCTCCTGTAAGTTTGCCATTTTACAGATGAAGACATGGGAGGCACAGAGCGGTTAACTAACGTGCTCAAGGCCACAGAGCCAGGATTCAAATCCAGGCGGGCCGGCCCCAGGGTTCACAGCTCCACCGTGCGGCAAGATACCCCGTCTCATTGCGCCCTGTGTTCTGCTGGCTCCGAAGGAGGCAAGAAGCAGGGATCGCTGTTGTTTCTGCTCTAGAATTTTACAACTTGGACATCCTAGATGCTTTTTGCTTTGTTTCGTTCTATCTCATTTCAAATCAGGACAAAGCACAGTTGTTTGGTCTTTCTATACCCACCTCACCCCATAGTCCACCTTCTATGCAAGGAGTCCACACACTTTCTGTAAAGGGCCAGATAATAAACATTTTAAGCTCGGGGCGCCTGGGTGGCTTGGTCGGTTAATCGTCCGACTTTGGCTCAGGTCATGATCTCACGGTCTGTAAGTTTGAGCCCCGCGTCAGGCTCTGTGCTGACAGCTCAGAGCCTGGAGCCTGTTTCAGATTCTGTGTCTTCCTCTCTCTCTGCTCCTCCCCTTTTCATGCTCTGTCTCTCTCTGTCTCAAAAATAAATAAACGTTAAAAAAAAAAATTTTTTTTAAATAAACAAAAATAAACATTTTAAGCTCTGCAGGCTGCGTGCCATCTCTGTTATATATCTTTTTTTTTCTTTTCATAATTCCTTAAAAATGCAAAAACTGCTCTTAACTTATAGGATGTGTAAAAATAAGCTAGGAGCCATATGCTCCATGCCATTGATCATTTGTCCTTCTTTGATTACTCTCTGTGTTTTCAGCCAACTCTGTTTCAGACTCTCAGAATTTCCTCCTACCACCGGACCTTTGCATATGCTCTGCCTGCCCTGGTGCAGAGTGGTCTTTATCCTCCAGACCGCATTCACCTTGGTTCTTCTCTAGGTCACATTTCAGTCATCCTTTCCTCATGTCTCCCTTGCTGTGCACCCCAGGTCTGGTCAGACCTTATTCTTCTGGGTCTCGTAGTCATTCATAATTGTTATCACCACAGTAATGTCACATTTAATATGGATGATGATGTCATTGTCCTTTTGGCTTTAGCCCCATGAGCTACCCTTGCTCCCCAGTGTGTTTCTCCCGATGTCCCGGCTGCCATTCTTGTCTTCCTAGAGTCCACTCTCCACCCTAAGTAGCCAGAGCCATCCTTAAAACTTATATCTCATTGAGTCATTTCCATTGCACATGAGTCAACTTGCCGTTTCTTAACATGACCAGCATGGCCTCCCAGCCTCCCCATCTGGCTACAACCTTAATTTCTCCTGAGAACCTCGTCCTCTGCCCCCTACGCTAGCTGGCTTTCTCTGCATCCTGCTAAGCTTGCCCTCACCCCAGGGCCTTTGCCTTTGTTCTTCCTTCTGCCCCAACCATCCCCCCAGGCTGACTCTTCCAGGCTTCTCTGTCTCAGTGGCCTTCCCTGACCATCCTATTTGAAATGCTGCTCCCATCCCTCCCTCCACAAACACATCTATTGTAGCCATAATTAGCACATTAGCCCCTTTCCTTTCTTTGTATACTTATGAATTTTTTTTTTCTTATTTATTTGCTCCTCTTGTGCCTTACCCACTAAAATGTATGTTCCAGGAAAGCAGAAGCTTTGTCATACTCACAAGTCCACTGCCGGTGTCTCGAATAGCACCTGGCACTTGGCAAAAGCACCGTAGACATTGTTGATCCGATGGCCAGCATGCAGTATAGACAGGGCTCAGTGGATAGGTGAATTAATGCCTTGCCCTTGTTTTTGCTCGTTAAAGTTGATGCCCATTTCTTTCAACTCAAATACTTAACTATCCATTGACTAAAGGAAAAATGTCTGGATCCTTGGTCTCTGCAATTTAGCGTTCCTCACTGTTAAAATTCAGTACCACATTGAATTATTTTATTGTCAACCTTATGTATTTGTTGTTCCTGATTGTGCATTCTGTGGCTATCCCTACCTCATCCTTACACCCACCTTCCATGTCCTTACCAGCTCACATACTTCTAGCTGACAAGAATCACTTCCCCCTTTGAATTTCTAAAGCATTTAATAGGCAGTGTGTCTGTTACTCATATAGTAATTAGCGTAGATTCTCTTGCCCAGAAGAGATAATCGTTAAATCTGTAACGATGATACATTCTCACTTCAGATGAAGGTTTGTCTATATATCTCACCCTTAATGCCTGAGTCATGAATTTTTGGCATCTCAGTTTTGTTCTTATCTTCCTTAAGCAGGAGTCCATAACCTAGTGTTTGGGGGAAGCATTTAAACCATCTGCAAGGAATGCTTTTAGCTGCGAATAATTGAAAACCCAGATCTTGGTGGTAGGGAGCCCTGCACTGGTGCAGCAAGGCAGAGATGTGACCTTTCTGGATCTTTCTATCCCAGCACCTTTATCACCTTCTGCATCTGAATATTTATCAACTAACCCTTGACAGATGGCTGTTGCCCTTCCAGGGAGAAAGTAGAAACACAGAAGGGCAAAGGAACAAAAACACTCCGACTACTCAGTATGATGAGTGTTCTCATCTGGAAAGTAAAACCTTCCTAGACACCCCACCTGGAGGTCCAAGCAGATGCCCTCTGGCATCTCATTATCCTGAGACGTGGCAGTCACATGACCTTCTCTACCTGCAAGGGAGACGGGGTATGGAGTGTTCGGTGTCTTACTATCTCTGATCGATGAAGGGATGGCAGAAAGGAGTTAGGTATGGCTTTGGGGTAGCTTACATTTTCTGCTACGGCACAGTTTTGGGGAGAGAAGGTGGGAGAGATTCTGATAGTACAACATTAAAGGAGAGTAACTTTTGTTTTTCTGTAGTAATCATCAACATATGTGGATTGAATTCTATACGATCCTCAAATTCATTTACAAAATGTCTGTATTAATGAATTAATTACTTTGGAGAATTAATTACTTAACCCACATAGTCTAGTTAGTGAGGCCATGGCTGAAGGAGCCATATATATATATATATATATATATATATATATGGCCTCACTAACTAGACTCACTGTATATATATATATATATATATATATATATATATATATATATATGTGTGTGTGTGTGTGTGTGTGCATGTGTGTGTATACATGTACATATGTGTATGTTTATATATATATGTGTTTATACGTATGTACATGTATATGCGTAAATATGTATAAACATATACATTATTAGTTGCATTTCCTTCAGATCATGATTTTCACTGATGAAAAAATTCATACATATATTATGTGTAATTATTATATATAATATATCATATACCATTATTATTATTGTTAATATTATCATGCTTCTACCTTCATAACTTGTGCCCTAACTGGATTGAGGGTTTGGAGTGGAGAGGTATTTTTTTCAGATTTGGAGACCTTGAAAATACAATTATTATATCAATTAAAGAGCTCTTATTCTAGCCCAATTGTGAGAATATTTAACAAGAGTGGGACAGTGTAGTAACAGCATCCTCTCCCTTTTTTTTTTTTTTTTTTTGTTACAATTTTTTAGGGGCGCCTGGGTGACTCAGTTGGTTAAGCCTCCGACTTCGGCTCAGGTCATGATCTCATGGTTCATGGGTTCGAGCTCCTCATCGGGCTCTGTGCTGACAGCTCAGAGCCTGGAGCCTGCTTCTGATTCTGTGTCTCCCTCTCTCTCTGCCCCTCCCCCACGCATGCTCTATCTCTGTCTCTCAAAACTAAATAAACATTAAAAAAAATTTTTTTTTTAAATTTATTTTGAGAGAGAGAAAGGGACCGCATGAGGGAGCTTGGGGGAGGGACCAAGAGAGGGAGAGAGAAAGCAGGCTCGATGCTGTCAGCACAGAGCCCGACACAGGGCTCGAGCCCGCAAAACCTGTGAGATGATGACCTGAGCTGAAATCGGGAGTCCAACACTCAACCACCTGAGCGCCCAGCATCCTCTCCCTTTTATCCCTCTTTCCTGAACTGTAACTTACATAAAGAGAAATGGCACATAACATGGGTACACACGGCTCGTGAATTTCAAAATTGAGCATACGGGATAGCAGACACCCAGATCCCAGCACCGCCTGGCCAGCCCCCGCAGAGGCCTCTCTCCTGTTCCCTGCCAGTCACAAATCTCCCCCTCGCCAAAGTGCAGTGCCTCTGAGCTCTGGCAGCAGCATGGAGGGTGCCTGTTTTCACACTGTATGTAAGTGGAATCAGGCCCTGCATCCAATTGTACATTTGGCTTCCAACAGTCCCTTTAGATGGGAGAGATACCGGCTTTTTCTTACTTAGCTCTGCCCCCTCTTGAACCATTTACTGGGAACCATGAAAAATAAGCTTCTATTCTTTTCTATTTTCTCACGTTTTCTGACAACTACTAATTTTCCTAATTTCGCAGCAGCAATTTTCTTTTTTTTAGTGTTTATTATTTAAAGAAAGACAGAGCGTGAGTGAGGGACGGACAGGGAGAGAGGGAGACACAAAATCCAAAGCAGGCTCCAGGCCCTGAGCCGTCAGCACAGAGCCCGACGCAGGGCTCGAACCCACACACCATGAGATCGTGACCTGAGCCGAAGTCGGATGCTTAACTGACTGAGCCATCTAGGTGCCCTGCAGCAGTAATTGTTATAGATACTGCTTTCTGGAACAAACTGACTCTTCAGCCCTTGTACCCTCCAGGTTAAACTCTGAGAGCACGAAGAACTGGGGCAGAGAAAAAAATTTGCTTTATTTTCCTTTCCTATATCCTGACTCTGGGTGACGCTTTCTTCCCCTTTCTAGTTCAATAAACATACATGTGTCTGGGCATCTTCCTGTTGAGACTTGCCCCCGCCCTGGCCCGGGGTTGATCTTACATTTGGAGAATTGACAGCTGTTCTGTTTCATATCCCCCACCCTCCCCCCTTACTCCCCCCACCTCTGCCATCACTGGGTGTTCAGGTCTCATGATTGTCCAGTTCACATAAAGCATGGGAATCACAGCTTTTTTTCATGCTGTTTCCTCTCCTTTGTCCTACAAAGGAGCGGAAGAAAGTCGAGTCTTAGGAGACACTATGAAAGAGTAAACACAGCTCTTTTAGAGAATGCAAATGGTGACTTGTTTTGCATGACTCAAACAAAAAGGAATTAAAACTGGTATGTGAATCAAAATCTTTCACTGTCTGAAGGGAACATCACAAGGAAACCACAAGTGGAAGGTATTAAGGTCAGCCTTTATTTAGAAATTGAAGGAGAGTCACCTTCGTGATGGAGTGTATCCTTCACTAAAGTAAACTCTTGCATGCTGACACGTAAAATTTCATTCTCGGTGATTTAATTCCTCATAGAAATGTCCCTCTGACCCTTTAACCTTCTTATTAAAGTCAGGTACTCCTGAGATGATCAGCATTTTCAGATAGTTCCCTCGTTCTTTAGAAGCGTTTCTCATTATTGGAATTTAAAAGCTATACAAGCTGTCTACTATACATTGACAGACGCAAAGATGTGTGAATGTGATATGAATATTCTACTGTGTTACCAAGGGACTGTTTCCTTGTCAGTCCTTTGATTATTTGTAAGGAAATTGCTTCATGACGCCCAGCCTCACACTTCCCCAACTGGCCCCTCCTTGGCCCTTTCTTGCATGGTGCTCGGCTCACCTCAGTCACATCCAGGAGCAGAGCCGTCCAGCAATTGAAGAGTCGGTGGAAGATTAATTTTTCTCCCCTTTCTGGGTTTCCTGCTATTGGTGAAAAGTGCGGCAGGCAGTGGAATGCTGGCGTTTGGCATTCTTTGGGAAGATGCACCATTGTGAAAACATAAGTGCGCGCTGCTGTTTTAATAGTGTCCAAATAGATCATTGAATTTATGGACATCTAAATTTAATTCCAGAAATCAAAGCTATGGTAGTAAGAGCTGGACCTGCGTTCTCTTAGGCCAAGTAATTTAATTCCTCAGCGAGTTGAACTATTATGTATTTTTGTTCCTTATTATGCCAGTAAATTGCTCAGGCAGATGCAGTGATGGATGATGGGCATATATTTCACTCTTTTTTTTTTATGGCTAGACACATTCTAGAATGCAGATCACTTTAAACGCAGCTGTTTTCATAACCGTGTTTTCTGTTTGGAGCCTAAGTCAAGTCCTAACAGGGGAGGTTGGGGGAGGTTCTTGGGGGTACCCATAGTCATACTTTTATTGTCCCGCCTAGAAGCACAATGCTGTCTTAACCCTGGGTCACATCCTTGGACGCTGTCATTCCATTCGTGCCTCAACACAGCATTTATACTTCGTGCTTTAAGGAGAATATTGGCTTGGTCTGGTTTGTCTCCTGGGCTCTACCTCACTTTTCTACTTAATTTGGAGACTTAATTTGACTGGACACAGAAGGGAATAAATCAGTGGGGGGCACACGTTGGATCATTCTTCTGTGCACACGACTACAACAGTGAGATCCTATAGAAAAGTGAGGAAGCAGGATACTGTGTAAAATTCAGGGCATCTGAGCACCTGTTAAGAATTCTTGGGAACTGTTGCCTCAACTAGACTTTTGTGCGGGAATGCAGGCAGTCGAGAAATAATGATTGCACCCTGTTTATCTCTAAGTGGATGAAGGCTTCTATCACCTGATTATCAATGCCAACATTTTCCCTTCTTACTTTTTCTTCATGGCCTCATGGAAGTGTTAAAATTCCTGGTCAGGGTCTTCTCTGTTCCATTTGTTTCATTACCACACTAGTAAGTTATCATTAATATTATTCTGCTTAGTAAGTTTCTCCTTTTTCTCTGGGCACATGCTTCAATTTCTTTGGATGTGTTCATTCATGATCCTTGCATCATTGATCAGCATCAGAAAGGTGGTCCACTTGGCAGGCCATACACATTTTTATAGAACTTCCATAAAAGTTCCTTACGTTATGAGTTAATTGATAAAAGGAATTCCTTCTAGTGCTATATCCATCTCTTTACATACCTTTTTTTTTTGTTGTTTATTTTTGGGAGAGAGAGACGGTGCAAGTGGGGGAGGGGCAGAGAGAAAGGGAGAGGAGGACACAGAATCTGAAGCACAGACCCGTCAGCACAGAGCCTGACGCGGGGCTCGAACCCACGAACCAGGAGACCATGACCCGAGCTGAAGTCGGATGCTCGACCAACTGAGCTACCCAGGCGCCCCTAGCTTTTTCTTTTTCATTCTCGGCGAAATGACTCGGAGCTGTCTTTCAGACTTCATTTGCAGGTGCCTTTTGCCATCTCCCTTCCTGTCCCCCCACACCACAGAATCCTACTGTTCTAGTTCCGTAACATGTTCGAAATCTGGTTCCCTATGCAATGCCCAGCTCACTTGGAGCTTTCCCAGGCTCCAGGTGTGGTTCACACAAAGTCTTTAGGTTCCTGTCGCTTCTCCTAACCACAAGCTTCTTATAGGCAAGAATCAGCTGTGGGGCCACAATACCCCGGTCTCTTTTTTTTCCTTGGACAGAAATTGTCAGCATGGCAACCCTCAATCCTATTCTTGTGGTCTTGTCACATAAGGCCTGTGGCAGTTGTTCTGGTAGCTTGAAACGCCCAGCACGCGTAGATCTTCCTCCTGTACTGTTTTTGTGATCTGAGCTAGGATGAAATGTGTGTTTCTGCTATCTAGCCAGACGGTATGTGATGTATACTTTCACTTGTTTAACACTTAGGTTCCTGTCTTCTTCATTTATCACCTTTCAAATGCTCTTGACCATGTCTGCACTGCAGGTACTTGATTTCTTCTACAAGGATGTCTCGCTCGGGCTTTCTGATTTTGTTCGAGACTACCCTTCTGCCCTCCAAATGTGCTGATTTATTATTCAACACTGTGCATCAGGATATGCATACTTAATGCCTTATGTATTATTTCTGATCCCCTTCCCAATTATACTGTGATTTACTGGCTATCTGTTAACCATTATTCTCAGCATTGCATTATTTCAGTGGTTCTCAGAATATCGTACCCTGACTACACC
Organism: Neofelis nebulosa; assembly: GCF_028018385.1. Taxonomy (NCBI): domain Eukaryota; kingdom Metazoa; phylum Chordata; class Mammalia; order Carnivora; family Felidae; genus Neofelis; species Neofelis nebulosa. Next base: position 140,926,464 of record NC_080786.1, on the reverse strand, counting down.
AGCATCAGTATTGCCCAGGAAGTTGTTAGAAATACAGATTCGCAGGCCCCGTCCTAAACCCACTGATTCAGAAACCTTGGTGGGTGGTGCCTGGTGGTCTGTGTTTCAAGAAGCCTTCCAAGTAATTCTGATAGTCGCTGACATTTGACAACCCCTGAAATACTTGATATTCTACAGCATGCCACAGGGAGCAAGAGTAGGGGAGACCACTGTATAGTTTCAGTAGGTCTCGCTGACCGCTGGGTATTACAGATTTATTTACACCAGTTTCTTCTTCCTCATCTATATCCAGTTGAATAGCGGTATTTCAACTGATTTCCGCCTTTACTGAGTGTCTATACCATGCAGATGCTGTGTGGTATTTCCGCATACATTATGAGAAATCATCCTACACAGCAGATTCAGCTTGGATATTCCCCTTCCTCTCTCCTGTTTAAACACGCTTTGTTTTTTTTAGAGCACTTTTAGGTTTACAGAAAATTTGAGCAGCGAGTAGCAAGAACGCCCCCCTCCCCTCTCTCCCCCTACCCCCACACTTCCTCTGTTGTTAACGTCTTTATTAGTATAGTACCTCTGACCCAATATTGATACATTAGTGATAAAGTACATAGTTTATATTAGAGTTCACTTCTTGTGGCGTACAGTTGTGTTGGTTTTGACAGACGCATGTGTCCTGTGTTCACTGCGACAGTATCTTACAGAGCCTGCTCTAAAAAATCCCCTATGCTCTGCCTGCTCATCCCTCCCTTCTTCACCCCGACCGCCACCCCCACCAGGAACCACTCCGTAATTTTGCCTTTTCCAGAAAAGCATTTAGTCGGACTCATGGAATAGCATTCTTGCAACCGTGTAAACTAAGAAGAGCTGTGCCCAAGGGGCAGAACGCTGTAGACCTAGTGAGCTAGGATTCCCACAGACACCTGCTGGCTTCCAGCCTCGTGTGTGTTGTTTGCCCCGAGGGCCACATTCCCTCCAAAATCACTACCGTCCTTTGTTGTCGCTAACCCCCCTCCCCTTTCTGAAAATTTGTTTAAATGACTGTCACCGTTGTTTCCATTTCCTGCTGCAGTGAGGACAAAGTAGTAGAAGTAGCCGAGGAAGAAGAGGGGGCTGACGTCGAGGACGAAGAGGCCGAGGATGACGAGGATGACGAAGATGGTGATGAGGTGGAGGAAGAGGCGGAAGAACCCTATGAAGAGGCCACCGAGCGAACCACCAGCATCGCCACGACCACCACCACCACCACGGAGTCTGTGGAAGAGGTGGTGCGAGGTAATGCGCTGTTTGTTGGGCTTTCCTCCGTCAGGGAAAAGGAAAGCCTCGTGCCCGCTCCCCAGCCTAGCACCACCGCCGTCCCCAACCAAAAATAAGATGCACGATTACGGGTCTTAACGCTTGTGAAGCTCTCTTTGGCTTAACCAGCAGTCCAACAATTCATTTCAAATGATGTCAAGTCCCCGTGATACGCACTGTTCCGCTTGGCACACGCCAGCTTGTTGTGCAAAACTCCAGCCGACCAGGTGCGATCTCACTCGGCTGAGGCTGAGTTAGGTGACCTGGTTGGCACGTCCCTGGCAGTGGGTGTTTAGTACAGTCTTATTACCTGTTGTCTCTTTCACCACTTGAACTATGAGCATCTCGAGGGCAAGGACTGGCTTTTACTTATCATGCAGAGTGCCTGCTTTGTAGAAACTTCTAGATAAATCTTAGGCGAGTGAGTAGTTGGAAGTAAATGCCATTGAACGACAACTTTTGGTGGGGTATCACATTACTTGTGGCTGTGAAATGTAACGGGGATGATTTTTGTGTTGTCTTTACACTGTTTTACTGGGGGAGGTGGCACAGGGCCTTCTTTGAGAGATAGATGTTGTGTTAATATCTTAAGACTTTCTTTTTTGGTACTTAATTAATGCTCCTATTAAGAATGTTGTGACACGAATGAACTAACAGACTTCCTTTTTTGTCTCCCTGAAACGAAAGCAAGGGTTGAGTTTACACTGAACAACCAAGTGTCATGATAGCAACTAGTGAATTGTAGGGTTGTGTTTCTTAAAGGGGATGCCTTTGTTTTGCAAATAGTGAAAGATGGTCCTACAGTGAGATCCAGTGACTATGGAAGGATGGAGTTTTAATGTATTCAAATACTTTTAAAGTCCGCCACAAATGCTACAATATTGTAAGTTTTCCTCTCACTTTTTATTAAGGTAAAATGAGTTTAGCGCTGTCGTTAAATTGGAGCTTAAAATGGGTTAGTTTCTCTGCCTTAAGTAGATTCCTGATGACCACTGTAATATCTTCTTTCCTTCACTGCAAATTATCTTTAATTTACATATAATTTACATATAAAATTCACTCATTTTAAGTATATTAGTGTATAATTCAGTGGCTTTAATAAATTTACCAAGTTAAGCAACCACCCTCATAATCCAGTCTTAGAACATTGTCATCATCCCAATAAGATCCCTCACACCCATTCAGTTAATCCTTGCTGTCACCGCCAGCCCCCAGCAACAACCAATGTACTTTACGTCTCTACAGATTTGCTTTTTCTAGACATTTAATGTAAGTGGGATCATACATGCTCTTTTGTGTCTGGCTTCTTTCACTTAAAATAGTGTTTTTGAAGCTCTGGGTTTCTTTACCTTGTAGCTTTTAAGGAAGACTGACATTATTCTGGGGCGCCTGGGCGGCTTAGTCAGTTAAGCGCCGACTTCGGCTCAGGTCATGATCTCAGGGTTCACGAGTTCAAACCCCGCGTCGGGCTGTGTTCTGACAGCTCAGAGCCTGGAGCCTGCTTCGGGATTCTGTGTCTCCCTCTCTGTCTGCCTCTTCCCTCACACTCTGTCTCTCTCAAAAATAAGTAAACATTAAAAACAAATTTCTTTAAATAAAACACTCAGACTTAACTGAAAATTCATTGAAAGAGTCACATATTCTTTAAAAAATGTAGCAGAAAATAGATTGCTTCTTAACTTTATCATTCTCTGCTCAATGATAACTTCTTATTATATTTAGCACATAAGGGCTTCTGTAAGTAGATCTATATTTAAGTAAATGCAGGTTTTATTTGAGCCGCTACTTTCTCAAGACTCCAGACATCCTTTCCTGGAATGTTCTTCGTGTACCTCTTAGGATCACCTGTGGCAGAACTGACTAAATGAACTTGTTAGCTTCTCTTTTCCTAGAAAAGAAAAGAGGGATTTTTTCGGAGCTTCTCTTCTTGAAACCTAAGAAGACTACAAATTACTGCAGTTAGTATTCTGCAGTGACTCTGACTTTTTCGGGGTCTCCACCAGGGTAGCTATTTACATAATAATGTCCGTCTACTCAACATTGGTTTTTGGGGGGGTGCCTTTTGGGTACAAGCCATTTTGCTGGGCTTGGTGAATCATAGGATGAGAACACACGGGATAGCCGGCCCTCATGGATGTTAAAATCTCGTAGGAAATTTACATCAAAGAAACACAGAGAGTCATCTGTGTTAAAAAGCAGGAGCCCAGAACCTACTTCAAAGAGTAAGAGATTGATCAGAGAAGGATCTATGGAAGGAGATGGAAGTGGAAAGGCTCATGGCAGCGCTACCAACGGATTTTATTTTAGCGTACCTTAGAGTCCGTGGGGATAGCAAAACAGATTTGCCCCGGGAGGGTAACGTGGCAAGTCTGGGAGACAAGGGTAGTCTGATTTAAACTAGAGCAGATGTCTTAGATAAGAGAGTTACGGGGAATTCGGTTGGGGCTAAAATGTGGAGACCTTCAGTGCCAGGCCGGCAAGCATGAGCATGAGCTGACGGGGATCACTTCTGCCACGTGCGGAGAAATTTTCTGGTAGAAACAGTGAAGGGATTTTGTTGTGATGTTGCTGCCAGGAGGAGATAGGGGAACAGGGAGTAACACGATGAATGCAGCGTAATGAGAAAATACCACGTAAACTTTTGCCAATATTCCAAACCAACAGAATTCCCTTGAGATAATACGGTCTTCTCTCTGACCTCAGCCGTAGCAATCTCTTACTCGGCACATCCCCAAAGGCAAGGGAATTAAAAGCAAAAGTGAATTACTGGGACCTTATGAAGATAAAAAGCTTCTGCACAGCAAAGGAAACAACCAACAAAACTAAAAGGCAACCAACGGAATGGGAAAAGATATTTGCAAATGACACATCGGACAAAGGGCTAGTATCCAAAATCTATAAAGAGCTCATCAAACTCCACACCCGAAAAACAAATAACCCAGTGAAGAAATGGGCAGAAAACATGAATAGACACTTCTCTAAAGAAGACATCCGGATGGCCAACAGGCACATGAAAAGATGTTCAACGTCGCTCCTCATCAGGGAAATACAAATCAAAACCACACTCAGATACCACCTCACACCAGTCAGAGTGGCCAAAATGAAGAAATCAGGAGACTATAGATGCTGGAGAGGATGTGGAGAAACGGGAACCCTCTTGCACTGTTGGTGGGAATGCAAATTGGTGCAGCCGCTCTGGAAAGCAGTGTGGAGGTTCCTCAGAAAATTAAAAATAGACCTACCCTATGACCCAGCAATAGCACTGCTAGGAATTTATCCAAGGGATACAGGAGTACTGATGCATAGGGGCACTTGTACCCCAATGTTTATAGCAGCACTCTCAACAATCGCCAAATTATGGAAAGAGCCTAAATGTCCATCAACTGATGAATGGATAAAGAAATTGTGGTTTATATACACAATGGAATACTACGTGGCAATGAGAAAGAATGAAATATGGCCTTTTGTAGCAACGTGGATGGAACTGGAGAGTTTGATGCTAAGTGAAATAAGCCATACAGAGAAAGACAGATACCATATGGTTTCACTCTTATGTGGATCCTGAGAAACGTAACAGAAACCCATGGGGGAGGGGAAGGGAAAAAAAAAAAAAAGAGGTTAGAGTGGGAGAGAGCCAAAGCATAAGAGACTGTTAAAAACTGAGAACAAACTGAGGGTTGATGGGGAGTGGGAGGGAGGGCAGGGTGGGTGATGGGTATTGAGGAGGGCACCTTTTGGGATGAGCACTGGGTGTTGTATGGAAACCAATTTGACAGTAAATTTCATATATTAAAAAATAAAAAAAGAAAAAAAAAAAAAAAGAAAAAAAAAAAAAAAGAGATAATACGGTCTTATTATGTTCTGAATAAGAGAGAGAAGTCTCTTGAGATAATGGGGTCTTGTTATGTTCTGAACAAGTCCAGATCTTTTGCCTGAGGTTTTCTCTCGATGTAGCGTTATTAGCTAAGATCAAACCAGAGGGGGACGTAGGTTGCAATATTTTCTGTAGGAAGACAAAGGCGATTAAATGATTGGTTTTAAATCTCCAAGCAAGAGACTTTTTTTGGTGTATTGGGTCCATGTCAGAGAGTTTGCTGAATTCCCAGCTAACTCCAACAGAGAAGTAGAAGTTTAAATGGTTAATGTTAAAGGGGCCAGCTGCAGAGAGCTCATTCCCTCCTGGTCACCGGTGTAGGTGAGTTATGGTTCTTCCCTGAGGAAGAACAACAGTAATGCCATACGTGATGGCTGACTTTGTACAACTCTGCTTAAAAGTAGCCCAGCTCCTGTGCTGAAAATCAAAACCACAAGTGACTTGCAAGGAAGAGATATTGAAAAGAGGCTCACAATATAGTTGTCACTGGTAATGTTTCAGCGCCTGAGAGAAAATGTGATTCACACCTATACTTAATAAGAAAACCGTTTCTTCATTACCAACATACTGCTACTAATACGATTCCTTAACGTGCTTCGTAACAAAAACTCAATCCCTTTGTAACCTGTTTAAATTTGAAAGAAATAACTAGGGGGAAGGAAAGTCTAAGACGCTTCGACATGGTCATCAAATTTTCAGCTATTTTGTATTAGAATCAATGACGCTGAAGTGGAAGATGTCAGTTCTAACTCTGTTAGCAATTCCAGAGGAAAAAGTGAACACACTACCGTATCCATCTGGCTTTAGGATTTATTGGTTTAGGTGCTTAAGGAAAACTTGGATATTGATCCAGTGGAATAAGCCAATACCAATTTGAGTGAAACCACAGTATATTTAGACTCTTGCTCCTAATTTTCTTTGATTTGAGAAGGAATAACACTTCATGTAGCCAAGACGTCAGGGCGATTTCTGACTCACTCATGGATTCTAAACTGGTTGGGCATTGGTATTATAGGGGCACCTGCGTGGCTCAGTTGGTTAAGTGTCTGACTGTAGATTTCAGCTCAGGTCATGATCCCACGAGCCCCACGTCAGGCTCTGCCCTGACAGAGCATGGAGCCTGCTTGGGATTCTCTTCTCTCTCTCTCTCTCTCTCTCTCTCTCTCTCTCTCTCTCTCTCTCTCTCCCTCTCTCCCTCCCTCCCTCCCTCCCTCTCCCTCTCCCTCTCCCTCCCTCTCCCTCTCTCCCTCTCTCCCTCTCTCCCTCCCTCCCTCCCTCCCCCTCTCTCTGCCGCTTCCCTCAACACGCTCACTCTCTCTCTCTCAAAATAAATAAATAAACTTTAAAAAAGCAATTGTTTCAGGGCACCTGGGTGGCTCAGTCAGTTAAGCGTCCGACTTCGGCTCAGGTCATGATCTCACAGTTCGTGAGTTCAAGCCCCGCATCGGGCTCTGTGCGGACAGCTCGGAGCCTGAAGCCTGCTTCAGATTCTATGTCTCCCTCTCTCTCTGGCCCTTCCCCTCTCTCTCTCTCTGTCTCTCTCAAAAATAAATAAACATTAAAAAAAATTTTTTTAAAAAGCAATTCTTTCTATCTTTTAATCCTTGTGACAGTGCTGTGTGGTAGAAATCTCATTTCTCCATTTACAACTAAGACAACTAAGGCCTAGGAAAAAAAAATTTTTTAATTGCCCATGGTCACAAAGGTGAGAGGCATGAAGGCAACACTGAGATCCAAGTGGACCAGGGTATTTCTACTACATTAATGTCAAAATTTTCTTTTTCCTTTTCCTCTTGTTTACAAATACTATTTCAGTTTAACCTGTACTCCCTGGTAGATATGGATCCCTTTTCTGTAGTCCTGTATTCATCCTATAATATTTCACATGGAACGCTTCCTAAATTTTAGAATTATTATTTAGATACTAATAATAATAATCGGGGCACCCGGGTGGCTCAGTTGGTTAGGCATTGAACTCCTGATCTGGGCTCAGGTCGTGAGCTCGGTGAGATCAGGTCCCGAGTCAGGTTCTGTGCTGACAGTTCCCAGCCTGCTTGTGATTCTCTGTCTCTTTCTGCCCCTCCCCCACTTGTTCTCTCTTTCTCTCTCTAAATAAATAAACATAAAAATATTTTAAAAATAACAAAAAACACTGTGATAAGTAATAATAATAATAATAATAATAATAATCAGGGGTCGGCAAACTATGACCATGGGGCCATATGGCCAGTTACCTATTTCCGAATACAAAGGTTTTCTTAGGGCACAGCCAATCCCCTTTGTTTATATACTGTCTGTAGCTGCTTTCATGCTATGGAGGCAGAGGTGAGTATTTGCAAGAAAACGCCATATGGCCTTCTAAACTGGAAGTGTTTACTGTCTGGGTCCTTACAGAAAACTGAAGAAACTGGTCATTAGAAAAGTATGAGGGAGTTTTTTTTATTTCAAATACTACTTTCATTAAGGTAGTTTTATTAAGTTTAGTGGCAGACTGCTATGGTGTTTAATAGAGAATTTTTAATGATTTCGTGGCCTTGGGCTGGTTAAGTAACATGTGAGTCTATTTTCATGGGTATGGTATAGACACTGATAGGACGTTCCATGTGTGTTGAACAAATTACTTTGGGCAATCCATGTTGAGCATTTACTATGATGCCTGGCACATTGTAAGTATTTGGTTTCTTTTAGAAACACAGGCTGCCTTCGGGCACCGGGGGGGGGGGGGGAGGGGGGGTGCTCAGTCGGTTATGCATCTCTTGGTTTCAGCTCAGGTCACGATCTCACGGTTCATGAGTTCGAGCCCTGCGTCGGGCTCCACGCTGACAGTGGGGAACCTGTTTGGGATTCTCTCTCTCTCCCTCTTTCTCTGCCCCTCACCTGTTAACGCTTGCGTGCACGCACTCTCTCTGTCTCTGTCTCTGTCTCTGTCTCTCTCTCTCTCAAAATAAATAAACTTATTAAAAAAAATTAAAACAGCACAGGCTGCCCAGAATCAAATCCCAGTTCTACCACCTAACCATGTAGATTTGTATCAGTCAGGGAATCTGTAAGTCACGCTGCTTCTGTACGTCATTTTAATTGTTTTGGGAAGATTCAATGAAATACAATCTATGAGCAACATTTAGCACAGTTCTGGTAGACAGTAAGGGTTCAATTAACCCAAAGTGCTATAGCTGTCTTGATTATAAGCATTATTCTGATTTTTCAGAGAACTAATGTCTACTACTAATTAGGAATGACCAAGGTAAACCAACAGACTGGTTTTTTAATAATAAAAAACATAAATGTGATACATCCACATCTATCGGTATAATAGAGGTGGTATTCATAGATATATGTTAAGAATAACGAGCAACTTAAACTCAGTTTCTTGGTTAAAATTTTAAGACTTTTTTGTTTTGTTTATTTCGAGAGAGTGAGAGAGAGAGAGAGCAAGCGTGGAGGAGGGGCAAAGGGAGAGAGAGGGAGAGAGAGGAAAGAGGATCCCAAGCAGCCTCCATGCTGTCAGCACCGAGCCTAATGCGGGGCTTGAACCCACAAACCGTGAGATCATGACCTGAGCCGAGATCGAACGTTGGCCGCTTAACTGACTGAGCCACCCAGGTGCCCTTGTTTAAAATAGTTTTTAGGAATATACATTGTATATTAAAATACCTGCAGTTAAAGTTTATGTCTAGGTGACGATTAAACCCAGATACTATTAAATGCTACTGCATTTCAAGATAGTGTTTCGCTTCTTGCGGGTATTTTGAACCTCTTGGAAGTTCATCTATTAAATGGACCGACACACAGATACAGGTAGCTCTTTAAGCATCGCAGACTGATGAAGTTAAAAAGTTTGATCTCGTGTTGCTTGCCTTGGGCTAGATGACCGAACGCCACAGACTTATACAATCTTTCTGCTCCCTCTCGTAGCCATTAACCTGGGGGAGTAGCGCGATGTGATTTACTGCTGTATGTTGTACCAGCATCAACCCCTCGTAGGTACGGGGCATTGCGCTGGTTCCTGAGGGCACGGGGACCTGAATATGGTGGCTCGCTCAGGTTGCTTTCCAGCCACGCCTGCTCACGCCCTCCTGGGGAGGGACACGAGTGTGTCCCACCTGGCTGGTTAGGGAACTTCGGCAGCACAGGGGAAGGGAAGTGCTCAGCGCAGACAGCAGTTATGGCCAAGGTGTTGATGAGAAGTTGGCATTGGAGTGACTTTGAAAGAAGAATAGAGATTTGCCAGCTTGTGGAGCACCAAGTAGAAGGAATTCAAGAACTATCATAAATCAGAGTGGCTCGCACTCATCTCCTGGAGAGAGGAAACAAGCCTCAGCCTAATTCTCACATCTCCATCGTTACCTGCCCGAAATGGGTGTCACAGTCCTGTAGTTCACGAATAGGATTCCTGCTTATCACTCACATTTAACTTTTCACAGAATTTGGGGGAAAACTGAACCGAACTGGCACACATGAAAATGTGCTCACATACTCTTGTCGGAAGCCTCGTGGCAGCGTGCTGCCCAAAACTGAAAATAAAGCTCCGGTTTGTATTTGGGAACAAGGCAAAGGGATAACGGCTCCTCCCTTTCCTGGAAGCCTTTACCTCAGTGTTAATGACTAAGGGCAAGCAAGATCCACCCCTGTTCCCGGACCAGAACGTAGCATCCTTCCTAACGATGTCAAGAGAACCCGTGTTGGCCCTGGGCCGTAGATGTGACAGGTGGCAGCCTGTTATTTTGTGCCCATGGCATGGCAGCCATTGATTTTGAGGTATTTGGTATATCCTTTGATAGAGGCAGAGGGAAGCATGGCTTTGACACCTTCTTTCCATATTGCTTGATAGTCCTGATTCAGAGAGCCCAGTCAGGTAGTTTGGTTAAAATGTGACAGTGAGGAACACAGTCATATAAAAAATTGTGTGTGTGTGCAGACATAACTTTCTATTTTTTAATAACAAATTTATTGAGATATGATTTGCCTAATTGTAAAGTACAGAATTCAGTGGTCTTAGTATACTCACATAGGAAATGTTTTTGAACTTCATTTTGCTTGGTATTTCACATGACTAGTAGTGCTCATGGCCAGCACTTTCCATCTTCCATTTCTACCCTGTGTGTATAAAGACGCCGTGTCAGAGGGGCGCCTGGGCGGCTCGGTCAGTTAAGCATCTGACTCTTGATTTCAGCTCAGGTCATAAGCTCACGATTTGTGAGTTCAAGCCCTGCGTCAGACTCTGTACTTATCAGCCCGGAGTCTGCCTGAGATTCTCTCTCTACCCCTCCCCCGCTCATGCGTGCCCTCCCTCCCTCCATCTCTTTCTCTCTCTCTCTCTCTCTCTCTCTCTCTCTCTCTCTCTCTCTCTCTCAAAAGTAAACAAATGAGGGGCGCCTGGGTGGCGCAGTCGGTTAAGCGTCCAACTTCAGCTCAGGTCACGATCTCGCGGTCCGTGGGTTCGAGCCCCGCGTCGGGCTCTGGGCTGATGGCTCAGAGCCTGGAGCCTGCTTCCGATTCTGTGTCTCCCTCTCTCTCTGCCCCTCCCCCGTTCATGCTCTGTCTCTCTCTGTCTCAAAAATAAATAAACGTTAAAAAAATTTTTTTTTAAAAAGTAAACAAATGAACTTTAAAAAAAAAAGATTCAATGTTAGAATAATGGACATAATAAGCCAAAGGTATTTTAATGCAATTATGTTTAACTCTATTAAAAATAAATATTTTCATTCTAGTTCAGTTAAAATCCAGAAACCTGATCTTTCTCATGTTTTTTCCCCAAATCAGTTGCTGTTCAAAAAAATATACAAATGCCTCAGATACAACAATTGCATATATCTCCACAACGTGAAGTTTGCAATTAAAAAAATCAAGGGGCACCTGGGTGGCTCAGTCGGTTAAGCGTCCGATTCTTTGGCTCAGGTCATGATCTCACAGTTGGTGAGTTTGAGTCCCATGTCAGCCTCCACACTGAGCATGAGAGCCTGCTTGGGATTCATTCTGTCCCTCTCCTTCAGTCCCTGCTCGCTCGCTCGCTTGCTCTCAAAATAAACATTTTTTAAAAAATCAACCCTAATAAAAGAAATCCAGCAAATGAGAGGAAACTTCATTTAAACACCATGTCGTTTCCAGAGGCACTGCCTTTTAGTGGTCCATACACCTCCCTGAGGAGGGTCTCAGATTCCACCGGCAGATCCCAGAATTGGGGGTTTTCATGGAAATCTGTAGTTCCCTTGTAGACAGATGCTTTCTGGACTTTGTAAGCAGGGTGGGTTACACCTCTTTCTCTCAACCATGAACCATTTTGCCCTTCTGACACTTCATTGCTGATTTTCAGCCACCCTTCCAATGTCTGACCTGTTAGGATTTTGTTAAAAGTGTGAGAAATCAAGGTGAGGTGAGGCTGATATTCAGGAAAACCCTTCAGCCTTCCAGACAGCAAAAAAAAGCCCAAATTTTAAAAAGTAAGACACTCCCGGGGCACCTGGCTGGCTTGCTCTGAAAAGCATGTGACTCTTGATCTCGGATGGTGATTTCGAGCCCCACATTGGGTGTAAAGATGACTAAAAAAAATAAGTCAGTAAATGTGAAAAAAAATATAAAAATATGAAAATTAAGAGAGTCTTGAAATGGAAAAAGGAGTTTTGAACAGAAGACTGGTAAAGCTGCACTGTGTTTAGTTTATAATGGTAAGACTGTTCAGGTATTTAACTGTGAGGACAGGGTTATCTCTCTTTTTCTTGAATTTATTTATGTTCTTGTTAGATATAATTTCTGAGACAGAATATGAAAGTATCACAGTCTAGAGACAAATTTTGTGTTCTTGCATGCAAGCTCGAATTCCTAATGTTTCATGCTAGAAGCATAGAAAGCCCTTGCTGGGCAGTCTCATGACTAAATCCATTCTGGAATTTTTTTTTTTAAGTTTTTGGGGTTTTTAAAAATATTTATTTATTTTTGAGAGAGACACAGAGCGTGAACGGGGAAGGGGCAGAGAGAGAGGGAGACACAGACCCGAAGCAGGCTCCAGGCTGCGAGCTGTCAGCACAGGCACCAATGCGGGGCCCGAACCCACAAACCGCAAGATCATGACCTGAGCTGAAGTCGGACGCTTAACCAACCAAGCCACCCAGGTGCCCCTGGAATTGTTTTTTTAATTTATTTATTTATTTTGAGAGAGAGCGCCCGCACAAGCAGGGAAGGGGCAGAGAGAGAGGGAGAGATGGAATCCCAAGCAGGTTCCACACGGTCAGTGCAGAGCCCCACATGGGGCTCGAACTCATGAACCGTGAGATCATGACCTGAGGCAATGTCAAGAGTCAGATGCTTACCCGACTGAGCCACCCAGGTGCCCCTGTCCTGAAATTCGATGCCGGTTGTTAGGCCAGATTTGTGAGGTGTCAGTGACTGTTGCTTATTATCCCCCCCAGTCTCAGGATTGGGCACTATTACTAAAATGCCACGTGAAATCTTCTGGTAGTAGGTTGGACTGAGGCAGGGCTTTTCAGCCACAGCATTAACAGTGTTTGGGGCCCGATGGTTCTTTGTTGGTACTCTTCTGCTCATTTTAGGATGTTCAGTAGCACCATCCCTCCCACCTGGTACCAGTAACACCCCCCAGCTGTGACAGCTCCAACTGTCTCTAGGCATTGCTGGATGTGTCGTGGGAGGGGATGGTTGGGGACAGATCCTCTCTGGTTCCAGACCACTGGGCTGTGCTACTGAGATCTACAATGATGCCCAGCGTTAAATTTATCTGAGCAGAGAAACTCCCCTGCAGTATCGTGTCTCGTCTTAATGCCAGCCGTAACCCTTCGCTCGGCACTTTGCACATCCGTAGGTAGTCGGTGCAGAATAAGCAAACAAAACCTATGCTAAAACAAAGAGGGTAAATGTTCATTTATAAGGTGAAAACAGATATTTGAGATGTAGTGTAGTTTCATAGCTTAGAGAAAAGTCACAAAATATTTTTTAAATACTACGTATGCACATTTGCCATATAGGCAGTGAGAGATGGAGAAAAACTGCCTTCCTCACTTTGTTTTATATTCTTCCAAAAGCAGTTTGCTCTCCCCTGGTGCACTGTTTTAAAATCGCAAATGGGTGGGTAGCAATCAGAGACACGTGTTCTCAGCTGGAGACTGCCCAGCCTTCCTGCTGGGCTCTGTGACAAGAGACCAGCTAAAATGGCAAGGTGGACACGCTCAGTCTCCTCCAGAAAAGAGCCTGAAACAGCAGGACCATCCTCCAACCTCTGCCTCGCTTATCCTGGAGCATCCTTCTTGTAGGAAGAACAACGCCTACATAATAACCCTTTCTTTAAGGAGAGGTGCTACAAAGAAAGTAAATTTCAAGTCTCCTTCGTTGTGTCTTTATTTGTCTAAATAAAAATAATAGCTGTGATATTTCTGGTGTTCTGGCATGTTCCAAGAACATCACTTCCATTCAGATTTCGGAGAAATGTAAGTTCTCATAGACTTAAATGTAAGTATAGTAGTTATTATCTCATTATTGGATTTAAGGCACACGTATTAAACTCTGTCAAAGAAATATGTATCTCTAACATATTTAAGTTTTTGAGATACAGCATATTTGAATTTTACAGCTCTACTAAAATATGTCCTGTTCCTCTTCTCCCAAATATATGTGGACTTCTTTTTGTAAGCCAAAACCTACGCTGCCTTTTACTGATCCTTCCCCTCTTGGTCATTTTGGAAAGTGATTGGGTCTTACATATCTGGCTTTGACATTTCAACGGCTCATAAGAGGTGTAGGGTGGATCACGCTGCTTTCTCAAACATTAACGTCCATTTGGGTCACTGAGGCATTTGCTACACGTGGATTCGGAGACAGGGTTCTGGAGTAGATCCCAAGTCCCGGGTATGCTGGCCCAGCGGATCATGGACGGCACTTCGAGGGATAGTTTCTAGTAGCAATTCATGCCCCCATCCTTTGGGGCATGTTGTAGGAGATTGAGGAGTTGTAGGAGATTGAGACAGGGAATAAGAAACGGAAAGGGAAAACTATCCTTACCTTTCTCTTTCATGCAAAGTGTGAAAGAACCCTGATGTGTCTTCCCGCTGAGCAGCTTTGTAAAAATTCAGCTTTCAAAGACCAAGCAAATTAGAAGAGTCTTACTATCTTCCTCCATGTACCTGTGACGAGTATCATTTGTACCCTTCTTTCCTCTCAGTGGTGTGGTGTGGACAACTGCTAGCCTGTAAAAGATAATTCAAGGGTACAGGAATCTGGTGAGCCACAGCCACTGGTAGCTTGAAATACCCATGGCGGGACTGTTTACACCGTGGACATCATTGAACATTATAAATCACACTCCCCCACCCCCCACTGGAGATAACCAGTTTCCCAGCATACCCTGCCATTCCTGTCAGTGAGAATAATCGCTTTGCCTTGTTTCCAGCAGAGGACACGGCATCTTATTCAGAGTTTGGAGCGTCTTGTAATACTGTGTTGCACTTCTACACAGCTTAGTGAAAAACAGGTTTATTCCCATAACAAAGTGGAAACAAAGGACTTGGGAAAAGTCCCAGTGGTGCCCTCTTGTGAATGCTTGCCAGCACGTCACCACGAGAAGACTGATGGGTCTAAATACTTACAAATGGATCGCCTTGAGGTGGCATTTTATAAAAATACTCTCTCCTCATGGAGAGATGTGAGAACTGGGTCAGGTGTAAATGGAGTGACAGGTGTATTGGGTAGCCTCAGAGAATCGACACAATTTGGTAAAGGGCCGGTCAACCACAGATACCTTGTAGAGACTTCCGTGACACCCGTCATTTCATACTGAGTCAGTGAGTTCATTACTGCACACAGCTGTTCCCCTCATTTGCTTATCTGGTCCAACCCGTATTTGGGGCTTAAGTGAGATTTCTAATAAGACGTTCGTTCAGCCTTGCTTGCCTGTATCTATATGTCTCTATTTAATAAAATATGATTACTATATAATAAATACCCAGTCATTTATTGCCCTGATCAGAATTATTTTCTGTTGGGCAGGTTTTCTGATAACTACTTGCTAATTGCAGGCATATTATAAAATCTCCTTTTAATTAAAAGTACATATACCGGGGCGCCTGGGTGGCCCAGTCAGTTAAGCATCCGACTTTAGCTCAAGTCATGATCTCACAGTTTGTGAATTTGAGCCCCACGATGGGCTCTATGCTAACAGCTCAGAGCCTGGAGCCTGCTTTGGATTGTGTGTTTCCCTCTCCCTCTGCCCCTCCCCTGCTTGCGCTCTGTCTCTGTCTCTCTCTCAGAAATAAACATTAAAAAGAAAAAAAAGAAAGTACGTGTATCTATTGTTGCAAAAAACACACTCTTAAAAAATAATTGTTTTTCTAGTACGTTGACTTTCTAAAATTTTTCTTAGAAGAGTTCAACACAGATGTGGCCACTTTATTCTTCAACAGAATATGAGATGTGTTGTAATAACTTAGGCTCACAAAGTTGCACCCTAGAGCGATGTTTAGAATTGCAAGGACAAATGAAGCTGAAGAGTAGCTATTCTAAACTTATCATTTGCATTTAGAACATAGGAGATTCCGTAAAAACAGGTCTCCTGCCCCTGCATAGCTGTGATGTTGGGGGGGGGGGGGTGTCTGTGGCAGACAAGTACAAGAAGACACATTTTGGTACTCTTAAGAGGTCTAAAATGGGAGGATTGCTATGAGTTACAGAGCCGTGATGAGTTTTGTTGCCTATGCTCCTGGGGTCATGCCATGGGGGAGAGGCATTCGAGTGCCAGCTTCAACCACAGCGGAGGCTCAGAGGACACCGTTGTCTGGGAGTCTTGTTGGAATTAGTACAGCCTGAGGAAGAGGTTAATGTTGAATACTGTCATGTCTTAGAAACAAGAAAGAAAGAGCATGTCACATGAACATGTACAGATTGGTGAGGGGAATGCAGAAGAGAGAGCCTGTAGGTATTTCTTACAACTGACAGGGAGAGAAACTAAGGTCCGTGAGTGGAGACAGCTTAATGGCTGTGGTTTGCCAGAGACCCCACATCTGGGGCATGTGGCTTTTAGCTCTGTAGCCCAGAAGCTGCTTTGTCAGTAGCTCAGAGGTGATCAGACTCTCTCCCCTCCCAAAACTGTTTGACCCTTTATAAGTATGAATACCAGTTCTTTAATTTGCGGGGGATAAATCAGATTGCCAAGGGGGTGGGAAACTTGTGTGAATGGATTGGCAGATTTTCATCAGACAGAAGAGCTCTATGCAGAAATCAAATTGAAAACACATCATGGCTTGACAAGGATGGACTTTTAAAGCAGCAGTTGAATGGGAAGACCTTAGTGACGGTGCCATGGAGCTTGATGCTCCCAGAGCCAGATATTTCCATCCGAAAACCACCTAAAGAGAGCCAGAAGCACCTTAGATATCTGTTACGCTGGCGTTTCTCCTGCACAGTGTTTGACCTCCACCTTCTGAGCTCAGTGCTGACCGTCCTTCCCTACTCTGTTGACGTCATCATGATGGTGGTAACTTCTGGTTTTGCTATCACCTCTTTGTCTCAATAGGAAAGAGCTTTAAGTGGTGTGTATAAGCAAGTTAAATAGTAGTTCTCTTTTACATAGACCTTGTCGATCTTTATCTTTGAGTGAATGATTAGTCAGTCTGTTAAATATTCCTACTTTGGAAACTCTGAACTCTGCATGACTTTTATCTTTTAGAAGGATGCTTTTCCTTGGTATGACAGTAAAATTAATAATCAAGACATCTGTGTGTGCTAAGGCATCAGCAGGCTCTTCTAGAAGCCTAGCTAGGGCAAGACATAAACTCAGAGGGAGAACTGTTTTCCCTTTAAAAAAATGGAATATACGTGGGAGGTAAGGTTCCTATTCTACTCATGATAACTTTACAAATGGAATCAGATAAGTTATTGCGCTTGGATCAATCAAGGATCATGAAATTGATCTTGGGGAGGGTGGCCAAGCATGCTGACAGGTAAGATATATTTTCATGTAAGAGCATACGTGGTGTGTGTTAACAAATCAGAATTGATTGACTTTGTTTTGTTGTTTGGGGCATTATTGTCCAAGGGACGGATTAATGAAAAATCAAAAATTATATTTTACTAGAGTTAATATAACTGGCTGTCAGTCCCATTTACAGATGTTGACGTATGTTTTCAAATATGGTCAGTGGACAGGCTGGTTCTCTGGAAACTGGATCACATTCGAAGTATATTTATTTTATACTTTATAATTTTTTAATGAAATTTAATATTTATTTTATACTTTATAATTATTTTATACTTTGAGTCAAGGCTGTTCTTCGTGAAGGAAAACAGTCAGATGTTCGTGAGAAGACAACGTTCTTTGCATCGTAAACAGACACAACCCTTTTACCTTTAAAGCTGACTGGAGGTTCCTTGAGAAATTTGTTTCTTACCGGGAAGAAATGTTTCCGCGTGCAGACCCTTTGGGGCACTTGCTATCAATCTAAAAGCAGCTACCAGATATGCTCACGTTCTAGCAGGAATCCTTTCATTCCTACTGAGCCACTCATTAAACCAGATGAGAATGCACTGCTTTGTTTCAGAGGGAATTCTAACCTCCTGGCTGGAGATTAAAGTCCTCGGTACATGTTTGGCAGAGGCCGCCCAATAATCCCAGCCCCGGTGACCCCCCCCCGGGGGGTGGGGGTGGGGGGGATGAGTAAGGTGTAAGAAAAGTAAACATGCACGCGAACAGCGAGCAGGTGCCTTTTCATGCTAAATGTGGTTCCCCACGTCTCCTCTGATTAGAGGTGTGCTCTGAACAAGCCGAGACGGGGCCATGCCGCGCAATGATCTCCCGCTGGTACTTTGATGTGACCGAAGGCAAGTGCGCCCCGTTCTTTTACGGCGGATGTGGCGGGAACCGAAACAACTTTGACACAGAGGAGTACTGCATGGCCGTGTGCGGCAGCGTCAGTAAGTGGACCTTCCCCGAGCCTGGCCACCTCTCGTCTTTTCTCGCCACTGACTCTGCTCTTCGTAACAGATTGGTTTTCCTGGTTCTTGGGAGTGGGTCTGTCGCTGCCACTAACCACGTTTCTGTCCACTTCTCTAATTGCCCGGCGTCTCCTCCCGTATGTTCGATCCCGAGCACCCATCTCCGTCTTTCTCTAATAAAGCATGGCCGCGGGTGTGTTCCCTTCCCAGCTGTGGTGCGTCCGTCTTGCGGTCTCTAGGGACTTCTCTCGAGTGCCCCTCTTGAAGCCACGCCGGAGTCGCTGTGTTGTCTTCTCGACTGTCTGTGCAAACGGATACTTGTGTGTTTGTCTGTGCACATGCGTGTTCAGGTCTATGCATGTGCAGTACATGTGCAAGTAAGGTTTCCCGCCGGAAGCCTGGCGGGTGCGGCTTCGTTTGCACTGGCAAAAGGCACACTGCTGTGATGAGCACCTTTAAGCTGTTTTGTAACGTGTGACTTTTATTGCGGCCGCAGAGAACGTGCTTGAATGGAGCATACGCACGTCGAATGCCAGAAGACAGAAAGGGCCCCAGGGGCCTCTGAGCTCACACACGGACGCTTGCAGTATCAATGTTTCGTGCCTTCTCTTGGAAATAGAAGAAAACTCTCCACTTAACATTAGAAACCTTGAAGGACAAAAGACTCAGGGAATATAATTTTCACAGCCTTTTCTCTTGAACTTTAAGTTTTTCATAACGCTGGGGGAGAGAGACGCGGAGTGATAATGACTCAAATACGAGATGAAACTCTGTCCACAGAGGCGATACTCAGGAGGGAGTGAGCCAGACATAGGGGACTTCTGTTCCTGTGAACAGCCTCCCAAGTTAAAGTCCCAATTTTATTTACTATTGTTCGTGAGTAGGACATTTGAAGTACTCAAGGGAAGATTTGCTCACCTTGATAAACTAAAGATTAAATTCATTAATTGTGCATTTCTTTAAGAGACTCCTGCCTTTTCTCCCTTGTGCTTAGGCAGGCGATAGCTCCCACTTCCTGCCTGGGATTCCTAGGGATAGTATACATTGTTCTCCACTGCGATCCTAGGCTTAAGCTAAACAACAAAAGGACCTCGCCATTAAGACCTTCTATTGTGAAGCCGAGCATCTAAGTGGAACCTAATGGAAAAGTTCCCACTGGTCTCCTGTATGAGGGATGACTCCATTTCTGTCATGTGTGAGAACAGGTGTAGGAATTGGTAACCCCAAGGGCCTCTTTCCTGGACGCCATTGGATGATTGTGGCTTCTTGCGGCAAGGACTCCTTTCTTCAGTTTCAAACAAAGAAGTTAATTAGGTCAGGTAACCGGGAACACAATGGGGGATTCTGTTGCCTGCAGCCTCTTGAACAAAGAACTTTTGTTACAGAGATTCTAACTGGCTTAGCTGCTGAGGGAGATTTCTTGGCACATTTCCAAACTGTTTTCCTCTATTTCCCTGAGGTGGATTTATTTTTTGGAATATAAATTGTATGTGTGTGCGCGCGCATGTAATAAGAAAGGGTTTTTGAAAATTATCAGCAGTGAGGAATTTGCCTCGAGTTGGAAATGATCCCCCCACCAAAACACGACAGCGGCCTATACGCACACAGTCTCCATTTGATCAGTCTGATTTGACTCAGGCTGGGAGCGAACAGTGGGCAACACAGGTCATTTGGAGCCTCTGGAGGTGCCCTGGATGGTACACCTTTTGCTGAAAGATTTGCAAAAGGCAGAGATTCCCAACAAATGTGTAATGGATAAGCCAAGCAGTCCGTATTTAGTTCCAGGGTAAGGAGGTTATAGAATAGTTTATCGAGAAAGTAAATGTGAGAGGCTTAAGGTCAGTCAGAAGGGTGGACAGACCTAAGGGGACAGTGAAGCCTCAACATGTGGCCCGAGATGAGAGCTGGAGGCTGCCCTACGAATGGGTGAAAGGAGTGGATCCTTGGGACCTTGGTGATGGTTGACACTAAGGAGGGAGAATGGGAGCAGGAAATCCTCAGGATGTTACTTACAAGTGGTATTGGAGACAAAATACCCAGCACGCTGAGATATTATCGGGCAAATATATTTATGTTTACTTCGGTCCTGAGCTGGGGCCAAGCCTGAAGGTGTTTGTGCAGTTTTGTTTTAGTTTTTAATCCAATGTTTTTGTTTTTGTTTTTCCTTTTGGTCAGTGGAATCATGTAAGTTTCAGCCACCATTCCCATGTTTCTATTTTTTGTTTTTAGTTATGTTCTCTTATTTTCTCCATAGTGTCCCAAAGCTTACTCAAGACTACCCAGGAACCTCTTCCCCAAGATGCTGTTAAACGTATGTTGTCGTTCGCTGGAGGGGGTTGGGGGGAAGGAGGAGATAGTACAGTGCATGGCTGTATAACTCCAGCATCATCACTTTCTTTGCATGGTTCTGTGTTTCTTGAACACCTGTCTTTCGATAAAATGTGTATTTCCATTGCTTTGCTTGTAACTGTGTCCAGTTCTGCCAGACAACTTCAGATGCCAGGCTACAAGGATTGACTCAACTTCTATTACTGATGAAAAATTTTTTCTCAGCTTCATGTCATTCTGCTACATACCGTACGTATAACATTACTGTGTTTTATTTGGCATCACTATTCTATTTCCTAAAGCTGTCAAGATGCCATAGCTTTACAAGAGGCCATGAATATAAGTGACTCGTTTCCCAGAAAAATACATCATATACATGTGTGGTGCTGACTCCACGGACCAGTGTGTATGCACGGGCTTCACTTATGTGTTGTAAGGCAGATGTTAAGCCTTAGGAAGTGAAAGACTACCTTTAGATTCCCTAACCACCTCTTCTTCCTCTCCCTGAATGCACCTTACTAGGGCAAAAGTGCCCGACCTCAGGTTTTATCATTAGGTTGTGGAAAGATTCTCCCAAAGAAATCATCATCCAGCCTTAGAATGTCTGTGTTTTGTGATTGATTTCACTTGGTGTATCTGACTACCTTGGTTTTAAAATGTTAACACACAGGTATTTATTATTATTTTTTTAATGTTTATTTTTGAGAGAGAGACAGAGCGTGAGGAGGGGAGGGACAGAGAGAGGGAGGCACAGAATCTGAAGCAGGCCCCAGGTTCCGAGCTATCAGCACAGAGCCCGACATGGGGCTCGACCTCATGAGCCGTGAGATCATGACCTAAGCTGAAGTCAGACGCTAAACTGACTGAGCCACCCAGGAGCCCCCACAAGTACTTATATTAAAATGTGGATTATATCCATAAATAAATTTATCCTTCTTTAGGTTAAGGATGATACATGCACACACACACACATTATTGATGCTTATAGTTGCTAGAAAAAGAGACACGATTTCAGCTCGTGTTCATATATAATGAAAATGAGCATATATTTATGTTATCCTTAAAAAACCTGGTCTCCAAATTGATGAAACCAATTACCTTTAAAAAAAAGGGATAAATAACAGTTGGAGAATTATGTAACTTACAATTTCATCATAGACCATTAAGGTTTTTTAATGGCCACCATGAGATTCACATTCATTCACTTTATATGTAACTTTTGAAAGATGTGGGAGTTTCACTAGTATAGTCCACATATTTTTGTGATTGTGACAAAGCATTTTTTCTAACAACATTGAAAGTATTACAAGTGAGTAGACACACAGGACTGGAGAAAACTGGATATTACACTGTAGGATTGATACCATATTGATCTTTGTGGCAGGTTGCAATTTACCCGGTGTTTTCATGGATCATTTATTTTTCTCAGGAACACTTTGTGGGCATTTTCCTCATTTCCTTTATACATACGAGAAAATGAAGCTGTGAGAGCCATCAAACGTGGCAGGACCAGCTTTGAAACCTAAATGGTATCGTGGCTCTGCACTTATACTCCATACGGTCAAGTATTGGGCTCTGTTTTTTACGTTAGAAAAATTAGTATTTGGAGTTCAAAATGCATTTTAAGAATACAGAAAATAACAGAAAGAGGAAGAATATTAAAAACATTTTTTCTAAATGCATTAAATAAAACATGTATCAATAAATGAAATATCTTCCCCCCTTTTATAAAAAATATTTCATTTCATAGCATGTTAGCATACAATTGTATTTTTCCATTTTCAGTAATTAACAGAAATGAACATGACTTGAGAAATTTATTTTCATGAAGTACCTGCGTCCTCAGATTTTCCAAACAGACGTTGAAGATCTCTCGCAATTTTCTCTTTCCCAGTAATTTTCTCCGACTACTTGCAGTGTATTTGGGATCATGACACCTTTCCTTTCTGGGAGGGGAAGTGATTTTGGCGGCTATAGTTTCTCGTCTACCTGCAGAGACTATTCATCACAGGGAGTGAAGTGATCTGCAATGCTGGTACAAACAGACTAGAGAAAGCATATAATTTCCAGTTATTCATAGCCTGCGCAGCTATGCTTCCTTATTTATAGCAAAGTTACACATCTGATTTAAAGGATTCACGGTCATCTGGAGGTCAAATGCAGATGGCAGGATGTAGTCGGAGGGAAAGAGCCCAAAAAGAAGGTGAGCAAGCCCATAGGATTTAGCAAGATGGGCTTGCACTTGGCTTCTCCACCAGTCTAGGCTTTACTGGAGGATCTCTCTTTTCCCCGGAGTGGTTTGTTTGATGGGTTTCTCAGTTTGAGTTGCTTCTAGCCAAATAAGAAATATGAAAGGAGATAGGAAAAGCTTCTCCGTCAAACTGATGTAACATTGCACACAAGGAGGGGCGCCTGGGTGGCTCAGTCGGTTAAAGTGTCCGACTTCAGCTCAGGTCACGATCTCGCGGTCCGTGAGTTCGAGCCCCGCGTCGGGCTCTGGGCTGATGGCTCGGAGCCTGGAACCTGCTTCCGATTCTGTGTCTCCCTCTCTCTCTGCCCCTCCCCCGTTCATGCTCTGTCTCTCTGTCTCAAAAATAAATAAATGTTAAAAAAAAAAAAAATTAAAAAAAAAAACATTGCACACAAGGAGAAGATGTGTGATGGTCTACATTACACGTACAATATTTTTCCTCTTCAAAGCGGGTTATGATCAGGTTAAATCTTTGTCATAAAAACCACTTCTGAGCATTGCAATTTTAAGGAATACTGATTTATTATTATTATTATTATTATTATTATTATTATTTTGTTCATAGAAGATAAGACTAAACCACAGGTAGAGAGAGAGATGAGGTAAGAGCTTTCATTTTATTCATAAACTTGTGGATTTGAGTCCTTTAAAAAAAAAAATCCTTTCCTGTTTGAAAAAAGTATCTGGTGAGACCTGAGTTGTTTCTGACATTATTTTGTGTCTGCCCATTTGGGTTTAGAACAACACAGAAGGTTCACATTCATTCTGCCCAGTGTAATGTTTGCTAACAACAGTGAAAGTACTATATAAATATCTATTGATTAGTTTCTGTTTCAAATGAGAGAATCATTTTTTTTTCTAGTGTTCTTCCCATCAGATTGCATCTCAAAAGGCAAACAGAATGACTCCTTAATGGCATTTGATGTCACACAGAGCATCGTGCCCGTATTTAGTCAGCTGATTGCAGAAAAGGGTCTGGCCAAAGAGAATGACAAATGACCCATCTTTTCCTCTTTTCTTGCAGTGAGTTGTGGCACAGACAATAAATAAACCCAAGTCTCTCAACCTTGACACTGTTGACATTTGGGGCTAGATAATTCATTCTTGCGGATGCTGTCCTGTGCATGGAGGACGTTTAGCAGTATCCCCCCCCCCCCCACCCGCTGGCTGCCAGTAACGGCATCCCAACTGTGTGAACTTAAACTGTCTCCAGACTTTGCCAGATTGCACCCTGAAGCAGGGACGGGCAAAGTCACCCCCAGTTGAGAGCCCCTGATCTAGACTAACGGTGAGCCCACAGCTGACGGAAAGATACAACCAGGCTGGTGCAAACAGTCACACTTTGCATGAACTCTGAGGGCATGTTGCTGCGTTGTCGTTCAGAAGCCTCCGATTCTCGGTTGACGTTTGTGAAAATTGAATCTGTTAGACCCGCATCCCTGCTCTCCGTATGTACAAACAAGTTGGGGTAGAAGTCGCTGTTGCTGCCCTGACTGTAGTCTTAGTTAGAGGTCTCAGTTTTTCTACTCTGACGCGAGTGCTGCTGGGGAGGCAGAGAACAGGCCAGCAAACCCCTGCCCCACCCCCTCCTCCTCTGTGTGTTTCATCTTCGTTTCACAGAATCCCAGCATATGCTAGAGAACAGCCATCTGTCATGATGCCGCACAGCCTTGCCACACAGATGACTTGGCATCTAGGATGCTCTTCGGGATCGTGTTTATGGCCTTAGGGTCTGTGCAAAGGCTGGATCTGGCCTCATGCAGGATCCAGAAAGGAAAAACATTATTTTTGTCCTCACATCAAAATGGCCAAGATACCATAGAATAGACTAATACACTGCCAGAGTGTATAAAAATAACAAGGACAAGGGTGCCTGGGTGGCTCCCTCTGCTGAGCATCTGACTCTAGGTTTTAGCGCAGGTCACGATCTCACAGTTCATGAGTTTGAGCCCTGCTTCGGGCTTTGCACTGACAGCGCAGAGCCCGCTTGGGATTCTGTCTCCCTCTCTCTCTGCCCCTTCCCTGCTCACACCCACATGTTCTCTCTAAATAAATAAATGGGATTCTCTCTCCCTCTCTCTCTCTGCCCCTTCCCTGCTCACACACGCATGTTCTCTCTAAATAAATAAACTTCAAAAAAAAAATAATGAGGACGTCAAATCAGGCCAGATCACCACCCCAAGTTCTAAAGCTGCCACAGTGGTTCACAATTTGCAAACCACAGATAACTCACCGTGCACCCTTTGAATGGAATGTGCCTCCTTTGCCGCCGATTTGTCGTATCCTGTCCTAACACCCAGGCATTCGGTGTTTGGCCAGACTTGAACCATTGTTCTTAATCACACTGTATGTGTTCTTCTGATGGCAACAAGCAAATATTAGTCCTCATTAGCACATTCTCGAATACTAATGGAACTGTGATATTTTTCTAAAACTACCAAGCACTATTAACAACAATTAAAACCATTAAAACATCAGTGGCAGTAAAATCTATTAGATTGGCACATGAGAAGCCACATCTTTGGTATTGAGAAATAACCAGAATAAAAAATGGCTTTTTCCTCCAAGCTATCAGAGGGAGAGATCCTGAGATTGACAGGAATTGATTTGCTCAGCAAACTGGCATTTAAAAAAAAAAAAAAAAAAGCTCATCTACTCAGAACAGTAAAAAATGCTCACTATATATATATATATATATATATATATATATATGCTCTATTCTCCAGCTATTTCCAAAGAAGAGTAAGTAGATAGTTTAATAAAAGTTTTGGCAAAAATTTTTCCACAAAAGACCAGAGAGTCAATATTTGAGATTTTGCAGGCCATATGGTCTCTGTTATACATACTCAACTTGGCAGTTACAGCTGTGAAAACAGCCACAGACAATAGGTAAACAAATAGATAACAACTGTGTTCCAGTAACACATTATTTACCAAAAAAAAAAAAAAAAAAAAGACCAGCATGCCAACCTTTGATTTAATAAAGCCGTTAACTTCTGAGCTCAGGATGTGCTGGTGCTAAGCTGGATATTTTGAGGGACACCAACAAAGTAAACCAAGTTCCCTGCTTCCAATAACTTGACAGCTTTATTGATGAGATGAGACCTCGGTGTGTGAGAGGATTAAATAACAATATAACGTTAAAACATACAAGTGTAGAGAAAGACTGGTGTGGACGGCCTGAGGAAAATGAAATTGGTTTTATCCTTAAGACCTCCGTAGAGGTTAACAGCTCCATCTGCCTTTTACTGCTACAGTTCCTTTGAAAGTAGATAATATTGCAGATTTTGACTCTTTGAACTCATCTGTGGAGTGCTGAGTGACTGTGACAGGTAATCTCTTTATGATCCACCATTAATGAAGTTGAGAATGGCTTCCGACACATGGACAGAAAACAATAACCGGAGGTTAAGGCAGCCTAGATGCCAGTTAACTACGGCTGTGGCTGCACATGTGGTTTTCAGATGCAGACTCGAGGTTGCTCTCCAATTTTGTGGTGCACTGTGATATTAATAAAAACAACGCCAGCCTTCATGCCTCCACGCTCCTTTCACAGATCGACGCAATTCCCACATCACTACGTGTCCATAAGACATAAAAAAGAAATGTAGCTTGACTAGAGTAAACACGGCGTAGATTACATTTTTATTACCTTCTGTCGGCACGATGCAGGGTCGGCCAGCTATGATCGCACTGCCTATAAAACAAGCGTGGAGCCGGGGCGTGCCGGGGAAAGGGCCTTTGTTCCTTTCTTCTTTTTCATTTTTAGAAGAGTCTGAGACGATATTTAAGGGTCGCACAAGCTGTTTTCGCATCACAAGCGGCCCCTCTCACCTGGACCTCGCGGGTGTGATAAATATTTGAGTTTAGGATGTGTTTGGGATTTAAGTAAGTCATTTTGGAATGAGAGAAATGGACTTTTCCTTCTTTTTCTTTTCATTCAAGTCAGGGTGGCAATCTGCATGCTCTGCCTTGTTTCGGGGTTAAATTTTCAGGTTCATGTTTCACCTGTATGTGAAGGACCCTTACTGCCACCTCTCATAGGAAGCACTGCCATTTCTAGTCCCACTGTTGCCAGCACTGGATCAAAGAGTATTTTCAGCGATAAAGCAGTGACTGGAATAGGTCTTTATTGACTTTCATCTTCTGTTGTCAGTGCTGTGGAGATAAATTGCCTTTCTCCTGATGAAAGGAGACTAACCAGACTTTCTTGTTAGAATCTAACACTGGTATATTGACCAAATGCCATTCACGGGCCTCTGTTTGGGGAAACGTTCTGCCTTCTGGCTTATAGGTTGTCAGAGTTGTTACTGTTTGAAGGTGGGGTCATTCCTCCTACATCCTGAGCCCTTCTTGACTCTAGAACTATGTATCCCCTACGGGGCACCTGGGTGGCTCAGTCGGTTAAGCGTCCGACTTCGGCTCAGGTCATGATCTCACAGTTTGTGGGTTCGAGCCCCGTGTCGGGCTCTGTGCTGACGGCTCAGAGCCTGGAGCCTGCTTCGGATTCTGTGTCTCCCTCTCTCTCTGCCCCCCTCCTGCTCGCACTCGGTCTGTCTCCCAAAAATAAATAAACATTAAAAAAAATTTTTTTTTATATTGTGTGTCTCCTAGAGATTGAGGAAACAAGTGAATGTCAAAATGATGGAGGCAGTTTTTCATGATGTCTGCAGCGTTTTGACTCTACATTCTTGCCGTCTTGGGTATGAAATGGAGTACATCGTAGTGATTATATAGTCAGAACGAAAATGAACTAAAAATTTAGCATCAACTTTGATTTATTAGCTGAATTTGATCATGTCCCTGATACAGAGCTTCTTCCTAACGGGCAAGGGGAGGGACTTTTACCACATCCTAAAAATAATACCAGTTTTCCCCTCGTTTGGAAGTGAGTTTCCTAAAAATTGTAACATTTTCTCAGGGGAAATGCTGCAATGGAAGCGTTTCATTGGCATCATGTCCCCAGTGATGGTGATGTATTTTGTTACAGGAACATAGGGTGCAGCACCAGGCGTCATTAATAAACTGAAAGCAGATGTGTGCCAGACTCCATCCACCAAAAAAAAAAAAGGCTCCGACAGGTGCCAAGAGAGTTTACAATCAACGTGAAGTGAGAATATTGTGACACCCATTGGTACAAAATTATTAAAACTGAAATGAACGCGCACACACACACACACACACACATACACATGAAAAGAATTTCTCCCTTAGTATCTGGTTACCTGTGGTTTAGGTGATGAGAAAGCAAATCTGTGATTCGTCTTATGTCTGGGAGGAGGGGTGGAGAGCCTTCCAAGAGAAGGCCTCACTGTCTCCTGCTGCTTTTCCAACCCACCCTCATTTTTATCTTTTACCCTTGAGAGACCTCCTTCCTCTGCTTTGCCCCTTGGCAAAGACAGAGTGACCTTTTTTTTTTTCTTTTTTAATGTTTATTTATTTTTGAGAGAGAGGGAGACATAGAATCCATAGCAGGCTCCGGGCTCTGAGCTGTCGGCACAGAACCCGACGTGGGGCTCGAACCCACAAACCGCGAGATCATGACCTGACTGAAGTCAGCCGCTTAACCGACTGAGCCACCCAGGCGCCCTTAGAGTGGCCCTTTTAAAGCATCATATCACATATTTCCCGTTCTCAAAACAACTCCCATTGGCTCCTCGCCATCCTTACGGTGGGTAGCAGGCTTCGCCTGATGTGACCAGCGTTTCCTCTCTGCCTCTTCGCTACTTACTGTCTCCCTTGCTTCTTCAGCTCTGGCCACACTGACCTAGCTTGTCCAGGAATTTTCCAGACACTCTCACCTCTTAGGGCCTTTGTGCTAGTTTCTGCCTCTGCCTGCTACGTTCTTGCAGCTGCTAACAGGGAGGTGGGGCTTCAATTCTTTGTCTAAACATCACCTCGATTAGACCCGGCCTGGCCACCTCCTTCCTGCTGTGGTCTCTCACCCACCCCCAGCTCCCTTCCCCTGCACCCCCTGATTCTTGCCAGCCCTGCTATAGTTTTCTTTTTTCTCCATGATAGAAATCGCATTCTAACAACGTGTCTTAATTTTGTCTTTTTTTTTTTTTCTCCTGAAGCGGTGGTTTCTCTCTCTAGAATATGATTCCCCAAGAACAGCGGTCTCTGTTGTCTTCATTGGTTTGTCCCGTGCGTGTCACATTAGTGTGGGGTGTAATTTTTGTGAAACAGAGGGATAAAGGAATGAACGGGCACACTCGAGGTGGCACAGTCTACATCCGAGCTGCCGTCTCGGCTTTTCAGATACCTCTGACCTCCCAGAGTAGCAAACAAGCCAGGATGAGGTTCATATTGAAAGCATTAGTCATCCAGAATGCGCTGGATTTGGGGAAGCAGAATGTTCACCTTGAGGCGGTAAAGTGCTGTGAAGTAGAACTGCCTTCCTGTAGCGTTTTTGTTTTTTTTAATTTGGTATTCCATTCAGACACCCATTCTTAGTATGAAAAGGTGTATGTCCTCCCATGGTTTATAAGGCTGTTTTGAGACACGAAGAAAATCAAGATGAAGGTCATTTGACAGTTTAGAAGCCCACGCATAGGACGGTGTCATGTGCCGCTAATGATTTGGCGGCTAGAGGTCAAAACCCAGAGCTAAAGGCGTTTAACCCTGAATTTTAAGTCCAGTCTTCCGCGGAAGGGGAATATACCCAGCGAGCTTGCTTGCAGAAGGCATGAATGAACACGACAGCAGGGGCCGAAGGCTAAAAGATCATCCAGCTTCACACGCCTGGCCCCAGTCTCATAACCCTACTTCTGCTCAACGTTGGTTGGAGGTCATTTGCCAGATAACATTCAGGGCAGGAACGGCTGTTTGCTAGAAAACGGGTCTGCAGGTAACTTAGCAGAGCATATTTTTCGCCAATTGTCGTTCAATAACAAAAGCAAATACTTTCCAGTGCCCTGGACGTATCAATGGGATTAACCCTCTTCTGCTCTAACGGTTCACTTTATAAGCCTTTTCATGGTTTACCTAATCTTCAATTCAGACCTGTTTGTGGGTCGGGGATATGAGGAGCTGTGTTAAATGCACAATAAATGCAATGGGGTAATTCTTGATTCTCCCCACGTATTAAATGGGGACACCTGGAAAGCACCTAGCGTGGTAGAAGCAAATGAACGTGGGCTATTATTATTTGGCCAACTTGGAAATCTGAGCCTGTGTCTCAATTTTTAAGGAGCCTCAGAGGTCTCTGGACAGGACAGACTGCTGTATGTTAGCTTATAAAACCACAACAAAAGTAAATGTCCTAAGTCCAGTTTGCTTCTACTTTCTTCGTTGTTGAAATGACCTATGTTTTGGCGTGCCTGGGTGGCTCAGTGGGTTAAGCATCCAACTCTTGGTTTCAACTCAGGTCGTGATTTCGCAGTTTCATGAGATCAAGCCCCACATCGGGCTCTGTGCTGACAGCATGGAGCCTGCTTGGGATTCTCTCTCTCCCTGTCTCTCTCTGCCCCTTCTCATGCTATTTCTGTCTCTCTCTCAAAAAATAAATAGATGCGCCTGGCTGGCTCAGTCAGTTGAACGTCCAACTTCGGCACAGGTCATCATCTCACAGTTTGTGAGTTCAAGCCCCGCGTCCAGCTCTGTGCTGACAGTTCAGAGCCTGGAGCCTGTTTCCAATTCCTGTGTCTCCCTCTCTCTCTGCCCCTCCCTTGCTCACACTGTGCGTCTCTCTCTGTCTCTCTCCCTCTCTCTCTCTCTCTCTCTCTCTCTCAAGAATAAACATTAAAAAAACTTTTAACAATACATAAACTTAAAAAATATTTTTTAATGACCTATGTTTTAAGTGACCCGTGATATACAGCTTCCCGTTCCTTTGTGGCCTGTAACATACCCTGTCGTTCCTCGAACCACTCTTTTCCCAAAGGAAGCACGTTTTTGAAAGGGCACAGGGTTCCTGCCCCTGCCCACACTGTCCTCGTTATCCTGTGTCTGGCCTACCGTGGACTTTATCACAAACCATCAGCTGTTCCTCGTGTGACCATGTCTTTAGGACATGGGAATATTAGAGAAATAGAAGCCGAGCTCTCTGTACAAACCCCTCCTTAAAAACATTCTTCCCTTCCTCCCTACCAGCTGCAGGGTAGTGATAATGAAATAGTAAATTCATTTGCACATATCAAGATGTGCCATCATTCTTCTGTCCTTGCCTGTACAGTGGTCTGGTTTGCTCATTGGTATGAATACAGGAATGTTTCACTCACACTAACTGAAATGGAAGGTTAGTGTGAATGGCTACAATGTTTGATTTAAAGATTAAAAGACTGCTTCCTTTAAAGTCCTTAACTAAAGGAAATAACAAGAGCCGCTTACAAGGATTTACTCGAAGGGAAATACTGGGTTCAATGGAATAAATCAGTAATACAGTATTTGTATTTATTTCCATGTGCCTAAAAAGAAGGTTTAACACTTGAAATATTCTTAATCCTATTAAATATACCTTGCATGCTCATTTCTTTATGATTCTTTTATTCTTAATATTGCAAAGCTACATTTTAACATAGGCTATAATGCGATTATACTGACTCGGATTTTCGTGTTGATCTCCTTTCCATAAAACAGTAGACAATATTTGCAAATCATAAGACTTGGAGAAAACCATAAAATTTGCCAACCATAAAAATTGGATGGAGAACTTCCCCTACTTATGTAGTAACTTTTATAATTCCAGTTTTCGAAGAGGATGCTGTTATGGTTCTTTTTTTTTTTTTTTTCTTTTCTTTTTTTTAAATGTTTATTTATTTTTGACAGAGAGAGAGAGAGAGAGAGAGACAGAGCATGAGTGGGGGAGGGTCAGAGAGAGAGGGAGACACAGAATCCGAAACCTGCTCTGGGCTCTGAGCTGTCAGCACAGAGCCCGATGCGGGGCTTGAACCCACAAACCATAAGATGGTGAGCTGAGCCGGAGTCGGACTTTCAACCGACTGAGCCACCCAGGCGCCCCAGTTATGGTTCTGACACTTAACGGATGGCTATCTCAATCAGTGAAAATAGCCTCAAACATTTATACATTTTCATGTGTTCAAAATGAAAAGTACTGTTTGCCTAATTTTGTCATTCTGCCAGATTGCACTGTGCTGAAAAGAACTTTAACTCGTTCTCGCTTGAGCCATACCAGTTTAAAGATGAAAAAATGATTAACACCATGGGAAGCAAATTTAACATGCTAAACATCACTTCCATTTCAAGTGGGGAAAATGATGAAGTAAAATATACTTGCATATTGATTTGCTTGAATTTATGCAGAAAAATACTTGCCTTTGATTTCCTTTTAAAAAAAGATTTTAAATTGAAAATGATTTTCAGTGTTAAAAATTAAGGACTCATTTTCAATAATCTGTGGGCCTTTTATGTGGGTTATACCGAAGATCTTTTTTTTTTTTTTTTTAATTTTTTTTAACGTTTATTTATTTTTGAGACAGAGAGAGACAGAACATGAACGGGGGAGGGTCAGAGAGAGAGGGAGACACAGAATCCGAAGCAGCCTCCAGGCTCTGAACCATCAGCCCAGAGCCGGATGCGGGGCTCGAACTCACAGACCGCGAGATCGTGACCTGAGTCGAAGTCGGACGCTTAACCGACTGAGCCACCCAGGCGCCCCCTGGAGATCTTCTAGAAAAATACCTACTGCTTTTCCTGTGGGTGGTGGTCCTGTGTGTGAAATAAAAGCTCATTTTTTCTATGGTTTGTTTACGCTCCAAGATTTGGATTATGTGTGATGCCAGGGAAGAGACTGAGGGCACTGACGTGATGAAGGACCCTGGGTGCCACCCTGGGTGCAGGCTGTGTAACACACATGGGGTGGCATCTCATTTTCCCAGTGCACCTAGCATGCTGGCTGACAGATAAAGAAACTGGTACATAGATGACTCACGTTACCTGCCCTGGGTCACAGCCAGTCTAAGAAACACGAGCATCAAGGTGTGCCTAATTCCAACGCTTTCCCCGTTCGCTGCTGAAACACGTTCTCACTCATCTACCACACAGAAGATGGGACCAGATGCTTTTTAATATGTATGTCCTGTGCCAGTCCCAGACCTATTGACTCAGAATCCCCTGGTGGCAGCCGAAGAGGGAACACAAAGTGTTTTGAAAAATAATTCCAGGAATATGCCCCACTTCCCTTCCTTCCACTTGAAAGCAGCCATCTATATAGACACCTAAACTGCTCTTTTTTTGTTGTTGTTAATAATAATAATTCTTAAACCTTGATTAAAGAAAAAGGGGAAGAAATCTGAACAGATATTTTCTCTTTAAAATTAAAGATATTGTTTGATTATGTAATGAAAAAAGCCTGGTTTTGGTTCAAATCTTGAAGCCTTTGGGTTGTGGAGATTCCAGGCGTTTTTTCTCAAAGCATGTATAAAAGACATTTATCTCAGAATTTAGTTGCCAAATGATTTAGCCATAAATACTTCTCACTTAACTCTTTGGGATATTATATCTCAAATGTAGAAGTCAACAACTAGATAAAATCAGTGAAGAGTAGTACCTAGAACATGGGTGATATTTTAATAATCTTTTGATTAAAACACTTGAGTTGATTTGACCCAAAAACATAGTGAAAACACCTAATTTCACTGTTTTGGTTGAACATACTCTATTCTTTAAATCAAAGTCGTTTTTTTTTCCTTTGTTTCTTTTTTAAATTATTTTTTAATGTTTATTTTTGAGAGAGACGGAGCACAAGCAGGGCAGGGGCAGACAGAGAGGGAGACAGAATCCGAAGCAGGTTCTAGGCTCTGAGCTGTCAGCACAGAGCTCGACGCAGGGCTCGAACCCACAGACCGCGAGATCATGATCTGAGCCAAGTCGGACACCCAACCGACTGAGCCACCCAGGCTCCCCTCTTTTTTTTTTTTTTTTTTTTAAGTATGCTCATAAGTGCTCTGAATTCCCACTAATCATTGCTAATCTTTTGGAAAATTGCTTGTTTAGGCATTACAATTCACTCAGCTCATGAGTTAAAATAGTTTTGTTTTATCATACTCTTCAATTTTATGGGTATTTATGTTTCCACATAATTTAGCGGTATATGTTGCAACTCAGTAATATTGCTTAGCAGTTTTAGTTGAATTCAAAGTAGAAATCACTTTCTTTCTTTGTGACAACTCTAATGAATTGGTCGGCTCTTGTCAAATTTTGCGAAGGCAGAAAGGTCCCTTTGTGATTTTGAAAATGGATTTATTGACGTTTGCGGGGTTTGGGGTAGTGTTTCAAACACTCTCACCAAAAAGATGGCTTTGAAATCAAGCTATCTGAAAATACCTTTTTACTCTATGGTGCCGTTATTCTGCAATAGACTTGGAGATTTGTTCAGTTTCTGTAGGAATCCTAAGCTGTGATATTGATAACGTATCTTACTGTCAAGACTACAAAAGTTAATTTTGCAAGACATCGGGATTTGGGACAAAATGTATTAAACACCAACTGGTTTCACTCTACGCACGCTTGTTTTGCAAAGAAATTTAAATATAACGCTACACTTGCAAAATGGACTGTTTTATAGATTTTCCTTCGCCCTGTCCTTGAAAGGTGTCCTGTGCTGGGAAGTGTCTCATGGTGTTCTCTTAAACAGCATTAACTTCTTGCCTGTGCTTCTCTACTAAAGTCTTTGTTTTGGAGTAAACGGAAAAAAAATGGCTTTCTTTGAAATGATTGGATACCGTTTCCCTTCTCAAACCTCCTTCTTTCTGCCTTCTAGTTCCTACAACAGCAGCCAGCACACCTGATGCCGTGGACAAATATCTTGAGACACCCGGAGATGAGAATGAACATGCCCATTTCCAGAAAGCCAAAGAGAGGCTGGAGGCCAAGCACCGTGAGAGAATGTCCCAGGTAATGTGACTTTTCCGTCCTGTAGTCTACAACAAAGGGGAAGTCTGGACTTGCCTCTGCCTCAGAGTCTCCCCAGGGACCCTATCGATGATGAATGCCTAGGAATGGGAGGGGTCTTTAATTTTATCCAGCTCTTTAAAGGCGTAAAGTCTTAGTTTTAAATGTTTGCTCTGAGGGTACCCGTTTGGGGTTTTTAGAATCTTCTTTGAGCATGCCACCTAGGAGAGATCCACTGACACTAAGGATAGCAGGATTTTGTAAGCACAAATTCGGTTACGTCTACAACATTCCCTCTGGTTTTATACCCGGGTGTATGCGGACCCATAACTATGGTGTTGTCCATTAAACTCCCTTAGAATGATCTGTAGTAAAGATGAGTATTTTTTTATTGCCAAATTATTATAACTTTGAACCTAACATGTCTTACAAAGCGAATTCATAGAACCACAGGAACGTAAAAGCAAAGTGAACCATAACGATCATACCATCTTGTTTCATCAATGATAGATAACGCAGTGTGGTTCAAGAGTGTGACTTCGCACTCTAGAAGAACGCAATATAAGTAACGCAAGAGACAGGCATTTGGAACTGGAGCCTTTCTTGCTCCTGATATAGTGCTCTTTTCAGTACTCTGTGCGGCAAACACTGGTTTTGTTTGTTTCTTTGTTTGTTCGGGTTTTTTTTTTTGGCAGATTATGAAACAAATTAAAAAATAATTTGTTCAAAAACTGATTTACATATAATAATATCAATTTATGATGCCTATACCAGGTGCTGGATGTTGTATATATTAGAGATAGCTAATATTAATTTTAGCCCTTTCTCAGATTCTTTGTTCATTCATTCATTCATTCATTTATTCAACAAATATGTATCAGCACTTACTTGCCAATCACTGGCCAACTTGCGTCCACAATTTAGAGTGTGAAAAAAACATACGAAGAGTCAGATTTAAGGAACCGTAAGTGAGTAAATGAGGAAAGCTCTCAGGTTAAAGTCAACCATTCCCTTATTTGGTGTTAACATTCTGTGGTAAATATAGGAAGGTATTACTAATTCTTGTACTGTTTAGCAGAAATACTTGTCAGTTTTCATAATAGACATTAAATAGGATTCATGAGTCTGCTGTATGTTTTCTAAGACCACAGTAAGTCTTTAGTAACAGCATTAATCATGGTGTTTTGACATGTGGGGCCTTGCTAACTGTAGGGAGACCTCCCCCTCCAAGAGTTAGCCAGTTCTAGAGGTAGCAAATGACTAGCCTTTGGGCACACCTTCCATGACATCAAACCAACCACTTCAAAGCCTATATCCCCCAACTACCTTCTTCAGACTCTTACACTCTGACCCACTATCTACCTCCTCACCCCAAGTCTAGGTACCAGACATCTAGGGAGAGCCCTGTACCCCAGAACCTACCAAAACTGTTCAAACTAGCCGAATCTAAGCCTGCTTACCCTGATTCACCCATTCCTTCTCAAGGAACCCAGACTCCTGGCTACATTTTCCCTCATGCCCTCTACCTCCTGACCCACCCTGGTGCTTCCCCGCCCTCCTCCCCTCAATGACATGCCATGTCGCCTCCTCTTGGGAAGTGTGTGTAACAGTCTTTCTTCAATGGCATTTTTCTCCTGATCTGTTGACCTCACCATACTTGAATATTTAAAAAAAAAAAAAAAAAAAAAAAAACCTATATTTTTTTTTTATTTTATTTTTTATGAAATTTATTGTCAAATTGGTTTCCATACAACACCCAGTGCTCATCCCAACCAAAAAAAAAACCCTACATTTTAAAACAGAACTGCTAATGGATCTAGAAGACACAACACAAATAGTTGGGGTTTTTTGTTTGTTTTGTTTTGTTTTGTTTTTAAGAGGAATGACCATAATACTTGGATCCATTTTGGAATAATAACAAGTGGGGGGAGAGTTAAAATTCTTTGAATCTGGAATGTAACGTGCAATTGTAGTTGTTGGCCATGATGAAAACATAAAAGCAAGTTGAACTAGAAAGCTAGGTAGAATGGAATACTGAGGTTTCACCCGAAGGCAGTCCCTCTGAAAAACAGGACTTTTCATTAGGAAAAAATGCAGGCTGGTATATAATCACTGTTAAGAAAGTATAGGATGACTTGGAGTTGTATTTATTACCTCTGAAATAACACCTTTTAAGTTTAAATCCTGTCTCACTTTTTGCTTCTGAAGCTTTCAGAGCCTTCTTGCTGGTCTCAAAATCATTTCAGGCACAACGAAGTCCAAAAAAGAATAATAACAAAAACAAACACTGAAAGCTTGGCTTGGCTTTTCCAGTACTGAGTGATTTATTAGTGATTTTTTTGATACATATGTCAGTTTCAGATACTCCAGATGTCTCCTAGAATAGCAACTTAATTTTATTTTAGCAAATCTATTTAACCCATGACTTAGTCCATATAAATCTTTACAGAGTTTCCTCATCTCTTAGTTATTATATCTGAGATATGAGATGTTATATAAGATATGAGATATATATATATATATATATATATATATATATGATGTTATATAAGATATAAGAGATGTTATGCTAGAGCAGAGAGTGCATTGGTCTGCTAATTCCAGTGGTTGTAGGAAAGCGAGATGCCTGAGATTAACATTTATCTTCATAATCTGTGGTCCTGAATTCTGGGGACTGTTTGACTTTGAACTTGCCTGCCTCTTAAATCTCTATCTATGTACTAGTTGTCATTTTTTCTACATAAAATAACTAAGTCTTTGAAGATCCATAAATCCAATGATAACTGATAACTTTTGTTCATGCAGTGGAAAATTGCTTCATAAGACTATATGGAGGAACCTGAGACTTCTAATTGATTTTTATTGTAATTTTTGTTAACTATTTGTTTTCTTATGAAAACAGACATTTTGGAGGGTTTTTTTTTTTTTGGTATTTGGTTGCTGGGGCTCATGATAACTAAACATACAGATTGCTGTTGAATAGGGTCTAGCAAATCTAAGATTCTGAATAGTCTATGAATGCTTTTTATTCTATATATATATATCATGTAATAATTATATATGTTACTTATTTAGTAGTTTTATGAAATTTTTCAAAATGAAAGTTGACATTTCTCTAAATTTATTATTTTTAAGATAAGCATCAACATCTGAGGAACAATCCTTTTCCTGTCACCAAATAAAAAGAAACTTAGCTCACCTATTGAATTTGCCTTTGTTTTATGTTATTATATAAATATTATATATTTTATATATATTTATGTATATTTATAAATATACATGTATAACATTTATATATTATTTATGTGGATATATAAACACATAATTTATATAAGTTATATATATATACATATATATATATATATAATGTATATGTAATTTTTGTATTTTTTAATGGTACATTGGGCCATGGAAGATAAAAGCATGGTCTTTAGAGCTACAATGATCTTGGTGTATATCCTTCCTTCTCCATTTTTTTTTCCTCCGTAACCTCGAGCAGGTAGCTTAACCTGGTCCATAAAATGGAGATCGCCATGACTCATCTCATGGACTGCTTAAGTCGTCAGTTAAGCAAGATAGACTTTATGAAGCTCTTAATACAAGGTCTGCCATGTAGCAAATGTACAGTAATGTTTGTCATTGGAGCACTGCAGTGGAAGCCGCTGTTCCAGGAGAGAGATTGAGCCTGTGGTGTGTGTTTATCTTGCATTAAATAGGCCTAGGGTGATGGTATGAGTGAATTGTTTTCTTTGGGAGGGTATAGGATATCGTTAAATTGCTCTGAAAGTCAAAATTCAATTTCATTTTGTAGTAGTATTTATTTTCAATGCATCAGCCAAATCAGTCTCTTTAATTATTCCATGTATTTCCCAAGCTTAAAGTTTACAGGCCAGGTTCGGAATGTACTAGGTGAGATGGCAGAAATGTAAAGGTAATACAGGAAATCAGTCTTCACATTCCAATAAGCCACTTGGCTTCTCTCTCAGACGAATTTTGAGATTCCTTGCCGTAAGAGTTCATGGTAGAGCACCGCCACCGTGAACAATCTCAAAGCAGGAAATTGAAATATTTTTTATTGCAAGCCGTATCTCATCCATAAAGCAGAGGTGGTCTTTGTAGCCCCCTCCCTACAGGTGCCCTTTATTAACTCTTAGAGACACCAAAGCATCTGGGACCACGTGTTCTTTTGTGTTCTGTTCTTATTCATAACAGTAGGACATTGGTTCCAATTTTGTTGTGACCTGTTTAGGTTATTTTTTACATGTTCTTCAAGTATAATAGAAAATTCACTCCATTCTGTTTTCTCCATAATTTCATAAAAACAACACAAGGAAGCTAGTCTTGTATCCTATATAACAAATTAATGCTAGTAGCTAATAAAATATCTAAATAAGGAGCGCCTGGGTGGCTCAGTGGGTTAGGCGGCCGACTTCGGCTCAGGTCATGATCTCGCAGTCTGTGAGTTCGAGCCCCGTGTCGGGCTCTGTGCTGACAGCTAAGAGCCTGGAGCCTGTTTCAGATTCTGTGTCTCCCTCTCTCTGACCCTCCCCTGTTCATGCTCTGTCTCTCCCTGTCTCAAAAAAATAAATAAATAAATAAATAAATAAATAAATAAATAAATAAATAAATAAAGTTAAAAAAATAAAATAAAATATCTAGGGGCGCCTGGGTGGCGCAGTCGGTTAAGCGTCCGACTTCAGCCAGGTCACGATCTCGCGGTCCGTGAGTTCGAGCCCCGCGTCAGGCTCTGGGCTGATGGCTCGGAGCCTGGAGCCTGTTTCCGATTCTGTGTCTCCCTCTCTCTCTGCCCCTCCCCCGTTCATGCTCTGTCTCTCTCTGTCCCAAAAAATAAATAAAAAATGTTGAAAAAAAAAAAAATTTTATAAAAAAAAAAAATAAATAAAATATCTAAATAAAAACCTACATGGTGATTTGATATGGTATTATCTCATAAAAGTTCTCTGTCAGTAGTTTTTTATTCTAAGTCTCTCTCTCTCTCTCTCTCTCTTTTTCTGATCTTGAAGGATGTCAGAAAAAAAATCAGTTCTTTAGGGATAAATACCTATAAATAACAGGCTTTGATAGTACAGATATTAGGTTCTTTTGTGCTTTGTATATCTACAAAGTATGTAAGTACATATCTGTCAACAGACCATTATTTTGCTTACTTGATCTTTCTATTCTTTATTCTACCTAGTTCCGGTATGAGTTGCACTTACAAAAGCTCTGCCTGACAGAGTATAGTACACTGGGAAAGGAAAGGCAGCCATAGGTGGTAAGAATCTAGTTTCATTCCATTTCAACAACATGCACGCAGCTGCAGACTTCTTGGCATTCAGGCCAATGAATGAACCTCTCTCAGCGTAACCCTGGGTGGACTTCGAGGATGAGAAGAACGAGTGTTCTTTTCCTACAGAGCAGATTAGCCTGGTTACTAAATTAGCAGTACTTGCTAAGAATACGTTTTGCTACATTCAGAACATTATAATGTGTACTCTCTTGGAATTTCTGGAGGTATATAGGGTCTTCTTTGCTGTTCCTGATGGGGTTTGGCGAGCAAAGGCCCCCCTTACCCATCAGTGGGGCAGACCTGAGGATTTCTGACAATAGAAGTCTTTTTCTTCCTCCATTATGTACTTCTTTTGCGGAGTGTGTTCATGGCATGTATACACATTTGTTAAATATTCATGCCATGCCTTCCCCACTCCCCCACCCCCCACCCCATTTACTGTTTAAAAATACACAGTTGGAAATTTTGTAACTCGCTTTCACAAAAAACTAAAGTATTCAATTTAATGTTGGAAATCCTTGTTCAAGAAATATATATAGGGGCGTCTGGGTGGCTCAGCCGTTTAAGCATCTTAACTCTTAATCTCCGCTCGGGTCATGATTTCACAGTTCGAGAGATAGAGTCCCACGTCAGGCTCTGTGCTGACAGTGCAGAGCCTGCAAGAAAAAAAAAATACATATCTATATGCCCTTTATGGATCGTTGACATTTGTGCACATCAAACAAAATGACTTGCAGCCACTTCTCAGGAAAAGAAAAAAAGACTACCTTTGTTTCAAAGGGCCATATTCCTTCGATGAACGTGAATATTGCTATGTAATACACTGCTATGAGAAATGATACACTTCTTAGCGGGAAGTCAAACAGTTTGGAGACAGGACTGGAATGCGATAATTTTCTTAGTGTTTACAGTGTCGAATACAGAAAGAATAGATCTTTGAGAAAAGAACTGATGGTTTTAAATTGAAATGTTTTCTCATCTTGTAGGTCATGCGAGAATGGGAAGAGGCAGAAAGGCAAGCAAAGAACTTGCCTAAAGCGGACAAGAAGGCAGTCATCCAGGTAAAACCCAGGCGGGTTCTCCACCGGGCAGCATGGGCTAGCACCTCTAGAACCCCCAGGGTGATTGTTCACATTCCCACTAATTTGGACTATTGTTCATCATTGTCCAGGAATTCAGTTTCTTCAGCTCTTCCTTGTATTTGCTCTTAATTAGCTCAAGTTTTAATCCATTGCCATTCATAGCTGAAGGTTTAATTCATTCATCCCCTATTGTTCCTTGCATTCTGCTTTTGGTTGCCAAATTCTTCCTTTACCTCTTCCCCTGGCACAAATCACACACCATGATTAGACTTTTGCGACAGGAACTCCTCTCACAGCTGCCTTAAGCAAATTGTAAGATCCTCGTGGTCACTTTCCTATTAAAATACGTTGAGGAAGAGCGGAGTTGTTTTGGTTGGTTTTTTTGTTTGTTTGCAATGTAATTTCGAGTTTTAAAAGTAACAGAAATTTAGCCTGTGCTACGGCTCGTCCAGTCAGTCTTCGGGGGCCAGAGAGAAGAATGATTTACAGTGAGAAATCAGGATTGAGGATGGGGTGCAGGAAAGGGAGGCAACCCATAGAGCATGCCGAATTAGTCAAAATGTTGGAAGGACTGTAAATCTTGGAGTCAAATGGAGTAGGATACCCCCTTGGGAAGCCCCAT
Source organism: Neofelis nebulosa (assembly GCF_028018385.1). Lineage (NCBI taxonomy): Eukaryota > Metazoa > Chordata > Mammalia > Carnivora > Felidae > Neofelis > Neofelis nebulosa. Next base: position 140,884,938 of record NC_080786.1, on the reverse strand, counting down.
GCTGCACGTCCAGTCCCGTGTTGATGTGTGCACGTGTTTGCAACGGCAGCATTTCCAGGAGAAAGTGGAGTCCCTGGAGCAGGAAGCAGCCAACGAGAGGCAGCAGCTGGTGGAGACACACATGGCCCGAGTGGAAGCCATGCTCAATGACCGCCGTCGCCTGGCTCTGGAGAATTACATCACTGCCCTGCAGGCTGTGCCCCCTCGGGTAGGTCTGGCGAGGCCTCCTTTTACAACTCGCTTCGGGGCCCAACACAAACAGGAGGCGTGGGGGCACGGGGGGTGCTGAAGGCCACTGGAAGGAAATCTGGGAACTGTTACGAGCACCGTTATGTACAGGCTTGGCCTCGGTTCCCTTGTCTTGAAGGTTATGGGGTCACAGGGGAGCCGCCTGCACAGGGTCATCTCAGCGCAACAGAGCCGTCAGGCAGGCTTCCCAGGGATTCGACGCGCAAGACCTGACCCCAGTTAATGTGCCTGGGACAGTGACGTGTCAGGAAACGTGTCAGTGACAGCCGAAGTCAGGAAACTGCAAAAGCTGACAGGACTTTCTATGTAACCATCTAATGACAAATAACCAAGGGTTAAGAAAAGTTGGGGCGTGGTCGGGCTGTAAGGATTTCTGTCGGGGTTTTGAGGAACTAGAACTCAAGTTTCCTGCTGAGGGAAGCAGTCATATTCTCTGGTGGGAAACCTTCATCAGTCATGGTGTCCACAGAGAAGAGGCCTTGTTTGAGGTTTTCAGCCATAAATGCCCAGAAAGGCTTCCTGAGCAATGCAAGCGGATCTCCTCAGTGAGGCTTCATGGGAGAGTTTACTTTGGACATAAGGAACATTCTGAGCGGGAGTGTGTGTGTACTATGTCCGTTACTGAGCGAGCGACATGAAAATCTCTGCTATTTTCTCATGTGATGCTATCAGCTTCTGCTTTTTGTATTTTTGAGGCTTTGTTTTTAAGCGCAGAAACATCCAGAGCTCTTACGTCCTCCTTCACGCCACCCCCCCCCATTATCATTATGACATGACCTCTTTATCCCTGGTACTATGTTTTGCTGTGAAGTTACTGTGTCTGATATTAAAGGTATTTCAGCTTTCTTCTGATCAATGTTATCATAGCATATCACTTTTCCATCCTCGTGCTTTTATTTAACCTGTCTTTACAGTTGAAGTGCATTTCTTACAGGCAGCATACAGTCGAATCTTGCCTTTTAAAATTGCGAACACCATGTAATGAAGTTATTGATACAGTTATGCCTAAATCTGTCGTCTTGCTGCATCTCCTATTTGTTTCATCTATTCTTTGTTCCCTTTCTCTTCTTTTTTCTGCCAACTTTTGGACTAATAAGATATTTTTTTATGGTTTTCTTATATGCCCGTTGTAGGGTTTCTAGAACTATAACCCTTTCTTTCGTTATTTTAGCGTTTGCCTCAGAGTTTTAGAAAATGTTGCTAACACTTCCCAATATTATACCAGCACAAGTGATACTATGCCACTTCATGTACATTACAAGAACCTCATCAAATTCTTCCATTTCCCCTTTCCCAATCTTTGGTCTGTTGTTGCCATACTTTTTCCATACTACATTATTGTTAGTTTTCTTTTAAACAATGAATTATCTTTTAAAGAGTTACATAATAAGAAAAATAGTTATCTAGATAGTTACCATTTCTGGTGCTCCTTAATCCTTGTATAGATCCATCTGGAATTATCTTCGTTCTAGTCAGAGGACTTCCTTGAAAGTTTCTTTTAATGCATGTAGATTGGTGAAGAATTCTTTTGCTTGGGTATATCTGGAAAGATCTCTATTTCACTTTTGTTTTTGAAAGACATTTTTGCTGGGTATAGAATTATAGGTAGAAGTTTTCTGCAGCTACTTTAATGATGATGTTCCATTGTCTTATTTGCATGGTTTCCAACAAGAATGCTAATACCCTTTTCTTTATCTCTGTAAATAATACATCTTTTTTTTTTTAATCTGGCCACTCTGAGGATTTTCTCTTTATCACCAGTTTTGAGCAATTTGATTATGATGTTCCATGTGTACTTCAGTCAGCTATTTATCCCATATGGCTGTTTTTTGTCTCCTACATGGTAGCTTTCACATCTAGAAGTTTAGTCTGGCTTTTGTTTGTTATTTTCATATCTCTCATTTCTTCACCTAAGTTTTTAAACTTTTGGAATGCATTTATAGTTACTTTTAATATCTTTGGTTGCTACCTCTAATATCAGCTTTGGGTCAATTTTGATTGATTTTGTTGATTGTTTTCATTATATGTAGTATTTTCCTTCATCATTTCATACCTAGTAGTTTTTTATTGGCTGTGAGACATCGCAAACTTGACTTTGTTGAGTGCTGGGTACTTTTGTACACCTCTTTTTTTTTTTTTTTTTAATGTTTATTCATTTTTGGAGAAAGAGACAGAGACAGAGACAGAGTGCAAGCCGGGGAGTGGTAGAGAGAGGGGGAGACACAGGATCTGAAGCAGGCCCCGGGCTCTGAGCTGTCAAGCACAGAGCCCGACATGGCGCTCAAACTCACAAACCACGAGATCGTGACCTGAGCTGAAGTCAGACACTTAACCGACTAAGCCACCCAGGTGCCCCTGTATACCTCTGTTCTTGAGCTTTGTTCTGTAATGTTAAAATACTCAGAAACAGTTTGATCCTTTTGGGTTTTGCTTTTAAGACTTGTTAGGTGGGTTCAGGGCAAGTTATCAGCTTATGGCTCATTCAGCAATACAGAGGTAAGATTCTTCTGAGTAATCTACTGTGAACACTGAGTTTTCCCATCTGGATGGTGGGAACAGGTGCTATCCCTGACCCTGTGTGAACACCAGGTGCTGTTGCCGCTAATCTTTTTTGGGTGTTTTTTTCCCCCATGGTCTCAGCTGGATTCTTTCACTTGTATGCTTCGATCATGAGTCAGCTACTTTTTGCATAGGGACATTATATGCAAATCTGGGTTCTCTGAGTATGCAAATCTGGGTTCTCTGAGCAACTCAGTCCTCCCCAGCGCTCCTGCAGTTCTAGAGCTCACCTCCTTCAAGTCCCCTTTCTCAGTTGTTCACTGTCCTTCACCTGATGTCAGATGTCTTTTAGAAGCATAGTTCTATATATTTTGTCCATGTTTTGGTTGTTACCAAAAATCTGGTAACAATCAGGTAAATCTGGTTCTCATTACTCCATCTTGGCGGAAAGCAGCAGTTGGCATGTATGATGTGACTAAACCAAAAAGTCTCCCACTTACAGTGATTCTCCTCATTTTGATTTTTCCTTTGATGCTAAAGTTAACAGCCCAGAAAGCTCTGAGGAACCATAGAAGAGCTTCCAGTACTCTTGTATAGATAGTGAGATTGAATTGACCTTGTTCTACCAGTGACATCACTGAGATTGAGTGTCTGGTCCGGGGTGACACCACCACACTGGTTCATGGACAGGGTGGAGCTGTCACAGCCGACCACTGGAGTGCCTTCTTACTAGACCACACTTCCTCTCTGAACAAAAGGCTTTTGAAAAAGAATATCACATTAGCATTTTCATGTTCTATTCAGAAAAACAGTCTCTGTCCTAGCACTGTTCGGTAAAACCCTGTTTACATGCGTTTGGAGAAGAAGTTCCTTGGTTACTCTCTTTTTCTAGAGTACTCGATTTTGGAGTCAGGGCCGTTAGGATCGTTCGCCAGAGCAGGGCTGGGTGTGGGTGTTGAGACCAGAATCTCAATCACTGACAGTGTACTGGAATGTTCCAGCTGAAAGTCTAGTCTCTGAAGTAGTAGGGTCTTTGCAGTGTGGTCATTGATGGAGCTAAAAATAAGATGGGGACTGAATGGAGTCCTGAACCAAAGCACATTTCAGAATTTTCAGTTCTGTCCCATCTGCCATCACAGGAAAGATGGTGATGAGAAAAGTATTTGCCAAAGCTTCCTGTATTACCAAAGGGGATACTTTCAGACTGGTCACAATCCTATTCATTCTGGGCCTGTTGATCTCTTCATGCAGAATTAAACATCATGTTAATTTGAAATAAAAATTAAAGACTGGATTAGGGGCTATTTTACTGTCATAAAAAGCAGATTGTTGTTGATTGATCCAAGAAGTCTATTGAATTCTTCCCTAGAAATGCATAAAACTCTCCCATGTAATAAAAACTGGGGCTGGATAGTCATGGGGCTGCAATCTTGCTATCACCTGCCATTTAAAAAAAAAATTCTTTTTTAGGGGCGCCTGGGTGGCTCAGTAGGTTGGTGTCTGACTTCAGCTCAGGTCATGATCTCATGGCTCGTGAGTTTGAGCCCCACATCAGGCTCTGTGCTGACAGCTCAGAGCCTGGAGCCTGCTTTGGATTCTGTGTCTCCCTCTCTCTCTGTCCCTCCCCACCTTCCCACCTTCTCTCTCTCTCTCTCTCTCTCTCTCTCACTCTCTCTCTCTCTCTCTCCCCCTTCTCTGTCAGTAATAAATAAACACTAAAGAAAATTTTAATTAAAAATTAAATTTAAATTAAAAATTAAATTTTAAATTTAAAAATAAAAATAAAAAATTTTTTAACATTTATTTATTTTTGAGAGACAGCATGAGTCGGGGAGGGGCAGAGAGAGAGGGAGACACATAATACAAAGCAAGCACCGGGCTCTGAGCTGTCAGCACAGATCCCAATGCAGGGCTCAAACCTACTAACTGTGAGATCATGACCTGAGCCAAAGTCAGACACTGAACGGACTGAGCCACCCAGGCACCCCCATCACCTGCCATGTTTAAGTTAATGAGCATCTTATTTAAATTTTATTTCACGTGTTTATTTGAACATATAGCTGGACCTGGCTCTGCACTTCGGAAAAATGCAAGAAAATTCTAAGTCCCCTTTTAAGGACTTTTCTGAATTCCTGTTAAAAGACAAATCAGGAGCATGCCGGTTACTGTCCAAGGAAGGTGGCATCTTCTATTGGAGCCATAAATACATTTTTCTGAGATCTCCCTCATGCTTAACACAGTGCCTGGAAAAGATGAAGTATTCAGTAAATGTTAGTTGAATATAGGAAATGAATTAGTCAGTGTTTTTTCTGTGGATTCTATAGCTGATAGCACCTTCAAAATAATTATCCCCTTAACCCTGACCATACTGTGCCGGTCCCGGCCTTTGCCACATGGGAATCTGAAACAACGTGGATTGTTTTCAACTTTGAGGCTCATATTTAATCTGTATTTTTATCTGTAATTTTGAACCCAAGCTTGGAAGTGTTATGTGATGATGTTTTGATGATGTTTTCATGCAGCTAGAATTCCTTGCCGTACTATGAATTTCATTTGTGAGTCCCCATGGCTGTGTGTGCTTTATGTTCTAAAATTTCCTTTTTAATTAATTATGTGCCTGCTGGCCAATACCGTAAATGGCTAATCTAAAAGTGCATTGGAATTATACTTAGAATTTTGCCATGTCCAAATACTTCCAACATCACAGGAGATAAAATGGTTGTATTTCCTCAGGAATAGTTTGGTCTTTGCACTCAGGATAAACTCTTAATCTGTAGAGGGCGAGTGACTCTTCTAAGGACTAGCCCCTTTCATTTTAACTCTTTTCTTAAAGTTTCCTTGGAAAATCAAGGAGTTGCACCCTTTCTCTTCCCCCTAGAATTGTTAAATTCCTCTCCAGAGTTGCATCACACATGGTCAGACTTCCGCCACTCTTCGATCACTACCAAACTTAAGTACAACTTAAAACTAAAGTATCATTTGACCACCAGATCTCTCTACCTATGCTTCTCACTTCTTACTTTATCAGAGCTCATATTCAGTCACCTTACGGCCTCATGAATGATGAGCTGAATGTGATCTGAGCCTTCCTTTTTGTAACTGTCAGGATTCACAGACGGAGAGAAGACGAAGCTGTTGCCTTACTGTCCATCATTCTCTTCAATATGCAGACCAGTTAGCCTTTAGCAGGCCCCCGTACAGTTAAACTCAAGGCTAGATCAGAATTTCTTTTTAAAATAAACATGGTAGGCTGAGGTCTGAAAAAACTTAGGAGTTCCTAATTAGTAAGAATGGAAATGTGTTAAACATGGGAGCCAAATAACAAAAGCTTTCTTTATAATTCAGAGATTCTCGGTGTCTTTACAGATATTTATTCCAAATCTTCCATTAGACAGCGTTCTAATTATCATCTTGACCACAGAGGACTTTGAAGCATTTTCTACATGGAAGTGAGAATGAGGAAATGTTTTCGTGTAGATCTTGTCTTGTCTGTGTGCCCCTGGTGTTGTGTGTTTGTGGTGGTGGTGGTGGTGTTTTCCAGTGTCTCACAATTGCAGTCATCTGTGCGCTAAAATTAATTTCATGCTTATATCGGATGCCTCACATTCACATTCAGACTTCCAACATTCAGCTGAGGGGGAAGAAGTTCCTTTGGCACCAACACTCTTTCCTTTCTCATTTCTGATTAGTTCAGCCAAATGTTAAATTTCCTGAGATTCCGGAAAACTGCCTCATAGAATTCCTTGGTAGGGCATTAATGTAACGACTTGTGAGATTTATCATCAAGGAACATGGTCTTGTCCCTAGGTGGAGATTTTGCTCAGTGCTGTTTAGTGAATTCTAACAGCAGGGAAATAAATATCCAATAAGAAGCAGCAAAATCATTGGAGAAAATCAAGGACAGAAATTCGTGAGTGCGAAACAGAGGCGTTTAACTTGGCCATTTTAAAAAGTTTTCCTGTAACCTTGCAAAGTGCCCTTCTCCCTACAACTCTTCATTTTCTGCTAATCGCTTCGGGTCCAAAAAGAGATATGAGCATTTATAGAATATATGCAGACAGCACGCATCCACATGCCAAGGTAAATCTGGTACATCTGCACCTCAATATAAGGGACAGGAAATAAGTTAAAAACCATTTGCCTAGTTCTTCAAATGTGAAGGACCTGAGACAGAAGAGTCCCAAGATGTTTGAGGCATTCTATCCTCAAGCTTTCAATATAATACAAACTTTGTAAAGCTGATATGAATGTACTTAAAAGTTAAAAGACTGCTAGGTTGAAAATCACCTTTGAGATATAGATATAGATATAGAAGTAATTATCTTAAACCTTACATATTTACTATTCATCCATTCATCATTCATTTATTTTTAGTTGCAATTTATAAAATTGGTGGGCACAAGGAGGCTCATTAACTTGAGAGCTTTTTTTTTTAATTTTATTTATTTATCCTGAGAGAGACAGAGATAATGCAAGTGGAGGAGGGAAGGAGAGAGGGAGGGAGGGAGGGAGGGAGGGAGAGAGAGAGAGAGAGAGAGAGAGAGAGAGAGAGAGAATCCCAAGCAGGCTCCACACTGCCAGCACAGAGCCCAAGGTGGGGCTCAGACTCACGAAAGCATGAGATCATGTCCTGAGCCGAAACCAAGAGTCAGATGCTTAACCGACTGAGCCACCCAGGCGCCCCTAACTTAAGAGCTTTTAAGGACAGACCCAGTAACAAACAGATGGAAAGGAAAACAGGAGAATTAGCATTCATTGGACAAAATCCTACAGACTCTGCTGACTGATTTGCACACTATTTCCGTAAAACCTCTTAATATGACCCCCTTACCTTGCTTTGAATCTGTACCCATCTTGATAGACGGATCTAAAGACCAGCAGGCGATATGGAACCAGAGACGCTAGTGCTTTCTGTTTTTAATTGAATTAAGTTAAACAGAAAATTACGAAATATGTAGGAAAGGCGGTAGCTTGAAAGCTGTCCTGTGCCCCTGAATCCACATTCATCCCCCGGATTCCCTCCACCGCAGAGCCCTGCTTCGGGACTGCCTTCAAAGTCGGAAGGGCTCTTCATCGGATACTGTCAAAACCTACAGCACTGGGATGTCCTGTTTCTTTCCGGGATAGGTTGCATGTACGCATTTATATGATGATATCTGTTTTCATTTCATCCTTGAAAATCAAACCCATCACAAAAACGTAAATGTTTTGTTTTTCAGACAAATGCATAATAGCACATTATTTAACGATGCAGGGGTTACTTACCTTTCTGGCCTCACAGACGTCTACCCTGTGGGGGGCAGATAGTAGCCCAGGTCTTCCCCTTAGAAACATGCACGCACATGATGTTCATCCACTGATCAATTTAATTTGCATTTGGGTTTTTATAAGCGTTGTTTTGGGTTTCCTCGCATTAATGTTTCCAGTAGGTCAAGGCGCTGTGGTTAGCTGGAGTATGAGGAGAGGGGGAAATTAAAAGAGATATGAAGGTACGTGTCTTTGAGCATGGTGCAACCAGTTGGAGGATGTGGGAAGCAAAAATGCCAAAATGCAAGTATGGAGATGCAAAATGGAAACATACTATTTCACCTCTCTTCTAAAAAGTCAAGATTATGTCGCAGTTGGCATTTATGGGGTGATCAGACCACTTGGCAAATCTTTGCAAAGTTCTGTGGTATCCTTTCAAACGTGCTTCGTTATGGTTACTTCCGTTAACTCCGTAGGCTTTGCCTTTGGGGTTGTATTAATAATCCAACTCGTCATGAAGAGCTTCAGCGTGTTTCACTCCTTGCCTAAATAAGAATTGAGTACCTGCAACTCCAGAGAATTTCTGGCCCTTCTTGGCTCTCAGCTTGGTTGATCTAAGCTCCGCATCCAGTGGATGCTACAGTTGATCCAAAAGCCTTGATCCTGGGTTTGGATCAGGTGCTGAATTTCAGTTCTGTATGCTGCCTTCGCTGATTTATAGCTGTGGTCTGTGTGACTCTACTCTCAATATTCTGACACCAAATGTGAGGATTTTTTTTTCCCTCACATTTGATAATTATGACACTCCCCATCATTAGCATAAGCCCTGCAGATTGAGGGTTCCGTCCTACCAGACTCCTCCCCCCCCCCCCCCCCCCCCGATTTCAGCCACCCATCCCAAGCCTCAGATTTTCAGTCACATTTTTTTTCCTTCTGACTAACCAGCCACGCATCAGAGGTTCCCACGACCCCCTTCTTGGGTTTGATAATTTACTGGAACAACGCACAGAATTCAAATCAGTGCTTTACTTACTGTTAGCAACATATTCTAAGGGATATAACCCAGGAATAGCCAGATGGCAGTGACACATGGGGCAAGGCGTAGGGGAAGGGATGGGGCACTGGGATGTCCGCTCTGTCTGTGCTCTCCTGGCACCCCACTGTGTTCCCCAACCAGGAACCTGTCTGAACCCCACTGTGAGCATTTTTTTTATGGAGGTTCCATTCGGTAGGCACAACAGATTAAATCCCCTACCTTTGGTGACTGAACTCAATCTCCAGTCCCTCTCCCCTCTCAGGAGGGTGGAACTAAAAATTCCAAACCTCTAATCACTGGGTTTGAACCATCCTCCAAGAGTCACTGGGAGAGTGTACCAAAGACAACACTTTATCGCTTCAGGGGTCCTAGAAGCTCCTGTGGCAGGAACCAGAGGCTCAGACTGAATATTCTGAAAAAAGATGCTCCTGTCACCCCTGTCACTCAGGAAATTACTAGAGTTTTAGGAGCTCTGTGTCAAAGACTAGGGAAAGAGACCAAATAATAGATTTCCTTATGATGTCACTGTACCCAGAATAAATTATTTCTGACAACTAGATTAAAACCACTCTTATTTTCTAAATTTTATAGATGTCAACACCTGTCTTTAATTCCCAGGTTTGCCATCCATAAAACCTGTAACTTGGAACAGATGACTTAATTGAAAGGATTCTTCCTCCTTCATTTGCAAAATGGGGTTAATTGTTATCTTTTACAATTAGCCTTGTTCTAGCTTTCTTAGCCATATTAGAAAAACAAAAGGATTAATCAGACGTTGGGCTGAGATTGTGAAGTAGGGAGATACCTTCCTCCCTGAGAAGAGAAAGGCTGTAAAAACACCAGAAAGGGAGGCTTTGTTGCCAAGTCCCTGTTAGGAAGTCCACTTCCCTGTGGAGGAGGGTAGGGGTAGAAGATGACTTTCTGTTCTCCTGGGGGCCACCGTCTTCTGTTAACAGCACAAGGCCAAGAGCCGTTACTGGATGGGCCGGGAGGGGAGGATATCTAATGCCTCCCCGTTCTCCAACCTTGAGAAATACTGAATGGAGGCAGGCCCAAGAATCTGGTGCCATTTCCCCGGCCGCTTCCTCAAGACTTCCTTCAGTGTTCAACTTGGCAGAGAATTGTCATTTGCCTTCGTAAACTCATTTTAAACTACAGAAATCGTGTATGTGCTCTTCTGAAGAAAGGAATGTCGATGAATTTTGCAGTGAACTTTAAAATTTTAGTTCAACTCCCAGCTTTAAAGACAAACACGGCTGTGATCCAAAGGTTCCCGTGGACACTTCCCTGTCTCTTTTATCCCCCAGATTTTTCTTGCAACAGTGAAGGTACTTGTGAAATGCTGAAATTCTGAGGGCCAAAGTATCGAAAAAAACTTAACTGAGACCATCTCAAGCAGAGAAAGGTTTAACTCTAAGGGTGTTTTTTTAAAACCTGCACAGAAATTGTATACATTTTACATTTAGATGCTTAAGATTTCTTGAAATCCAAGATGAAAATAATGGCCTTAGCCTGTTTGTGAAAACAGGAGAGACTTGTGTTTTCTTGATAGGCAATTAAGTTTCCTGGTTACATGGTTAGAAACCAGTGGGATGCAATTTAATGCTCCAGGAGGCGGCTTTCTGGATAAGTCCCTAGCCACCTGGAAAGTTTCGGGTGCTCCTCATAAAGTGACCCATTTATTTCCTCCTCCCTGGTGAGATTACACCCAGTGCCTTTAAAGACTCTTGACCTATCATTCCCTCTCCTCGAGAAAATGGCTTAAGACACAAGTGTATTGTGATAAGATACCAGATTTCCAAATCAAGCATAAAGCATGGAGTAAAATGGGATCAGTTGGCCATGTTTTAATATGCCTCCCACACGAACTACACATCCAGACATGATTGCATGGAATCAGTTAGACATGTGTGATTGACCCCAAGTCCAGCAACACGAAATGTATGAAATTTCATAAAAACCCAGTGAAAAGGCAATACAGTTGAGAAGAGGGGAAATCTTTTTTTTTTAATGTTACATTTTATAGAGGAGGCCCATGAACTTTCTTTCAAAATTATTTACATCAACCTGGCCTCAAAACCCAAACCATAAGACGAGCTATGTCATCTTTTGAAATTAATGAGATGAATTCTTGTTGATATTACTTTGAACGTGCCATGGAGTGCATGAAATATTTTCTGGGAAGTGTTCCTCGTTAAAACAACGTTCTAAAGGACTCCAGCATACTGGATAGATAGGTCAAGTGGGGTTGAAAAATCAGTATGTCTCATAAAAATCGGGAGTGCGTCTTAGTGGAGAGATGCTTATTATCAACTCAGATACCATGAAGGATAGATTTTGTTACTGGAACCACGCGTGAAATTACAATTAGGTCTAGGTTATTCAATAATTTAATTAACAAACATTTTTAGCAACCAAATTGTGCCAGGATCTGTGCCGGCAGCCAGAGTTATGCTCTTGTTCCAAGAAAAGAAAATGGTTAACGTTCCAAAAGATAAATCTTCTGTTTTAGGTTAAATCTAATCCATTTTAGTAATGCCCAGTCTCAATCCGTTAAGAAATTCTTTTTGAAATGATTTTTGAAAATGCATTGTGATAGTGAAGTGAATTTAGTGCAAACTGAAAAGTGTCACATCAGATGCAAATAGGCACTTTGTTGTTATGGGCTAAACACCCAGAAACAATAGTGACGCTAAAAACGGATTGGATGTAATTAGTCCCCCCGGGGCAGATCTTTTCCTTTTATTTTCTCTGCTCTTTGCTATAAATTTTAATAATAAGATCAGCCATCCTATGCCAATGTAATCAGATTGTAGTATTTATATGTACAATATGTAAATTGTGAAATAAGGGAAATTTGTCAGGAAAAAAAACGTGATTTACTAGTTAGGGAAGATTTAAAGACTTGAGAATGATGGGAAGTAAATGCATAGAGGTTAAACACAGGTTCCTTACACTGTTTCCTGTGAATATGTTTGAACCACTGAATTCTTATGCTCGTATTTCTAATCATACGAACGATCTTGTCATAAATGTAACTATTGTGACAATAGTAGAATCATTTACTTTAAGAGAATACATTTCTGTAGAGATGTTTTTTTTCTCTTATTTTTGTATATTACTGTGTTTTTAATTACAATTTTAAGAAACTTATCTTTGTCTTAGCATAATGAAATAAACCCCCAAGAGATTCCCTTTTATCCTGAAATGTATGGATGAAATGCATGGATGGTACATCTCTAGAAATAACTAGTTTTAATCCTTGGTAATTCTGTATTCTGGCTAAAAGTGGTAAAAGCAATTACTTCTTTGATTAAAATATGCAATGAATCATATGCCAAAGGCAACGCCCTTTTTGGCTTTTTTTTTTTTTTAACTTAAAGCAAATGAAAGATATAAAAGCATAGAGAAATGTTAATGTTTTTCTTTGTTACCTAAGAATGATATTTGTTTCTCAGGTGCAGACATAACCACCATTTTATTTGGTGTGATATATCTGCCTGTTCCAACATAAGAGCTAATCTGATTTTTTTTTTTTTTTTCATTTCTAAGCACGATTCTTAGAAATGTGTTTGCATGGATGCATCAACCGAGCAGAACCATGTAATTCATTTATTGAGGGGCATGGTAATGTCTTCCTGAATTATCTCATGTCCCGAGGCGTAGGCATTAGGAAGAAAAAGGCTTATGTTTATATTAGACACACACACACAATGTGTGTCTGAGCTCATATAAACAATGATGAGGTCATAGCTTACAATGGGCTCTTAGGGCTCATTATTCTTGCTGGAGCTTTGTTTCCTGGTAAAGTGAGGGCAAGCCATGCTGAGGCCTTGGGGAATCATGAGATCCTGGTGTGCTTCTGGTTCATTGTCAAGCTCTAGGGATTTGTTGGGGGAAGTTAGAAATATATTTCTGAAATGAAGAAATGTTGGTGTTAAATAAGGTAAGCAATTTTAAACATGTGAACACAATGACCATTTAATTTTCCATCTTAATAGGCGATAAGTAAGGAAGGATGGATTGAGACCTAGAATCTGTGCGTGTCATAAAAGGCTAACTTTTAACTAATACCTTTAATCGTTTTCTAGTAATCCTAAACACATTGACAAAGGACATTCCTGTCTTGCCATTTCACCTCCCTACATCTGACACAGTAGCTGAAAATGGAGTGCCAGAAAGCAGGAACAGCAGTTGAGAGACTGAATAAGCTAAATCTGGATGGTCTTCTGCACAATGATAAGAGCGGATGTGATCATGTCCCCAAAGAATATCATCTGAGCTTATAAGCACTAGAGATTTAGGCGAGGACTCCTAGAACAGACTCATTTCTAACCACTCAATTATTTCTCTCTGTATTCAACTATGCAAGTTGCTTTTGGAATTATTTTTAGCTTGACCCATGTTAGAGTTTCCTTGAAAGGCATGATCACATAGCAGATCGGGAGAACAGGGTTAAGAGCCAGAGCCAGACTCTCTGTTCTCACTATACCACGGACTAGCTCTGTAACTAGGTGTGTAACCAGCCATATAACCCTCTACCTTCTTTGTGCTGTGTTTTATCTATGATAAAACCCCAGCCATAGGGTTGATAGGAAGAGTTGGTGAGTTACTATGCATAAAGCACATGGTCTCACTCATTCATATAAATAGCCAATAAGTGTTGAGCTGTTACTGCTTAGAGGAAAGAAAAGGGGCTGGGCATTGGAGGCAAGGACTGAGTGGAAGAAATAGATGTGTACTGTGCACCTGCTGTGAACTAAGCATTACCCTCGACAGCTAACACAGAACGTGGTTAATACTCAGTGTACTCTGTATGAAAGATACTCTTATCTGAATTGCACAAAAGAAAAATTTGAGGCCTGGATAATATGGGGGACTCTCAAATTCATTTTAAAATTCATGTTAACAGTAATAATTTGCAAGTGGGAATGTGTGCTGTTTTGGGCGATAGTGGAAGAAAAAGGGGAGACCCAAATGTTAGTTGTCAGAAGTTACCCCTCCATTGTCCAATTTGAGATTCGGCTTTAATGCAGTAATGACAAGGCCAGTGTGGCGCCTTTATATTCTGGTGCACACGCTCTTTGGTGACCAGCGTTTCAAGACAAAATGCCTTATAGAAACATTCATAGGTGACTGGCTGCAAAATAAATAAGAAGGAAAGAAGGTTATAAGAAAGCAATCCTTATGTTTAATTGAAGTATTTTTTCTTATGTGAACTCTTTAAAAGAAAAAAAATTTCCATTTTCCTCAAAACAATGAAGCCTTTTCAAGAGAAAATAATGAAATAGAGCTAAGAAAGCACATGCAGTCAGTCAGCTTGCACACATCAGGGGCAGGGACATCGTGAATAGATGCAATTAGATGCTTTCTGTCTCCAGCCTTGGAGGGATCATCGTGATAGAAATAGAGGGAATTATTTATTTTTTTTATATTAAATATAATTTACTGTCAAATTGGTTTCCATACAACACCCAGTGCTCATCCCAACAGTTGCCCTCCTGAATGCCCATCACCCACTTTCCCCTCTCCCCCACTCCCCATCAACCCTCAGTTTGTTCTTAGTATTTAAGAGTCTCTTATGGTTTGCCTCCCTCCTAGAGGGAGTTTTTTAAAGGCCTTGGTGTTAAATAACAAGCAAGGGGATCAAGGGTTTGTAATATCCTGACTGCACAATCCTGCATATAAAGTATCCATTACATTCAATAATATCCTGCCGTTAAATGAATCGTCTTTTAAATATATACATACACACACACACACACACACACACACACACACACACACATACACACACACATACATATATATAATCAATGTAGCTGGTCAGTTGTTATTATCTCTTTTATTACTTTTCTTCTCTGGGGTTTAAAAGATCATTCTCTGATTTGTAGATTCAACTAGACTTCAGAGTACAAATGAGAATTATAATGATGCATTGCCAAAAGCTATGTTGCTAGCTGTGATGTCTGCCTTTTTTTGGAATTATGGAGAAATACGTTTCTTGTAGGATGAAAGAAATAAGGCAGATGAGCACAGGCTTATTTTCTTTTTATTGTATTTGTTTCCTTTCTTAAGTGTAGGAAGGTGGCCTGCAGACAGCTAAAGCAAGCAAGTACAGGGTACCCTCTCTGCATCAGGCACTGGGTACTGTGTGATCCCTGATAAAGAAAAACCAAATCTGGCCCTTAAAGATGTCAACAGTTCAAGAAAGCAGTCAGAAACATAAGTAATTGGGGCTGCCCAGGTGGCTCAGTCAGTTAAGCATCCGGTTTTTTATCTTGGCTCAGGTCATGATCTCATGGTTTGTTGGATCCAGCCCCACGTCAGGCCCTGTGCTGAGAGCAGAGCGCGGAACCTTCTTGGGTTTCTCTCTCTCTTTTCCTCTCTCTCTCTGTCTCTCAAAATAAGTAAACTTTAAAAAGAAAATACATGGGGCGCCTGGGTGGCGCAGTCGGTTAAGCGTCCGACTTCAGCCAGGTCACAATCTCGTGGTCCATGAGTTCGAGCCCCGCGTCAGGCTCTGGGCTGATGGCTCGGAGCCTGGAGCCTGTTTCCGATTCTGTGTCTCCCTCTCTCTCTGCCCCTCCCCCGTTCATGCTCTGTCTCTCTCTGTCCCAAAAATAAATAAAAAACGTTGAAAAAAAAATAAAAAAAATAAATAAATAAAAATAAAAAGAAAATACAAGAGAAATAATTTAATAGACTGTGGTTAAGTGCAATAATGGAGATATATGTAGCATTTCATGGGGTATAAAAAAAGGATACCACTTCTCCCCGGGATATCGGGGAGGTGACCCCTAACTCAGCCAAAGGAGAAGAGCAGGAACATCCCATAAAATACTACAGCCTTCACCCTACTCCCAATATACCATCTCTGGAAATAAATTCTGTACCTTCCAGCTAGTTTTCAAGATGCCCATGACCTGGTTAGTAATAACTGGGTTTGCCCAAATGGCGCAAATTCTATTCCTGACATGAACTTTCATAGGGTTCGTTTGCTTGTTTGTTTGTTTGTTTGTTTGTTTGTTTTAATGAAGAAGAAATGTGTATCTTTGGAAATCACTTCACAAAATCACATAGTAGGATGCTTTAGTAGAATACACATAGCAATGGAATCATTGAAGGCAAAGGAGCCTTTGTCCTTTTTTTAATTAGGATGAATGTTTTCAAGTAACTCTAGAGGAAAAATGAAATACAACCAATCAGGGGAAAAAAAAAGCACCTAAGAAACTTAATTGTTGCTGAAAGAATTAGAATCTGATGGCATAGAAAGAATTTAATTACATTTCAAAGTAAAATAACTACAGTTTCACATTGGCCTTTCTCCTGGGAAACTAACGTGCCTGAAAGCTTGTGAGTTATTCCTTGGCCTACAAATTAGTAGTGGTTAAGTTGTCTATTATTTTTCTCATCTTGATTATTGTATTTTATATGCTACTGGTGATGGGGTTATTTGTGCAGTGTTACTATGGAGATAACCACTAAGACTACACATGTAGAAATGTAGTCTTACATATGCCCCTATATATTTGGTTGGGGAGAGGGGAGGGACCTAACGTAAATATTACAGCTCCAAAACCATCTCTTTGGGGCACCTGGCTGGCTCAGTTGGTTGAGCGTCCGACTCTTGATTTTGGCTCAGGTCATGATCCCAGGGTTGTGGATCGAGCCCCGCATCAGGCTCTGCGCTGAGCGTGTAGCCTGCTTAAGATTCTCTTTCTCTCTCCCTCTGCCCCTCTCCCCCCCTTGCATACTCTCTCTCTCTCTCTCTCTTAAAAATAAAAATCATCTCTTTCTGTAGCAGTATACTGCCATTTAAAAAGAAAATGTTGATTAAGGACAGTCATCCTGTATGCCGAATGCTAAATGCTCTTGTCGAAATGAAAAATGGCCAATCAACTAAGTAATTACCCATTAAGAAAGTAGTGGGAAAATTGCAAAAAGATGACTCATAATCCTTTCACATGATGGGATGAGTTCGTGGGACCTCTGACCCAGAGCCCCTGGAAGAAGCAGTATTTTGCACAGACCTGAAAGGTGTGGGTTTTTTTTTTTTTTCCACAACAGCCTCGTCATGTGTTCAACATGCTAAAGAAGTATGTCCGCGCTGAACAGAAGGACAGGCAACACACCCTGAAGCATTTTGAACACGTACGCATGGTGGACCCAAAGAAAGCTGCTCAGATCCGGTCCCAGGTGAGCACTGAGTGTGGTCATCATGTGCAACGTTGATAGCACAGTGGCCTTGCTCTTTGAGTTAGATCCCAAGGTATTCCCTGAGTACTTGTGGGCGCTTGACCTCTGTAGCAAGAGTTCTTTAATACCTGGTAAATTCTACAGGCTTGTCTTACGCCAACATGTGCTTTGACGTTTCCTGATTTATGAAAATAATAAGGAATATAAAAATCCTGAGTGTCCATGGTGCTGATTCTTAAGGATCCATTTAAAACTCTGATGACTAGGGGCGCCTGGGTGGCACAGTCGGTTAAGCGTCCGACTTCAGCCAGGTCACGATCTCGCGGTCCGTGAGTTCGAGCCCTGCGTCGGGCTCTGGGCTGATGGCTCGGAGCCTGGAGCCTGTTTCCGATTCTGTGTCTCCCTCTCTCTGCCCCTCCCCCGTTCATGCTCTGTCTCTCTCTGTCCCAAAAATAAATAAAAAACGTTGGAAAAAAAAAATTTAAAAAAAAAATAAAACTCTGATGACTAAAGTGAAGAAAACCAAAGTTGTATTAACGAAACCTCTAAAATTTGTTCAATTGGATTGTGACGGGCAATCATAAATTCCACTGCTACCACAGTGCTTGGATATAACGGGAGCCTAGGTGAAGCCCTTGTAATGTGTTTTATTCACATTCCCAATGGTTGACAGATGAAATCTACCTCTGGCAATCTGAAATTTTACATTTCCTGAAATAGAAGAATTTTAAACAGGTAGGTAAGTGGGTAGGTCGATCAATCAATCGATCAATAGAAAAAGAGGGAGGAAGGAAGGGGGGAAGAGAAAGATCCAGTCAAATTGAAATGTGTTCCTATCTTTTGGAAAATTTGTGCAGAAATATAATTAGAGCACTAGGGGTTATTTAGGGAGTCTAAATATTAGGAATCAGTGTTGGGCAGAAATGCTCTTTTCAGTTGGCCTTGTAATTTATGGCTCCAAGCATACAATACAATAGGAACTTGAAAACAGCTCTGAAGTTAGAGAAGAAAAAAATGGAAGAACAAGAAAAATAAGAATGCCCTTTTAGGACACAAGTTCCAGCATTTTGTCAGTTTTATTTTGGAAATTTGTATCTGTCTGTGGTGCTCGGTGAGGAAAAAACTTTTCCCTTTATCGCAGGTTATGACACATCTGCGTGTGATTTACGAGCGCATGAACCAGTCTCTGTCCCTGCTCTACAATGTGCCTGCCGTGGCCGAGGAGATTCAGGATGAAGTTGGTAAGTCAGCTGTTCTTTTCATGCCGAACCTTTAAACATAGTTCTCTCCTGTAGGAGAAAATCAGGTAACTGAGTTCGTCTGCAGCAGGCATCCCCAGTGCTCTGATCTATGGAAGGAAAAAGAGCAGACTTCCCTTTCACAGTGAAAGATCTCGCGGGGCAAGGCGGGGGGGGGGGGGGGGGGGTAGGGGGGAAAGAACTAATCATAACCTTACACGTGGGCATGATATTTCCATTTTATGGGTGAAAGAGCTCAAACCTAGAATTTAAGAAACTTACTTGCCTGTGTCACATGTCCTCCGTAGTAGAGCAAGAGCACAAAACCGTGTCTTCTGACATGGAAGTTCAGTAACCGTTCTTTCTGATGCCCCGCCCCCAATGGCCATGTGTGTTCTCTGAACCGTGTTGTTGTTTAAACTTCAGTAAATATGTGCCTCTCATCTTTAAGCCTTTATTTTGACATAATCACACACTCATGGAACACTGATACAGAGAGGTCCAGTATACACATCACCCCCCTTCCTCAACAGTAACATCTTACAGAACTATGATATATCATCAAAACCAGGAAATTGGCGTTGTGTGTCCACTGTCTTTTATGTCCCTAGTTTTCCTAACGTCATATTTAATATTTCAAATCAGTGCGTTTTCACATTTTTGTTTTTCTTAGAAAGGGAGTGAAGTATCACGTAATATCATTCTCCACAACCCGCCCCCCCGCCCCTGCTGAATGCCCATATTTGTTTGGCTTTACCAGGCAAAAGCCCATAGATGGCAGTTATGTTAATGAATCTTTCAATCTAAAGGAAATGTATGTGTCCTGGAGATTGGTCCATAAACTGTCAGGAAATAAGCAATATATCCCTGTCCATAATAAATCTGCCCTTTGTTAATTGGGTTGGAAATAGAGGTAGGTTGTCTGAAATCAGAACACCCAGGACATTGTAGATGGGTACACCCATTACAGGAATTCCTCCTGTAAAAGTGCCTGAAACACCATTTGGCTTGCTTTGTTACATTTCGTGCCAATCCTATTGTACTCTTTCTTTTCTAGCTCAGTCCTGCCTTGTAAATATTGTGAGTATTGCTCTAAAGTATTTGGCATATATCAGGTGATGGCGGTCTGCTCATGGTTGTTAACATGGCGGTTAACAGATGGCGGTTAACAGATGGATTCAAGTATCCTTCAGGCTACATGGTTAAAAAAGAGACTTCATGATAGTGTTCTCTAAACTTCTACTCAAGTCAATGTTGACCAAGATCTTAAGAGGACAGTCCGGAGAGTTTTTAATGTAGACCATGGATTGAAGACAGGCTTTCCAATTAATCTTTCGTGCTATTATATTTCTAAAAGAAATGAGTATTCTTGTTAGATGTATTTGGGGATAGAAAATTGGAAGGAACCTTTAAATATTGTGTGTTAAGGAAGTATAAGAAAGTCCTCCAGGGTGTCCCGTGGTTGGCTCAGTTGGTTAAGCGTCTGACTTCAGCTCAGGTCATGATCTCTCAGTTCGTAGGTTCAGGCCCTACATCAGGCTCTGTACTGACAGCTCAGAGCCTGGAGCCCGCTTTGGATTCTGTGTTTCCCTCTCTCTCTGTCCCTTCCCCACTCGTGCTCTGTCTCTTTCTCTCAAAATTAAACACGTTAAGAAAGAAAGAAAGAAAGAAAGAAGGAAAGAAAGAAAGAAGGAAAGAAAGAAAGAAAGAAAGAAAGAAAGAAAGAAAGAAAGAAAGAAAGAAAGAGAAAGAAAGAAAGAAAGAAAGAAAGAAAGAAAGAAAGAAAAGAAAAGAAAAGAAAAGAAAAGAAAAGAAAAGAAAAGAAAAGAAAAGAAAAGAAAAGAAAAGAAAAGAAAAGAAAAAAGAAAGTCCTCCAGGGATGCCTGGGTGGGTGGTTCAGTTGGTTAAGCATCTGACTGGATCTCACAGTTCATGGGTTCGAGCACCTCATCAGGCTCTGTGCTGACAGCTTGGAGCCTGGAGCCTGCTTTGGTTTCTGTGTCTCCCTCTTTCTGCCCCTCCCCAGCTCACTAGCTCGCTCGCTCTCTCTCTCTCTCTCTCTAAAAAATAAACATTAAAAAAATAAACATAAAAAAGAAAGTCCTCCAATAAGTTGTAGAAGGGACAAAATCAAAGAAATCATCACTCTTAATGAAGTGGAGTTCAGATCTTCTGGATGAATGCATTTTTGCCTTATACCTGTCTTAATAAGCTTATTTTCTTATGTGTCTTCAACTGAGATGCTGTTAGTAATACCAGACTATAGGGGAATAAGCTATTGCAAAGGATTAGAAAGTTAATGACCTCACCCAGTAATTATGGTGGACTCTTTCTCACTAAATGATCAGAGCTTTTTATTCAGCAAAATGCTACTGAAAACAGTGGCTACTCATGAGTTCCACTTCCACAGAACAGATGGTGATTCAGCTATCTTGAGTGTTGCAAAATGCCCAAGAATAGGACAATACAGTGAACTTCAGATCTCAGTTGACAGGGAGGATATTCACATAATTTAGAATCGTGGGATTTTTTTTTTTTCTTACAAAAAAACAAGCCTCAACTCTGAAGTTGGATTATGAGCATGTTGTTTAAAAAGAAAAAAAAAAAAAAAAATTGTCCTTCTAAATGTACTAGATATCAAATCCTAAAATAATCTTTTTAAAAAAAATCCTTCTTGCTTCCATTTTTAAATGGCTGTTTTCTGTAGAACAAGGCATTTGCCTTAATGAATGTCCATGAACTAGACCTATTTACCTCTGATTAGAACTCCTAGTATCAAAGCTATGGAAGAGAGCACCCTGGGGAGAATGCCTTTTCTGGATTGAGCTTAGTTATCTTCTTCATTTGAAGGAAAATTTAAAAATAACTCACTTTTCGGGGCGCCTGGGTGGCTCAGTTGGTTGGGCAACCGACTTCAGCTCAGGTCATGATCTCACAGTTCATGGGTTCAAGCCCCGCGTCAGGCTCTGTACTGACAGCTCAGAGCCTGGAGCCTGCTTCAGATTCTGTGTCTCCCCCTCTTTCTGCCCCTCCTCTGCTCACTCTCTGTGTCTCTCTGTCTCTCAATAATAAATAAACATTAAAAAATTAACAAAAAATAATAACTCACTTTTAAAGGACGAATCTACATGAAAGAAGGTCGGCAACAGTGCTAATCTGTTTAAGCAGAGTGGGAGCCCTTCGTAGTATTCTCTTTCCTTTTGTAAAAGTTTTAAATTTTCCACGGTAGAAGTTGTTGGGGTTGGTTTTTGTTTGGTTTTTAGCCTATTTTCTAAATAGGATCTTCATAGATTTCTTCCGGCTTACTTCTTGTACTCTTTCTAATAATTTCGGATAGTCTTTGTCATTAGTCTGACTTGCATTTTTAATATTATCAAACTTTAAATGTTTATTTATTTTTTGACAGAGAGAGAGAGAGAGAGAGAGAGCAAGCAGGGGAAGGTCAGAGAGAGAGAGAGGATTCCAAGCAAGCTCCACACTGTCAGCACAGAGCCTGACTCAGGGTTCAGGCCCATGAACCATGAGATTGTGACCTGAGCCAAATCCAAGAGTTGGATGCTTAACCGACCAAGCCACCCAGGAGCCCCTATATAGTCAAATTTTAGATTTAGAGCCAGTTCTGTGCAAATAAGGATACTAAAATTTAGATCCACTGGCAAAGCAAGATTGGAAGTACCTATGAATGCATGCCTGCTGTATAAAAGTTTGTGCTTATGAATGTGGGCAATTAGGACATGTTTAATGCAGCAAAATATCTAGAGAAAAAATACAGTAGTTTTATTAAATAAGGAAAACAGGTGCTCTTGAAGGGTTTTTGCCAGTCTCAGGAACTGCTGGAAGCTTTAGTGACACAGCTGTATCTGTTTCACTAAATTTATGTTCCCATTAGAGTAGAATTCTCTGATAGGAACAAAAATGAGGAAGAAACTAGCCATAGTAGAAAGAAGGGAAGGGCATGGATTGGCATGAAATTTGTACGAACGGTAAAGTGACTGACTGGACCGTAGCATTCATTCATCATGCCAGTGAATTCGTCTCTGGCCTTGTTCGCCATTTTGCTTTCCTGAGGAATCCGCTCTGTCTGTGCTATTTCACTGTTAACCCCAGGAAATTCCAAATCCCTAGGTCTAGCAACAGCCTGTCCACTAAATCCCAGTAACATATCCCAGACTATCAGAATATCCCACACATTGCTCACACTTCAGCCAGTGTGTATAAGGAAGAAATCACTGTATTTCTCTTGAAATTGATTCATACTACAGTCTCCATTATGGGTTCTGCCAATTGACCTGTATTTATCCATGACACCTTCCTCTCCTGCAGCCATGATTTCTTACCATTCTCAAGACCTGTAAATGGTTCTTCCTTGTTTCAAAAATGGCATCCTTCAATACTGAACTGAAATGTCCATGCTCCTATAAAACCTCGACTAGTGTATAGGGAGCAAGAGAGAAGGGCTGGTAGTTGAGTGACAGCCATGTAGCAAACTAATGTGTATGTGTTAGGATGATGTTGACAGTCCAAGTTGTTTGTGAACATTCACCCTTGAGGTCCAGGGCCACCACATACAGATGCGGCAGGTGGTTTAAGTGAAGAGTACAGCTGACATTCTGCATCCCACTCACAGAGCCAAGCCCTCTGATGTTGGGCCATGTCCCCTTGAAGAAGCAGAGCTTTCTTGTAATTCACCCAAATGCAGCATGGGAGCTAGCGACAACACTGATGAATTCAATGATAGCATCCGCCGTCTGCAGTTGAAAAAACCAACCGAACCTTAGAGAGAGGTTGCTAACTCGTCCTTACAGATTGTAGTGGTGATGGTGACGTTGGACCCAAGGTCTACCCAAGTCCAACATTCATGCTTTCTCTGCTACCCGTTCTCCTCTCTCACGTAGAATTTTCTTCTACTTAACCACAGCGTCTAAAGCACCATGTATCCACCTCTAACACTCTACTTGGTATTTAATTCTTTGTTTACATGTCTACCCACCCCACATCCTCTTCCCAGACACGTCTTGGTCTTCTTTGCATCCTTAGGATCTGGCAGAGGACCTGGTGTTTATAGGTATTAGTAATTGTAGACAAGGTTGAAGCAAATCCCCAGGCTGCAAGATAGATGCTCCTTCACTTAGGTTGATCAGATGGGCTCCTTCATAACCCCAAAGACCCACCCTGAGCTCCTTCCTTAGCGTCTAACAATGTCGCACCAAACAAATCTCTTTCCTTGGCTACAGCATCCTCTGTGGCTGTAAATGATCAAGCCAACAAACTGGGTGCTGTTGGCAAAGGTATCAAAGCAATTTGATATAATTTCCATGACCCTCTGCTCTTTGGTTATCTGTCCAACTCACATACTTTGACACTCGACTTACTAAGTATGTTGTCTGCTTTGACTCTCCTGTCGATCAGAGTCTGAGGCTATTTATTTGATTTGCTTCCCCAGTAAGTAGGATTACCAAAATGGCCCTCTTAGTTTTATAAAAGCTTCTTTTCTTATTATTTTATAACAATTTTTCAGTTCGGTTTGAATTATTATGTGCAAGTTCTCAGGCACAGCCATATATTACTTAATGTTTTCCCTTTAAAAAAAGTCATTTGCATGCAAATTATGAAGTTTTATTGCAAAAAAAAAAAAGGCTTAAGACATTGTAGGCGGGAAAAAATCCCCTCATTCATTTAAAATTGCTGTTTAGGACTTTGCTTTTCATTCAGCAAATGATAGAATCCATATTTTAATGAAAATATGCACCCTCTTGAGGGTCCACATTCTGTTTTAATTGTCTTTTAACCCTCCCAAAAGGCAGAGTCCCTTCACCTCTGCTGTTCAGCTCAACCTTCACGTTGGCAAATGGCTATCTCGGAATGGTTGGGTTTTTTTGCCCTTTGTAATCTTCCTTAAGTCTGTGCTGAAAGGATTCTTTTCTGCCTTTTCTATCAGCTCTGAGGTTATTTATCAAACGTGCTTCCTTTTGCAGCTACCTCAAGGCTAAAACTATTGGTGCTCACAACTGAGAGATGGCTGTATCACAGAACGCGGTGATAACCAATTTATGAGAAAGGCAGTAGGAAGGAAAGGGGAAAGGAAGGCATAATTGTTTCATACCCTGGGATTGTTTTTTTTCCTTTTAGCATTCCAAATTAATAAAAACACGTATTATTATAAAACAGATGTTGGAAGGATCTCTGGCTGAATAAATCCACAGTGAATGGGGTAGGATTGAAATATGTGGCAGGAGACCAAGAAACTAGTGCTAATGAAAGAATGCTTCTAATTTATTATTACAATTTTACTGTGGCCTCTTGATAAAATGTTCTACTCTTTGGGAAAAATTCAGCATGTTTATTTCAAAGACAGTGTTTCCATTCTCTGCCCCTAACAAACCTATTGATTTTGGGATTTAATGAATCCAAAGTAGTCTAAGTTTAAAATAGAATATTTATAGCACTTGCCAAACCAACAGAATGGGACATTCATTTGTACCGAGAATTTTAAGTATCCTTATATGTATAACTGTTAGTCAAGGAAGGGGATCAAGGAGAAAATAAATCATAAAGTGAGAGAGAGAGAGAGCTATCAACTTATTCGACTCATACTCTTCATTTTTCATAATGAATGACTTCTCAATTAGGTAGATTTTATATTTATTTTATTTTATTTTATTTATTTTAGAGAGTGTGTACACGAGGAGGGGGAGGGGCAGAGAGAATCCCAAGCAGGCTGTACGCTCAGCGTGGAGCCCAACTCAGGACTCCACAACCCTGGAATCATGACCTGAGCCAAAACCGAAAGTCAAATGCTCAACCGACTGAGCCACACAGGCACCCCTGGGTTTGTTTCTTGACTCTCAATTCCATTCCTTTGCTCTGTATGTCTGTCTTCTTACAATATGACATGGTTTTGATTACAATATGTAGTAAGTTTTGAAATTGAGAGGTATGAGTCTGCCACCTTTGTTCTTTTTTTAAGGTTGTTTTGACCGTGTGGGGCCCCTTGCTTTTCATATGGATTTTAGGGTCCTTTTTTTTCCCCCATCTGTGCGAAAAAGAGAGTGGCAATTTTAAAAGGGATGGCATTGGATCTGTAGATCAATCTGGGTGGTACTGCTGTTGTTTTTAAAGCACCATCGCTCCTTGAAGAGGTATCCATTATGAGATGATTCCACTCTCACCCATTTATGAGAGTAACTAACTATCTAGAAGTAGGAGGAAAATTAATTTAGCAAACTGTCACCTTTTACTCCAAATTTTGCTTTTTCTTTAATTACGATGAGCAGTACACATCAGTAGTTTTTGTCTGTTCTCGTGCCGTATCTCGTGTGTGTGTGTGTGTGTGTGTGTGTGTGTGTGTGCGTGCGCGCGCACCCTGACCACGTGGGTGAAGCTGAGGCAGTGCCTTCCACACTAAGCTCTACCAATTCCTCTGATGGTCCAGCGCGGCTCTGGAGTTTTCTATTAACTCATCAGCTCTTACATATGGCCCTATAATTTGAATCAAATTCCAAAAAGAAATCCTTAGCAACTAAAAATGATTGAGGAGTAAAGTTTGACCACAGTGGTGGCTGCTAGGCTACTTCTTGGCATAGAACCTTACAGCAGATGTGTCCTGAATTTTTTTTTTTTTTTTTTGGTCGAGTCTTGGGAACAACCAGTGATTTTAGACTGGAAGAAGGCTGGTGATTTTGCTTTTTGCAAGCAGCTGCCGTCAAGGTCCATATTTTTAAAAAAGGAGAAAAAAATGGCAGTATTTCTGCCACCCTGGATATAGAGATGCATTGAAATTGAGATTAATTTTGAAATGTGTTTGCATGTGAGGCAAGGTATGGAAGGAATGTTAATTTGCCTCTTGCTGTTTAACTCAGAAACACATTTGACAGTGTATTCCCCTAGTTAGCCCCATTACTTTTGGTTAACTGTTCTCCTGTCATATATACTGTGGGCTGCTTGAGAAAGTCAGTCATGGACAGTGGGGAACCATTTCTGATCGAGAATAAGAGATCAACCCATTAACCTGTTTTAAATTATGAGGCAGTTGTGCAAAGGAGTGTTGACTGGGTATGAATCAAAATACTATTCAGAAAGAATCTTTTGGACTGAGAGTGAGAAACCAAGTGGTCAGAGGCCCAGGACAGGGGTACTACTTAATTTCAACTATTATTCACAGATTTATTGACCTAAAACAGTGGGTTTAAAATAGCCTATTTAGTATGTTTAATTTTTTATAAATATTATTTATTTACCTATGTTCGTGGAAACATGAGTTAAGGGCACCTGGTTGGCTCAGTTGGTTAAGTGTCCAGCTCTTGATTTTGGCTCAGGTCATGATCCCAGGGTCATGGGATTGAGCCCCAGGTCAGGCTCTGTACTGTGCATGGAGCCTGCTTGGGATTCTCTCTCCCTGTGCTCCTCCCCCACTCATTCTCTCTCTCTCTCTCTCTCTCTCTCTCTCTCTCTCTCTCTCTCTCTCAAAATAAAAACATGAGTTATATCTTACTGCATCTTGGACACAGTAAATGGTAATGGTGACTCCCTGTATCGTGTACGGCTCTGTCTTTGCTTTTGGTTTAGGTGGCACTTAGAGGAGTCTGCCCATCTCCTCAGAGAAGATGGAAGAACCATGTGTTCAGCTTCCTCTTTAACAATGAACTTGGTAAAGCTGGTCCAAAGACCCATAGAGACCAGAGATCTTATCATCTCCAGGAAGGAAAAAGGGGCAGCAACCAGATTCATGCCTCTCGGAAGCACTAGCCTGAGCCAGTTTGGCCTTGGCAAACTAGTCGTGTCTTCTCTTCCAGAGGCTGTAACAGTGAGGTGTGGCCGCGAGGCCATAGCCAGCTGCTTCTGAAGCTTTGCCAAGTTATGGAGGAACTTCCTGGGACATGAGCAGTGGAGGGCTGAGAGTGCAAGAAGGAGCATATCATGTTAATATGGCTGTACTTACTAGCACTTTGTACTGTTTTCATTTAGGAAACTCGAGAAGCAAACCGAATTTCACATTCTGGGTTTAGGGCGGGGGGTTTTGGGGGAGGTTGAAAGATTGCTGTTCACAATTTTAAATTAGTCACTCTTTTGTGAAAAAAACGTACCTTCATTTTGTTGAGTACTAAGACTCAAAAGAATTAAAATGGGTTTTCTCTCAAATGGTAGTCGGTTTATGTGATAAAAAGGAGAGGTGCCAATATGCTCTTTTTGATATGACATACACCATAAGAAAAGTAGTGTGTATGGAGCTGGATATGAAGGCATTAGTCATTCATTAATCATTCATAACGTGACCTTTCTTTATTACATTAAAACTGTTTTCTTTACCCAGGCACCTGGTGGCTCAGTCGGTTAAATGTCTGGCTCTTGATTTCGGCTCAGGTCGTGATCTCACAGTTCGTGAGTTCAAGCCCCACTTTGGGCTCTGTGCTGAAAGGCACAGAGCCTGCTTGGGATTCTCTCTCTGCCCCTCCCTGCTCTCAGTCTCTCTCTCTCTCTCTCTCTCTCTCCTCTCTCTCAAAAATAAACATTAAAAAAGGAAAACTTTTCTTTACTTAATGACTATGACCAAACAACATACACTTCTTGCTGTTTATAAGTCTCCAATGATACCAGTAAGTCATTTTCTAAAATTTTCACTTACGAAACTTTGTTCGTAGTTACAGCTAATAGTTACAGTTTTTAAATTGTTACAGTTTTCTATTATCAAACAGATTTTATTAAATAAAAAGAAAACTAACGTTACGTTTGCCACTGACCTATCACTAACAAACGCTGTAGTTCTCAGTAACCACTCACAGAATTTGTAAGCAGTACTAGAAGGTTTCAGAAGTATCTCCGTGGGGCTTACTTCAGTAGCACACCTGCTAAAATTGGAACAATAAAGAAAAGATTAACACGGCTCCAACGCGAGTATGAGATGCAAATTTCTGGAGTGTCCCATATTTTTTTTTTTATCTCACTTATATCTAGAGTATAACTAGAGGTATCTGGAGTAATAAATTCAGAGACTGAAAGTTGAATAGTCATTGTCAGGTCCTGGGGGAAGGAGGAAATGGAGAGTTAGGGTTTAATGGTGCAGAGTTTCAGTTTAGGAAGATAAAAAAGTTCTGGAGAAAGATGGTGGCGATGATTTCACGACACTGGCTGTATTTAAGGCCAATGAACTGTACACGTGCAAATGGTTAAAATAGTAAGGTTCGTGCTATGTACGTTTTGCCATAATAAAAGTACATACACATTTATTTATATCATTTGCTGTGGTAAGCAGCAAGGGAATCCAAGAATCAAGGATGTTGGGTCTTCCGTAAGTATTTATTAAATGCCTACCATATTCCAGATTCCATGCTCATTGGTAGATATATTGCAGGTGTAGAGCACAATCTTTCCTACTTAGAATCTGCCTGGGGAGACTTTGGGTAAAGATAGTCGGGAAGGAGACTTTGCTCATTAAGCTGAGGGATGTCGATTGCCATGTCTCTTGGTATTAGGTAGTAATATCTGACAGCCATTCCTTCCTTACTCGCTGAAGATTATTAGAGGAGGGAACCTTAGTTTTCAGCTGGCTCAACTACATCGTTTCGTAAGCTCAGAGAAACGGTGATGTGCCCAGCATCATACATCTGCTTAGTAAGACCTGAAGACCCACTCCGTTCTGATGTCTTTGTATCCCCTGGTATTTGTTCTACCTCACTAGTGACACCTAGCTAAACAAAACTGGGTTTGGAGAGCTACTTATTCAGCCTCAACAACTTTTCTTTGAAAGTGTCCCCTCTTTCAGCAGATATGACTCAGGAGAGATGGCTTCCAAAGTTCAAAGACTCAACACCCTTGAATACTTAAGTCAATGCTAAGGTGTTTAGAAAAGACATAAAAATAGGCTACGTTGTACCTTTTGCAGGATTTTTTGTCACATTTGTATTCTGTATTTGCTTAAAAGTCATTTATCAACACACGGAAATTGACAACTACCATGCCTTCTCGTACATAATTGCCACTAGATTTTTCTATGCAGGACAAGCACAGATTTCTCTGAAAGCGTAAGGTAATAATCGCTAGCCAGGGCTTAATCGCTTGTAAGGGATCTGACATAAAGGTTTTAGCTCTGTGAATGTCAGTGGCTGAAGACCTTCAAATCATACACAGCGTTAGGCAGTCTCCCAAGCCAGGACAGGGAACCATTTTCACGACTGTGCGGGCGTAGTTCATTTGGTGCCACTCAAATGTATTTAGAAAAAGGAATAGAGGAAGAAAGAAAAAGAATTTAATGGAAGATTTTATGGATATTTTTTGTAAGTTTATCTTACATACTTGGTTACCTTCTTTTTGATGACTGATTTTCTTTTTTGCTTTCTTTTCATAAAGACTCACTTGGTCCTCAAAATAACCATGGACAGGCAGGGCAGATACTTACTCCTTTTGTTCTGCATGAACCTGACTTTCCAGGAGAGCTGATAATATCCCTACAGTCCTGGCCTGGATACATTTATTGATGCTGTTCTGTTTGTCTGCAGCACCCATGCCCAGCAGCTTTCAAAACCCCACCTCTCATGTTATCTCCCTTTTTAAACCTTTGATTAACACAAAACATCTGTCCTCTGATCATATATTTTATATATTACACGTGTCCACTATTGTTTTGATGTGTGCATAGTCAACTAATTGCTGCATCCTAAGTAAAAGCTCTTGGAGGGTATGAATCAAATCTCAGGCATTTGTCTCTCCTGAAGCAGATTTTCAATATAAGTAATTACAGATGCCTGTCTCCAAGGAATTCTTCAGTTAGAACCGTTCTAGGACTGGCACTATCAGCATCCCCTGCAAACTTGTTAGAAATGCACATTCCCCGGGGCGCCTGGCTGGCTCAATCAGTAGAGTAAGCAACTCTTGATCTGGGGGTCGTGAGTTCAAGCCACATGTTGGGTGGAAAGATTACTTAAATAAACTTTAAAAAAAAAATGCACATTCTCTGGTCCCAGCCCTGACCTTCTGAACCAGCAACACCGGGGTGAGGATCAGCGATCTTTTAGCAAGCTGTCCAGCTGACCCTGATGCATGCTAAACTTTGTGAACGACTGATCTAGAATGTATTTAACTTGCGAAAAGTGAATAAACAGTAAGGATCTGTCCTAGCACCCCAGGGAGCCCGTTTCATCACGTAAATCCACATGACAAAAACTGCATGCCACAACAAAAATGCTTAAGAAGAAAACCTGAGTGAATTATTGTATCTGCTTAATTCATAGACTACAGCAGCTCTAGTTCACAGGAAAAGATAAATAATTACTGAGCAGTCATAGATGATGCACAACTCTCATGATTAAATAGTACAAATCAAAACATAATTTTTTCAAATTAGTCATTTTAAAAATCTTGTCCTACTGCTGTCACGACAAGGGTAACTGGAAAGTCACTTACCTAAGCTACGGCCCAGCATAAGGGTGTAACCTGCAGGACCATTTGACTCTCCCTAACAAATATAAAACGTGCCGTCTTTTCTAATTTCGCACCAGATGCCTGCGGATACACTGGGACACTTGTGGAGACACTGCTGCTTATA
Source organism: Neofelis nebulosa (assembly GCF_028018385.1). Lineage (NCBI taxonomy): Eukaryota > Metazoa > Chordata > Mammalia > Carnivora > Felidae > Neofelis > Neofelis nebulosa. Next base: position 140,853,932 of record NC_080786.1, on the reverse strand, counting down.
ATTTTCATGCCCCTCAGTACTGCATATACTTTTTTGATAAGCATTACGACCTTTAAAGTGACTATTAGAAAAGGATGAATGATAGACAAGACTCAGTTTCCCCTTCTCAGACACCTCTTTAGTTTATCTTTCTCTCATTTTGGGGTTCAGTGCCTCTAAAATTATAGGGGAACTGCAGTATGTGATGTTGGGTTGAAATGCAATGTTCCAAGAAACGAAATCGTCTAAGCCACCAATTTAAATAACCAGTGAAAGCATTAGAGCATCTCTGTTTTCTTCTCCCAGGATTTTATTTTAATTCCATGGTCACCCACAAAGCTCTCAGTTTTTCTGTAATTCTGGTGAAAAGGAATGAAATACTTCCTACTACACGATTGCTATCCTTTCTATTTATTAGGGTAGTTGATGTCAGTCAAAGTGAGTTCTAGAAGTTCTTAGCAATTTTCTTTTGTCTTTTTTTAAATAATTTTTTAAGTTTATTTATTTAGAGAGAGAGACAGCATGAGCCAGGGAGGGGCAGAGAGAGAGGAGAGTGAGAATCCCAAGCAGTCTCCATGCTGTCATCACAGAGCCCAGTGCAGGGCTCGAATTCACGAAACCGTGAGATCATGACCTGAGCCTGAACCGAGAGTCAGATACTTAGCCGGCTGAGCCACCCAAGCGCCCCAGCAACTTTTTTTTTTTCAATACCAAGAGCAAACAGTTGGAGCAAACTAACCAAATTAAAGTGTTTTGAGGATAGTAACAGCAATAGGAACAGCCCCTCAATTCTCTGCTAAGAATCAAATTGAATAGTTTCCAAACTGCTGTTAGCAAATGCCCATTATCATGAGGAAGAGAAAAAAGAAACTGCTTCAAGAAAAGGAGGGATAGATGAGAATATTGGGAGGCATCTCTTTAATCCAGCATTTAGGCCATGCCGGAACGTGTTTAGAGTTTATAGGATGAGTCCCTCCACCAGTTGTCTTGCCTCCTTTTCCTCTTTTTTTTTTTTTTTTAAATTTTTTTTTCAACGTTTTTAAATTTATTTTTGGGACAGAGAGAGACAGAGCATGAACGGGGGAGGGGCAGAGAGAGAGGGAGACACAGAGTCGGAAACAGGCTCCAGGCTCCAGGCTCCGAGCCATCAGCCCAGAGCCTGACACGGGGCTCGAACTCACGGACCGCGAGATCGTGACCTGGCCGAAGTCGGACGCTTAACCGACTGTGCCACCCAGGCGCCCCTCCTTTAAGTATTTCCTTTAGGTATAAGAGAAATTAAGGTGACACTATCTATGAGTTTACTAAAACACAGTTATCAAAAAGTGGGGGGGGCGGGGTCCTAGAGAGCCTATCAATTATCATGCAGTTGATGTAAGTCAGATGTAGTATGAAAATATGAAAGAGACCTTGCTTTCTAGAACTCCTTGATGTAAAATGAAGAGGTAGTTCCCTTCCTACATTCAGTATGGACCTGTATCCACTCTGCTGCCTGTACCTCTTCGAAGGAGCAGAAAAGTGGAATCAGACCTTTCGTTGTTCAGATTAAGGATTCTGGCTGATTTAGAGGCTTGATCAAAATCAGAGACTTGTGAATGTGCTATAAAAACAGCCAAAGGCCAAGGGGTTCCATATGTCTTGCCATAGCCCTTCAGAAATCAAAGCAGGTCTTCACGTACTTGGGTGTGGACAAACACGATGTGTTTTCGAAAAAATAGTCACATTGGAACAGAATGTTCGCCTGTGTGGGCGATTGGGTCTGAGTGTTCTGGTTTGACATACAGCCTTGTTCGTCTGGGCTTCAAGCCCTTGGAGCAACCCACTAATCGAGCAGGCTAGTATAATGAGCTGATTGATCCATAGCACATAACTTGAGCTTTCCTCACTGTTTTGTGTGGTTGCTACACCTTTGTGCCATCAGCCGGTGGACACAGAGTATCTGGCATTCACTGATGTCTTCAGTCTGGTTGCTGTAAGCCCTTGGACCTGAAAGGCATCTCAGAGTTCATCTAACACACACCCTGTGGAAATTGTTATTCTGGTAGCCATTGTTTCTTAATGTGTTCTTGGGGCCAGTCGAAGCACAATAACATGGAGGAATCCTTGTTAAAAATACACGTTCCTAGGGCACCTGGGTGGCTCAGTCGGTTAAGTGTCTGACTTCAGCTCAGGTCATGATCTCACAGTCTGTGAGTTAAAGCCCTGTGTCGGGCTCTGTGCTGACAGCTCAGAGCCTGGAGCCTGCTTCGGATTCTGTGTCTCCTTCTCTCTCTCTGCCCCTCCCCTGATCATGCTCTGTCTCTGTCTCAAAAAAAAAATAAATAAAAGCATTAAAAAAAAAAAAAAAAAAAAAAAAAAAACACGTTCCTGGGCCCCACCTCTGAGCTACAGAAAACTGCATTTCTCTTACCCCCTCAGTTGATTCTTAAATACTCAGAAGTCTTGGGGCACCTGAGTGGCTTACTCAGTTAAGCGTCTGACTTTGGCTCAGGTCATGATCTCATGATTCATGAGTGAGTTTGAGCCCCACATCTGGCTCCCTGCTGTCAGCACAGAGCCCACTTCAGTTCCTCTGTCTCCATCTCTCTGCCCCTCTCCCACTTGCTCACGTGAGCGCTCTCGCTCTCTCTCTCTCAAAAATAAACATTTTTTAAAAATATTCAGAAGTCTTATATGAAATAGCAAAAAGTTAAGAATTCTTACAGCCTTAGATTACAGTTAGATTAGTCTTGAAATAGAATAGCCATTGTTGTCATTGAGAATTCATATATCCTGGTAATTAGGCCATGTGGATTTCTAGTGGTCGCTTGTTTCCAATGCTGTGACTTGTATGAAATATGAAAGTGAAGCATTATTAACCTTGAGGTTCAGATTTGTTGGGAATTGGTTTTAGGTGCGACAGAGTTGATGGTTTTATTTATCCAAGTTAAGACTTCTTATTAACTATGAAAAAGGATTAGCATAAAGTGCTTATCAGTGTTGATTAACTGTATCTAAAAGGACTAAATAGTACAAGCAGAGAGCAGTCTTCGGTTGGAAAATGCCATCTTTCATAACGTTTTCCCCATTTACTTTTTCATGTGCTCTTCCAGAAACTGTGAATCTACTATTCTGTCTTTTCTTCCCTCTTTAGATTCTTCATTTTTTATTATAGATACTGACATTTTACTTGCAGAAATTACCCATTTAGGCTCTCTTCAAATTCAGAGTGATCTTCTTTTAATAAGAAGTGAGAGGGGAAATTGACAAAATACACTTGGAGTTGTCAGCGTTGTACATGGCAAACAGTAAAAGCTTATTCTTAGAGGATTGTCAGAGAGCTTAGTGCTACCTCAGGTTGTCGGAGAATTTAACGTGTGTTCTCAGGGAATTGACAAAAAAATTACCAAGAAAAGGCGTGCTCTGAACCACCTCCAGGTGCCCAACCTGAGAAACAACTCACTCTGTTAAGCAACGGCATATGTATTTTGCAGGTTATACGGGAAAGCAAATTATATTCCTTTGCTTCTTAAACTATCTTGTGTGGTGACTTGGTATGGAAAACACGAACCATCTCCTCGTTTCCCCCAAAGCAAATAGACAACATAACTAGAAATGTCCCAGACACGTAGGGAAGTTGTCATTTGGACTTTTCCCTGCCACCTATAGTGAAGGAAGAAGGCAGCAGAGGGGAGCACTTGAGAACTTCTTGGCGAATGGCCATGAAAAATAAAGAAAACTGAAAAACCCCAAAGGTCAGGTGCACTTTCAAACCCCGAACTGAGTGACACCAGAAATAAATCACTTCCTTGTCATTTCCATGAAAGGTGCAGTACAAGAGATTCCCTGGTGACCTCTTGATCACGTATACTACTTTTCTCATCTTTAGCTGTTGTCTTTCTTCAAACACACACACACACAGAAGAAAGGAACAAAATGCCGCAGGGAAAGCTGCTCTGACCTTTGCTTCTTCTTTGACCTGGGTATGACAAAGTGAGTGTCTTAGTGACTTCAAGCTGCCATAACAAAACTCCACACACCAGGTGGCTGAAGCATCAGAAATGGGCTCCCCCCACCCCCCAAATTCTGGAAGCTGGAAATCTAAGATCAAGGTCTCAACTAGTTTGGTTGACTCCTGAAGTCTCTCTCCATGGCTTGTGGGTGGCTGCCTTCGTGCTTTGTGCCTTCGTGCTTTGACACGGCCTTTTCTCTCACGGAGTGACAGAGATGCTTGCTGTCTCTTCCTTTTACGAAGGACACCAATCCTATCGGAAGAGGGCCCCTCCCTGATGACCTCATTTAACCTGAATTACCTCCTTAAAGGCCCTGTCTCCAAATGTAGTCACATTGAAGGTTAAGGCTTCAACATACCATTTTGGGGGGAAAACATGAAAACATGGTTGAGTCTGTAAAATTTGACTAAACGTGCATTTGTATATATCCAGTGTACCGTATCCCTCTCTCTTCAACATTCCTTAACTTTCATCTTTGTAGTGCACACGGGTTCATGTTAAGAAAGTCAGGGGAGGGCGCCTGGGTGGCTCAGTCAGTTAAGCGTCCGACTCTTGATTTCTGCTCAAGTCATGATCTCACTGTTTGTGAGTTCAAGCCCTGTGTCAGGCTCTCCGATGACAGTGCAGAGCCTGCTTGGGATTCCTCTCTCTCTCTCTCTCTCTCTCTCTCTCTCTCTCTCTTTCTCTTTCTCTTTCTCTTTCTCTTTCTCTCTCTCCCCCTCCCCGACTCATGCGATTGCCTGCTCTCTCTCAAATAAGTATACTTGAAAAGAACAAGAAAGGGGTGACCATGGAAGATATTCTCCCTAAATCATTGGAACTAGGTTTCCCTTTGGCAGCCTACACTCTGCCTTTATGAACTTAATATAAGACCTTGTTGATAAAAAAAGGTCTTATATATATAAGCATACATTTGACGTGGAGAGAGATTTGGTGGGTTTTTGTAATTTGTTTCTCACTAATTTATCCACACACTCTTATGGGGTTTGTTTGTTTGTTTGTTTTTTAAATGTTTATTTATTTTTGAGAGAGACAGACAGAATATGAGTGGGTTAGGGGCAGAGAGAGAGGGAGACACAGAATCCGAAGCGGGCTCCAGGCTCTGAGCTGTTAGCACAGAGCCCGATGCGGGGCTGGAACTCACGAGCTGTGAGATCATGACCTGAGCCGAAGCCGGACGCCCAACTGACTGAGCCACCCAGGTGCCCCTTGTTTGGTTTTTTTGGTTTTTTTTGAGTAACTAAAGCCAAGCATTCCCAGTAGGAATGTGGAAGGACAGACCAGACAGTGTAACGAAATATGTAACATGATATGGCCTGTAACCTGGCATTGGTAGCCATATTTTCCTCCTCTCTTGAGCCAAAGGGTCACAAATAACCCAGAAGTTGCTATTAAACACTCTACTTTATAAAAGTATTCTATTCCAATCATCTGTGTGCCATACAAGAATAAAGAAAAACTTGGGGCACCTGGGTGGCTCAGTCGGTCAAGCATCTGACTTGGGCTCAGGTCATGATCTTGCGGCTCATGGGTTCAAGCCCCACGTCGGGCTCTCTGCTGACAGCTCAGAGCCTGGAGCCTGCTTCAGATTCTGTGTCTCCCTCTCTCTCTCTCCCTTCACTCACACTCACTCTCTCTCTCTCAAATACAAATATTTCAAAAAAATTTTTTAAAGAAAGTATAAAGAAAAACTTGTAGGCTACAGAGTATTTTTTTTCAAGATCTGACTTGTCGAATGTGAATTTTAAATTGCCACTGATGAGCTCAATGCTATAGATTGACTCCAAGCTGTTCCAACTTCCCTCAGTGTAGTTGCTGAATGCAGGTATGGTAGCAAACTCGGTTCTGGCATTAGTGATGGTGGTGTTTTCATCACCCTGGAGTTAGTAAAACCTGAAACCTGCCAGGCATTTGCTACACGGTGTGCTGCCAGGGAGGGCTCAGCTTCTGGCTTCTTAGAGAGGATATGGCAGGACCTTTGTGCTTACAAGGTATTTGAAACCGAAGCCTTTTCACTTCCTTGCTGAGCTTAAGAGTTGACACTGGTGTCCCAAATTCCTTTGGCCTTATCGGGATAAGGCATGCAGTCATTGATGGCCAAGAAAGGGAAGTGGATGGTATTCTCTCTAGATGGGAGAGAGTTGCTGAAATGAAGGGACCATTTAGTCTCCCCAAAACACTTGCTGGTGTTCAGGGGAAAACATTTCTGCACTAACGGCAGAGCTCTTTACTCTTCTCCCCAGTCTACCTATTCCAACCTGGAGTAAAGGGCTCAGGAAGAAACCACATTCTATTCCCAGGTGATTATTATAGCCAGAAATGGTTGTCTTATTTGCGGATGGTTCATATTCACCTGTATGGGTGGTATTTTAATTTCTTAGGGTTGCTAGAACTAACTACAACAAATCGGGTGGCCTGAAACAACAGAAATCTCTTTTCTCATCATTCTGGAGACCAGGAGTCCAAAATCAAGATGTCCTCAGGGTCATGCTCCCTCTGAAGGCTCTAGGGGAGAATCTCTTCCATTTCTTTCTCTTGTTTCTGGTGCTGGTGACAATCCCGGACATACTTTGGCTTGTAGATACTCCAGTCTCTGCCTTCACATAGTGTTCTCCCCTCTTCTCCAGAATGATCAAGAGCCCACCTTAACTCCAGTGGGGTCTACCCTACTCCATATTGAATGAGGGCCTGTCTTATTCCAGTATGATCTCATCTTCACCTGATTACATCTACAAAGACCCTCTTTCCATATAAGGTCATTTTCATAGGTAGTGGGCATGAGGACTTGAATATATCTTTTAGGGAGATATAACTTGACCCATATCATGCAGCTATATTTTTTCCTTTCCCTTGACTTTCATGAATCTGAAAAATTGTCCACGTTTCCTTCTAAAACACTGTCAAATTTAAGTCAAAGGGCTGCGTGTCTTGAATTTATGACCTCTTCTTTTAAAGAAAAATAAGTTCCGTGTAAAATTGGTTCAAATTATGAAAGACTTTAAATGCTTTGCATTTGCTTGAGGCTGATTAATGGGTAAATTTGTAAACCATGGTTGTTTTAATTAGCCGGGGTTAATTAATGTTTACTGCGCTTGGAAGATGAAAAGACATGTATAAATGCACCATGATGTGAATCATTTTTTAATTTGTTGTTGAAGCTTGAAATATATTCAAATAAAGATTTGCTTACATCACATCAAAAATTTCAAAAAGCTGTTGGAGCACTATGAGAATTAGTATAGAGGACTCTGAATTTTAAAGCGAATTAATTATGGGGGCATCTGGGTAGCTCAGTAGGTTAAGCATCCAACTTCAGCTCGGGTCTTAATCTCACAGTTCATGAGTTCAAGCTGCTCATCAGGTTCTGCTCTGACAGCTCAGAGCCTGGAGCCTGCTTTGGATTCTGTGTCTCCCTGTCTCTCTGCCCGTGTCCCATGCACACTCTGTCTCTCTCTCAAACATAAATAAATGTTAGAAATAATTTTAAAGTTAATTACGTATTATCGAAGATGATCACGTTTTAGTATTATGTATTCAGAAAATGGTAGTTACATTTTTAAGGCTGATTACGTAAAAAGGAAAGAATAGAAATCTCAGACCCAACTGATAACTTTTCATAAAATGTGTCATAATTTGAGGTGAAGTCTGTTTTTTGTTTTTGTTTTTTTCATTTCTAAGTCGAGACTTTTTCAGAGCAGGGTGGAGGACAGACCAGATTGAACTGTGCTGAGATGAGAATAACACAAGCAATTTTTTTGAAGAAACTACTAGGATTCCATGTAAATTTTCAACAGGAAAAGCATCGGGGACTTGGCTGAGGTCTAGTGCAGAGACCCGGAAATGTGGAGATTAAAAGCCCTTTAAAAAGGAAATAGCAGGGCAAGGTCTCCCACGTGGGGCTAGAAGCTGTACGTCATGGAAGGCGGTTGTCTCTGGCAGTGAAAAGGGCTATCCGTTCTCACTAAGAAAGTGGCCCCCTAGGGTAATTTCCCAACATGCTCAGTGGAATATACCTTCTGGCACCAGGATTCATGGTTCACTTGGTAACTTTAAAGCACAGCCAGACTCAGTGATAACCAGTCCCATTTGACTTGATCATTGTCTAAGAGGAGAGCGTCTCCAAAGTTAAATTAGCAGAAAGGTTGGGTCTACTTTATTTTTCACCTCCCACACAATTTTCTCTTTGTGCTTTGCAGAGTAAAAAAATAAGGTTGATTTTTTTTCTTTTTAACATCTCATGGATATTGACAATGAGGTGATTGGAGAAAAAACAAAAGACCCATAACCCTCTATTGGGATAAGAAATCGCTTGCTCCTTGTAGTTCTTAACCATAACTACTAATTTGACATTATTGGCAAGCACTGAAGGTTGACACTCGAAAGAGTCTTCAGCTGGAACGAGACACTTCGTTCTGGGTGGCGCCGTGTCGTATTATCTAACAGAATTCAATTCCTGATAAACCCCTCTTCGGGAATCGAGTATGGGCTTCTCCCCCCAGAACACTTGCAGGATTGTGCTAAAATCTGGGAAACTTTCCATTTTCGCATCTGTGCTTCGCCTTGGGCTGTTTCAACATGGCCATGAGCTCTCCGGGCCCATATTTTCAGGGGCTGCAGGACATGGCCATCACGATGTGCTGGAGTATCACAAACATGTCTGAGGAGAAGTTGTCTTTCTCCCCCATCTTTGCTCTTCCGATAGACACAACTCCAGACGGCTCCCCTGTCCTGGTCACAACCTCCCCCACCCCCACCACCATCAAAATAGCACCGTTCTTCCTCCTATCACTTCCTTAAACGTGTTTCTGGTTTGATCAGTGTAGTATACACCTTGCCCACTCCCTTCCCCGGTTTTTTGTTGACCTGTCTCTCAAGTATCCTATAATTCCCCTGCCTTTCTGTACAGTTGGCCTATTCATGAGCTGCGGGTACCAACAGAACCCATAGAATTTGTGAATGGCATACACCTAGTGTAGGTCAGCGTGTTCCTCTCCCCTCTGGGTTCCACGCTCTAGAGCTCCTGGCTTCTGAGCGGCTTCCTTTTTACTTCCCTCGTGCCAGAAAAGTCCCAGCCTTTGGGCAGCCCACTCTCTATACCTTGGCAGTCTCTGTTCCGTAACAGCATCATCCACTGTCTCCAGCTGGAAAATCCAAGCTCATTTCTTTCTCGCTCGGTCCATACCCCTTCCCACAGCACTTGCATGGAATTACTTCTATGCTCATCTGTCCTCTGGGCCGTGAGCACTGAGTAAAAAGAAATTACCTTAGTTAGTTCCTGCACTGGCCTGGAAGATGATAGGATTGCTGAACAGGTAGATAAATGAACAAATAAATGAATGAGCTCATTGATGATAAGATGTTTTTATCTTTCTTGGCTTCAGATTATTTTCCTTACAGCGAGTTCTTTCAGTCTCTCCACTCCCCTGCACTGTTCATGCTTAAGACAGACACTTCCCTTCTGTCTCCAAGCATTTTCCATCTCCAGGCTAGGTGTCCCTACGCATTGTTGAGGGATCGTATGAGTCAGCTGATTCGAAGAGGAAGGGCCATTGCTGTTCCAGAAATGTTTAGTACGGAGCGAGTTTTGTGTTAAACACAGCTATGTTCATGGTCAGAAGACCATACAGAATTGATACGGGCTTTTTTGATCTGCATAAACGTACATTTCAAATGAGCTATCGTGTATATAAATATGATGTGCTGTCAACAGGAACAGATCTCTTCCTCCCCTGTGATGAGATATATATCTATCTATATCTGCATAGATAAATACATAGAGATGGATGGATGGATAGATATAGATAGATAGATAGATAGATAGATAGATAGATAGATAGATAGATAGATAGATTTGTGCTGATCTTATCCATACTTGCCTGTTACCCTTATAATTATCAGCATAAATCCTTAGGCTCTTTGAGTGAAATTAACTATTTATGAATGTTGAAATCTTACTTTCTCCCATGACCTGACCTGCCTTGCTTAACCAGTACTTTCCATCATTCTAAATATAGAATTCCACCAATGAAGCACTTATCAGATAGGAGTCCATTAGAATGCACTTTTTTTCAGAGAATAGCAGAGAAAGATTGCTCACTGTTGAGGGGGCACACTGTGTGCCATTCCTTTGGCCCACCTTCCGGGTATTTCTAACTCCGGTAAGAAGGGCTAATCTCACAAGTCTGGGAAGGGGTGCTGATCGGGCAGGATCACCACTTACCTTGTGCAGGTTGGACAGGACACAGGGGTGTCACTCAGACTCCCTCTTCTGTCATGTGCAGCTGAGGGTTCAGGTTGGAGCTGAAATTTGTCTACACTGCACATGGCTTGACAAGCCACGTGCCCTACATGTGACTCACTCCCCAAAGAAAGCATTGTGTGGGTTAGTAAGGGCCTGGCTTTTATCACAGGTAAAGATGATGTTTTCATCTCTACCTGTTCCCTCTTAATTGGCTCAGAGCTCAGGGGGCAAGGCTGGGATATTATGGATGGATGCCCAGAGCACCCCAACACGAGCAGTGACGGCTCCAGGGGAATATGAGCCCAGATTGTATGCAGTTGCCAGAATGACTTGGCCTTTATAAAACTGCAAGAGCGGTAAAATTGTCTTTTCAGTATTTTGTGTTTAAATAACCTTTCCCATTTTACTTACTTGGACTCACTAAAGACATTAGCAGTTTTTTAAAAATGAAATGTGATACTAACCTCGATAGAGCAAGCCTTGGGTTTATTTTAGTTTTCCAATTTGCTTCGTATCTGATAACTTATTTGGAAGTAAAAACAAACAAAAAACTGCACCAACTATGCAGAACAGCCTACCAGAAAAATCGAGAAATACATACTGAAGAATGAAACTGGAGGAAAATTCCCTTCATGATTTCATGTCTGTGTCCTCAGACCTAATTGTTCTGATTCCAAGGGCCTCCCCGCCTGCTTCAGGAACCTCATAGAATCCATTCTCATTGACCACAGTAATAAAAATTAGATAATAAAATGGTTGAAGATAATAAATGATATTTAAAAAATATCTCGGTTATCTTGCTGGTGGGATTGCAAGTGAATTATTGTTATTTTTTTGTTCTGTTTTCTGTGTTTTTTGCACCAAATTTATGTTATCCTTATAATTACTACCAATGCCACATTTTTTTTAATGTTTATTTATTTTTGAGAGACAGAGAGACAGAGTATGAACAGGGGAGTGGCAGAGAGAGAGGGAGACACAGGATCTGAAGCAGGCTCCAGGCTCTGAGCCGTCAGCACAGAGCCGGATGCAGGGCTCGAACTCACAAACCATGATATTATGACCTGAGCCAAAGTCAGACACTTAACAGACTGACCTACCCAAGGCACCCCTCAAATGCCACGTTTTTATATAAAAGCGGAATCACAGTGAAGTCCTAGCTTGTGCTGCTGGGGTTAGGCTCTTTTTAAAGATAGATTTGAAGAGAAAATTCCTCAATCATAATTACTTTGAAACCCCTTCAGTGAAACAGTAAAAGTACACATCTCTCAACGAGCCCAAGATGGACAGCTTTTCCTCCAGCACGTGAAGAAACCAGTGTTTCCTGGCTTGAAAATCACATGAAATAATTGACTTATGTTTAAGGGGGATGACTCATCAAAATGTTCATCCATTTTTATTTTACTTTGCAGAGGATGTGTCATCTGTATCTGTTTATGCCAATGGTCATGTATGTATGAGCTTCCCCTATATATTGACCGGAGGAAAACATCCGGATAGATACAGGTTAAAGCCGGTACTACAGTTCAGTGCCACGGTCCTGAACTTTTCATTTTAATATAATTCCAGACTTAGAGAATTCCAAGCAGGCTCCACACTGCCAGTGCAGAGGCCAACGCGGGACCCCATCTCACGAACCGTGAGATCATGACCTGAGCTGAAAAACCGAGTCAGAGGCTTAAGCGACTGAGCCACCCAAGCGTCCCATAAAATTTCTTGAGAGGGACTTGAAGACATAGTGGCTCTTTACCCCTAAGTTCTTCACCGTGTGTTTCCTCAAAACAAAGACACTTATTTGTATATGCAAATTATAACCTCAGTACAGCCTGCTTTCAAAGAGTCTCTCTATAATCTGTACACTTGGTTTGTTGTCTAAACTTGAGAAGGTTTTTCCTCTCCGGTTTGCTTAGACTTCCAACCACGCAGGCAGGACCAAGATTCCTAAGGTAGTTGGAAATAGGATCACAACTTTGGCACAGATCCTACAAAGAAGCACAGAGAGGAAACTCTTTAATCTGTTTTTTGATGCCAGGGAGATGGACTGACTTTTCTCTTGATTTCTGACTGATGCCATTGGTTAGATCTAAGTTGTTTGATCTCTGTTGTTTGAAAGTCAAAAAAAGGAAATCTGTCTTAAATAGAAAGGGACTTCTTTCGTACCCTCAGCCTTAAGCTGGACAAGTGATACTTTTAAGCAATGTCACTTGGCAGTAGGAAATATTCTCACAAGTAACGTGTAGCTGTGTTTGTGTCCCCTCCGGGGACAGATTGTTGCCACAAGTGGACGAAGCATGCTTCGTTTAAAATCTATGTCCAAGAAAGTACTAAAGCAAAATAAACCCAGATTCAGAGGTGAAATCTGAATTTTGAGACTGTAAGAGATTCTCGATTGCTAGTGTGGCTAAAAATAAGAGGACTGACCCAATTTTATGGAGGTTGAAATACAAACTAGATTTATGGAACAGCATTACGTTGTGATAATACGTCTATAATCTTTTGCCCAAGGTGGAAATGCAGCATCCTACAGGGCTGTTTCGCTCTTTTTAAGTTCTTTTTTAATGTTTATTTATTTTTGAAGGAGAGAGAGACAGAGCATGAGTGGGAGAGGGGCAGAGAGAGAGGGAGACGCAGAATCCGAAGCAGGCTCCAGGCTCTGAGCTGTCAGCATAGAGCCTGACTCGGGGCTCAAACTCATGAACCGTGAGATCATGACCTGAGCCGAAGTCGGACTTAACTGACTGAGCCACCCAGGTGCTTCCGTTTGGCTCTTGACCGCTGAAGTGTTCAAGTCCCTGCACCATTGATGAGAAGGGATATTTGGGATAAGTATGCAGAGTTCAACCATTTACTTGGCTCAAAACTCAAAGGTGTCTACATTATCTTAAATTTGACTCCGAATTGATGATACCTGATAATAGTTCACATAGCTACCCTGCTATGCCAGTCTTCCAGAGAAAGGGAAATCTAAAGAAGTGGGAGATACGTGTCCACAGGGGATGGGCTGTCAAAATGGCTCCCTTAATCAGAGGAGAGAACAGTGGATGGCTGTGCAGCTGGGAACCACCTGGCTTTTCAGCTCTGCTCCTTCATCATGGAAAAGCTCTATGACCTTGGCCCATGGCAAAAATCTCTTATCTTGGTTCCTTTGTGTGAAAAAAAAAAAAAAAAAAAAAAGATACCACTGAATTCTTCACTTTCCAAATCTGTCAAAAATTATGAGGGGGCATCCGGGTGGCTCAGTCATTCAAGTGTCCGACTTCAGCTCAGGTCATGATCTCGAGGTTTTTGAGTTCAAGCCCCGTGTCGGTCTCTGTGCTGACAGTGCAGAGCCTGCTTAGGATTCTGTCTTTGTGTCTCTCCCTCTGTCCCACTCACTCTCTCTGTCTCAAAATAAATAAACCAATTTTAAAAAAGATTACGAGAAACAGGATGCATGTGATGATAGATGTGTATGTATTTCTGTAATATTAGTAATCAAATAGCCTTGTCAACCGTAAAATAGAATGTTTCATGGAATAATGAAAACATTTGGACTCGGAATCAGGATACTTGGGTTCGGATCTCAATTCTGCCACCTGATAACTGTGCTTTCTCAAGAGGGATGTCACAGTTTGGTCAGCCATCAGTGGGGATAGCATCCCACAATGCAGACCGTTGTGGATATGAAAGGAGCTAATGGATATGAAAAGGCAACTGAAGTGGAAGGTGTCTCTGTAGGGTTGATCTCCTGCTTTCGAGATGCCCTAGCATAACACAGTCCCGCCACAGTATGGCTGTCCTACAAGTCACAAGCGGATCAAGACGTCCCGACCATGTACAGTAATCCCTTGAAGACCACATAGGTTCTCCCCCAGATTACCATTTTATTTATTTTTCTTAATGTTTATTTATTGGGCGGGGTCGGGGTGGGCTAATTGAGAGAAAGGGACAGAGGATCCAAAGCAGGCTCAGTGCTGTCAGCACAGAGCCCGACGTGGGGCTCAAACCCACGAACCGTGTGAGAGATCATGACCCGAGCCAAAGTCAGACGCTTAACTGACTGAGCCACCCAGGCATCCCACCAATTAGCATTGTAAACAGTTTCTGCTCCATTGTACTATGCTTAGAAGTAAAAGAGTCACCAGCTAGGGCTGGTCTTCAGTAGAGGGAAGCAGAGCAATGAAGCGTGTCCTCTAGTACTCTTTTTTTTTTTTTTTTTTTTTTAACGTTTATTTATTTTTGAGACAGCGAGAGACAAAGCATGAACGGGGGAGGGTCAGAGAGAGGGAGACACAGAATCTGAAACAGGCTCCAGGCTCTGAGCCGTCAGCACAGAGCCCGACGCGGGGCTCGAACTCACGGACCGTGAGATCGTGACCTGAGTCGAAGTCGGCCACTTAACCGACTGAGCCACCCAGGCGCCCCCCCCTCTAGTACTCTTAATACTTAAGTATTAAGTTCATATTCTTTTTCTCAGAGTCTGAACAATGCTGACCTGTCTCCCGAGCACTTCCCTGCTCTGGCTCCCGTGTAATTTCCTGCCTGACAAATGTTCTGGCAAAAAAGGAAATTCCTAACTAGCCTTTCCTTTCCCCGTGGCTTTCTGACTCAGAAACGTTGTCATGAATGATAGTTTCAAGGCAACAGAGTGGGTTGGGTTCTGAGAACATGACTTGGAGGTGTTCAGACGTAAGGTTTCTTCTGGCAGTGTTCTTTGTTGACCGTGCTCGTCTTTCACGCCTTGTTTCCAAGACTTGTTTTGTCTTTTATGAAGTGATAACTGAGATAGTTGTGTAGTGATGCCTCTTTACAACTTGTGGCAGTGGTTGGACTGTAATGTGACTAAGAATCATGTGGGTGGGGGGAGCCTGGGTGGCTCAGTTAAGTGTCTGATTTCAGCTCAGGTCACGATCTCACGGTTTGTGGGTTCGAGCCCCACGTCAGGCTCTGTGCTGACAGCTCAAAGCCTGGAGCCTGCTTCGGATTCTGTGTCTCCCTCTCTCTCTCTCTGTCCCTTCCCCCCTCTCAAAAATAAATAAAACATTAAAAAAAAAAAGAAGAAGAATCACCTGGGGACCACAGTGGGGTGCAGATTCCGGTTCCCTAGCTCTGGCAGGGGCAGGGGCACACCTACCTAGCAAGAGTATAGGTAATAGAATTCAAAGTGAAGGAACTGCTAAGACCATCCATCCAACCTCCTCTAATTTGATGGGTGAGGAATTGCAAGCCTTAGGGGGTTTCACGCACAGAACTGTGATTGGAAAATTAAATCTGATCTCCTAGTCCTGGTGTGAGCAAAATGCCTAGAATGGATGACAGCAGATTTATAGTAGAGCTTCTTGATAGGAGAAAAATGACATCCCTTTCATAAATACTTCCCATGCAGCTGTGGTGGCATGGGGGAGGGGGGTGTATTGTTCAGAGGTGGAATCCTCAATCCTTTGAGATGTGTAAGTATTTATGAAACAGGTAAGAATTGTGAAAACATAAATGGATGGATCACCACAGAGAAACACATAAATTATGCTTTCTTATTTATTTAAAAAAAAGAGATAGGGGTGCCTGGGTGGCGCAGTTGGTGAAGCGTCCGACTTCAGCCAGGTCACGATCTCGCGGTCCGTGAGTTCGAGCCCCGCGTCAGGCTCTGGGCTGATGGCTCGGAGCCTGGAGCCTGCTTCCGATTCTGTGTCTCCCTCTCTCTCTGCCCCTCCCCCATTCATGCTATGTCTCTCTCTGTCCCAAAAATAAATTTAAAAAAAAACGTTGAAAAAAAAAATTTTTTAAAAAAAGAGGTAAGCATTGGTCATATAAGAGTCCCCTGTTAGAGTTGAAGGGAAATTTCCATTTTGGAGAGAGGCTATGGATAAATACATATTTTCCACGAGGAACCAGAAGAATCAGAAAATAGAAAAAAATAATAATAATGAAAGCAATGCCGTTTCTTTTTTTTTTTTAATTTTTTTTTTCAACGTTTTTTATTTATTTTTGGGACAGAGAGAGACAGAGCATGAACGGGGGAGGGGCAGAGAGAGAGGGAGACACAGAATCGGAAACAGGCTCCAGGCTCCGAGCCATCAGCCCAGAGCCTGACGCGGGGCTCGAACTCACGGACCGCGAGATCGTGACCTGGCTGAAGTCGGACGCTTCACCGACTGCGCCACCCAGGCGCCCCAGCAATGCCGTTTCAATCCTATAAGTAGAAAAACCAGCAAGCCTAGGGGACCTCAGTTGGTGCCATTCTCCAAATCAGACCTTTATTTTAATTTTTTTTTTAACGTTTTATTTATTTTTGAGACAGAGAGAGACAGAGCATGAACGGGGAAGGGGCAGAGGGAGAGGGAGACACAGAATCAGAAGCAGGCTCCAGGCTCTGAGCCGTCAGCCCAGAGCCCGACGCGGGGCTCGAACTCACGGACCGCGAGATCGT
The DNA here is from genome assembly GCF_028018385.1 of Neofelis nebulosa. Taxonomy (NCBI): domain Eukaryota; kingdom Metazoa; phylum Chordata; class Mammalia; order Carnivora; family Felidae; genus Neofelis; species Neofelis nebulosa. Next base: position 140,837,314 of record NC_080786.1, on the reverse strand, counting down.
GACCTGAGCTGAAGTCGGCCGCTTAACCGACTGAGCCACCCAGGTGCCCCTCCAAATCAGACCTTTAATAGGTGTGTATTAACAGAGGAAAAGGCTGAGGCTGAACTTCCTTTACATGAAGGAGATTGTCCTCCCCCCACCCCAAGCGTGTTTAAAAGGTAGAAGAGATAGTTAATCGATTATAACTGAAGCTTGTGAAAGAGAACTGCTTCAATGTTTATAAACTGTATTTCCTTGAAACCGAAAATATGGCAGTTAAATCTTTAGGAGGTTGGCGAGGAGATTAATCATTTGAAGAGGCATGTGAAACAAATGATCTAGAATTCCTCTGTTTTCCCATTCAGCAATCCTTTCATGAGGCCATTTCTCTCAAACTATGGTGGAAGTCTATTCCACACCACAAAAACAAAGTATTTTAGTCATTTGAAGATGGCACCACTGTTGGGTGACTCTCTTGATGTTGCTTTCTTCAAAATATTTTTTTAGGTTTTTATTTAAATTCCAGTTCCTTAACAGACAGTATAATATTAGCTTCAGGAGTCCAGTATAGTGATTTCCATGCTTTCGTACAGCACCTGGTACTCATCACAAGTGCGCCCCTTAATCCCCATCACCTCAAAATATTTTAAATATTTCCTCCGATAACTACGTGCTGAGGCGTTTTTTGTTTCCTTTTCTCTTTACTATTAAGTATGCCTAGTGTAGGTTCTCAGCACGCTTTTCAAAAGGGCAAGGTTTGCCATATGTTTCATATTTGAAATTGAGTATCTCTGTTTGGTTTAAGCTGTAGGTTAAAATTACCATCACTGAACCCAGTTGAGTGAGTATCCCGCTTCTAACTACAGCGCTCGTGCGTGCTGAGTATTCTAGAAAAGACTAAATCTGACTCCGGAGATAATTGCCGCAACTCTGGGCAATAACAAATAGCTTTTACAAAGGGGGGAGGCGGGGAGAGGAGAGTCTCGGGGGAGAAATGAACCTAGTGTCTTAGTTTAATATAGCAGCTGGCAAATGTAGATGTTTAGAAGCTTTGGAAATCTCCAATATACGGCATCGGGCGCATTGTAACAAAATATTAAATTAAGTCCGATAAACAGGTAACATCAGGGCCAGCAGCATACCAGATGTGTGGTTTCTGTGTGATGAGTCTTACCACAGAATTCGAAGATGAAGCCCCACTTAGAAGGCGCAATGAAATAATTATATACGTGGCTCTTGTGTGTGTGTGTGTGTGTGTGTGTGTGTGTGTGTGTGTGTGTGTGTTTTAATCACAGGCAGAATAGCCTGGTGCCGATTATTAGCCATTGGTAAAATCCTGAGCCCTTAATAATACCAAGAGGTAGCTGGCTGCCTTCGACATTTTATGATTACAAAATGGAATAATCCTTCACCAACTAACGATAATCCATCATTTCCACCTGCTTTTTGTCCCTTAAAAACCACACAGACAGACCTCATTGTTCCAAATGAGATAACCAGAGGTGGTTGTTTCTAAATCTCCTGTGTTAAACTGAGGTAAGAACACTTACTTCTGCTCTCTTGTACTCCCCCAAAAAAGCCTAAGTGCTTTTCACTCTGCCAGAAATGTAACATTTCTTGAATGTGTCATTCTCTAATTTTCTGCACATGAATAAACCAGGCAAATTAACCACCATGGGGCTCAACATTTTAGTGGCCATTTGGAGGAAATTTTCTGCCAACAATAAAAGAAATAAAAGAGAAAAAGAGGCACCGCAATTTGCTGCAAGCCAAAGTGTCCTGGATATTTTATGAAGCACAGATGTACGGTTTTCCTCTGTGACTGTTTCCTGCTTCACCCTTTTTACTGCCGTGGGCCGAGATGGGGACAGGACTTCCTTCAGCTCCTGGGCCTGGAAACTGCCTATTTGAAGGCGCAAAAGCAATAGCCATTCCATGGGGCTGGTGGTATTTGAGTCCAGTTGCAGCCCTGTAAATGTGCAGAACATTCTGGAACAGTCAGACGTACAATCACTCTGCAAATGAGCAGCGCAGTACTGAGACCAGGAGTGAGCCCTCCTTTGGTACCGTGGAGGCTAGATGGGTGGGGGTCGCTGGGAGGAAGGCTGGTTTTCTGCAGCCCAGATCTTGCACTTCAGCCCAGATGCTTACTGACCATGGGATCTTAAAGAGATTCAGCCACCCCTCCTCGCCTCAGTTTCCTGGCCCATAAAAGTCATAATGCTTGTAACCCTCATAAAGTTGTTGAGAGGAGAGTTAGAGAGGAGAGGGCGTTTGAGCTGGGCTTTCAAGAGTTCATATAATTTAGGGGCGCTTGGGTGGCTCAGTTGGTTAAGCGTCCAACCTCAGCTCAGGTCGTGATCTCAGTTTGTGAGTTCGAGCCCCATGTCGGGCTCTGTGGTGACAGCTCACAGTCTGCAGCCTGCTTTGGATTCTGTGTCCCCCTGTCTCTCTGCCCCTCCTCCACTTGCACTCAGTCTCTTCTCTCTCATAAATAAACGTTTAAAAAAACGAGTTCAGGGGCGCCTGGGTGGCGCAGTCGGTTAAGCGTCCGACTTCAGCCAGGTCACGATCTCGCGGTCCGTGAGTTCGAGCCCCGCGTCAGGCTCTGGGCTGATGGCTCGGAGCCTGGAGCCTGTTTCCGATTCTGTGTCTCCCTCTCTCTCTGCCCCTCCCCTGTTCATGCTCTGTCTCTCTCTGTCCCAAAAATAAATAAAAAACGTTGAAAAAAAAAAAAATTAAAAAAAAAAAAAAAAAACGAGTTCATATAATTTAGATAAGCAGAAATGGTTCCTGTGTAGCAGGAACAGAGAGCAAAGGTGCCCTGATGGGAATGCATGGTCCCATCTGGGGATAATCCAAGCTACTCAGCTTGAGAGAGCTGTGGGTCCAATTCCAATGTGTGGGTTTTTCCCCACACCACCAAGCAGTTTTCCTACATCAACTGGAGAATTCAATCATTCAACCCAATTCTGCCACCATCTACCCAGAGGTAGTGCAGATCCCACAAGAGTTATGGGCTCAGTCCTCGGACTCCCCTCCCCCACCCCCAACAGCCAGTCGAAAGTCCAGATTGTCACCTGTGCTGCTGATGACCAGTTGTACATCAGAAGTTCCTTCTCCTTGGGTTCTATTAATTTGCTAGAACGGCTCATAGAACAGAGGGAAACATTTCACTCACTAGATTACTAGTTTAGTATAAACAGATACAACCCAGGAAAAGTTAAAAGTAGGGTAAGGTTTGTGGACAAGGGCTCACAGCTTCCAGCACGTTTGCCCCCCACCCACACACACCTGCACGTGTTCATCAACTCGAGGCTCCCAGAACCCTGCCCTTTCAGGTTTTTACAGAAGCTTCATTACATAGACTTGACTGATTTATTTATTGGCCATTGGTGATTGAGCTCAATCTCCAGCCCCTCTCCCTTCGCAGAGTGTGGGACTGAAACTTCTTCTTTTTTTTTTTTTTTTAATTTTTTTTAACGTGTATTTATTTTTGAGACAGAGAGAGACAGAGCATGAACGGGGGAGGGTCAGAGAGAGGGAGACACAGAGTCTGAAACAGGCTCCAGGCTCCGAGCTGTCAGCACAGAGCCCGATGTGGGGCTCGAACTCATGGACCATGAGATCATGACCTGAGCCGAAGTCGGCCGCTCAACCGACTGAGCCACCCAGGCGCCCCTGGGACTGAAACTTCTAACCCTCTGATCACATGGTCACTTCCTCTGGGCACCAGCCCCCCATCCTTAGGTGACCTACAGGCTTTTCAAAATTCACTTCATGACATAACGAAAAATACCTTTATTCCTCCCATCACCTATGAAATTCCAAGGGTTTTAGGAGCTCTCTGCCTACAGAGACCAAATATATGTTTCTTACTATAAATCACAGTAGCATAGGTATATACAGCAGAAAGTTTAAAAGCCTCATCGTTAGAAAGATGAGGTGAGCCCAGATCACAGAGGGCCTTTACCATCTGGCAAAGTAGTCTGGGATTCATTCAGTAGGAAATGAGTTACCGAGACGAGGCAGAGCCTTTCGGAGAGGGATGAAAGGTAGAGCAGAGACCACAAGAGACCATCACAGTGATCAAGGCAGAAAGTAACGATGGTTCAAGGGAGGTAGGCAGTAGAAAGGGAGAGTGAGAAATGAATAAGAGAGAATCCGGAAATGGAATTTTAAAGGGAGGTGTCAGTAATAGGAGTATGGGACACAAAGAAATACAGAGAGCCGCAGACAGTTACGAAGGTTTCAGCCCGTAGCTCTGAAAGTTCATGAGAGATATAAGCTAACAGACCCAGCGGACTTAGAAATGCAAAAAGCCTGGGTAGGAGGCGTGGGAGGGACAAGGGAAAGCTAGGAAAATACATTTCAGATTCATCCGTAGAGTTTCAGGAGTGGGAGGGATTTCCAGATGAAAACTTGCAGAAAGAGATGGATGGAGATCCGAAAAGATAATAGATGGACAAAGAGATTTTAAAAAAAGGAACAAGAGGAGTTATTCAGAGAAGTCACAGGGAACCAGCTTGGTACTGAGTATGCAAGACAAAGACAAAACGTTTCCAGATGGAAGGGGAGGTGGTTAAGTGACGGCAAATGCCACAAAGGTGCCAACATGGCCCCAGGTGGGGCCGAGAGTGGATCATGCTGGTGAAGGTTATTCCCTTCCAAGATGAACTTGTGAGCACCAATAATTATTCCAAAAGATCATCTCTTCGGTATTGCAAGTGCTTAACAGTCACAAGCATGAGATTTATATAAAAGAAATGCCCATTAAATTCATTAAAGCAGACATTGGCTAAGTTATTAGCCATTACCTATGACTCTGTACGACATGAAAAAGTTGAAGTAGGTCTAATGGGGACCTTTCATCTGCATGGGAAAGTCATTACAAGCATCAAATATTGAACTTAGAATGGTGCTGCAGAAAATAGCTATATATTATAACTCAAATTGGATTTCAGGAGGACTGATTGGCTTGAGATTTCATCATTTAAAATAATATCTTGCAATAAACCTGACTCCATAGGAGGATATTAATCTCATGCTTTAATGCTGTCCTATCAAATTGTTTTAATAGATCTATTTGAACAGAATTTTAATTTTTCAAGTGAAAAAAAAAATTTCCATTTAAAAGAGAATGTGAGGGATGACAGTAAAATGTTACAAGTCAAATTTAAATCCTGATTTTATTTTCTTCATTTTTTGCAACAGTAATAATAGTAACCAACACTTGGTTTGAAAGATCTAGTACAGTACATTCTTGACAGAGGCATGATTGGGAAATGAGATACTCTGGTGACTATCATTTCTAATGGCGCCCATGCTATTCATGGGTGTCTCATTTTTAAAAATACGTCACACAGAAAAATCTGGTGAACTGTGGCAGCATAATAGGGGATTCACTAATCTTGTGATAACCCTGTATTTAAAGCAACGATTACAGTTGGTGCCGGGTTATATTCCCAGCTCTCTTTTCTAGTAAAAATGCACTGCCATCATGAAACGTATAATTTAGGAATTTTCACCAGCCCACAAGGACTTCAGATAAGTCAGTTCTGGTCCTCAAAGTTGATGTAGTTTAGTTCCGTGTTTAGAAAAGGGGGTAACTGATAGCATCTTTTTTTTTTTAACGTTTTATTTATTTTTGAGACAGGGAGAGACAGAGCATGAACAGGGGAGGGTCAGAGGGAGAGGGAGACACAGAATCTGAAACAGGCTCCAGGCTCTGAGCGGTCTGCACAGAGCCCGACGCGGGGCTCGAACTCACGGACCGTGAGATCATGACTTGAGCCGAAGTCGGCCGCTTAACCGACTGAGCCACCCAGGCGCCCCCAATAGCGTCTTTTGCAAAGAGAGGCAGCAGAGGGGAGAGGCGGGAAATCTGGTCTGAGGTGGCGTGAGATGTGCTGGGAGTCAGGGAGGTTTCACCCAAGGAAGAGGCTGGAGCAGAACTTTGTGCCCATAAGGCCACGGCCGGGAAGGCAAGGCGACTGCTTCCCTGTCGCCTCAGAACACAGATCATGTGGCCCCCAGGGGGCCTTTGAGGAAGGCAGATCTATTCAAAGCAAAACGAGGAGAACTGTTCGAGAATAGAGGAGGCTGCCGTCATTTAGGCTCCCGCATGTTCAAGGGAAGACTAGGGAGGGATTCACTAGATTATATCCTCCAGCGTGAAAGTAACTGTACCTCGTATGATGCCACCGCTTCCCGTCAGACACCTCACCACAGCACACTATTGATTCCTCTGCAATCACAGGATCCTAGAATCCGTGTCAGAGGAGGAAGTGGAGGTACAGCTCTCAAGGTCATTCATCCCTGGGAGGAACGGTGGGGTCACTCGGAGCATCAGCCTGGGTGTTAGCCATTCTCCCTGGGCTCCAGTCCTGCCTTGAGCTTGCTATGATTTTGCCCACGTGGCTCAACTCCCACGGGCCTCAGTTTTCACATCTGTAAGATGGAAACGATGCCGGTGCCCACCTCATGGCTCCACGTGAGCTCACGGGTGTAGAACAGTTACAGTCGTGTCTGGCAGACAGAAAATGGGAGCCACTGCTGCACTGTCACTGGGACCCACCAAAGGCATGGCTTTGTTTTGTTTAGATGAGCTGCTTCAGAAAGAGCAAAACTACTCGGATGACGTCTTGGCCAACATGATCAGCGAACCAAGAATCAGTTACGGAAACGATGCCCTCATGCCGTCTTTGACCGAGACGAAAACCACCGTGGAGCTTCTTCCCGTGAACGGGGAGTTCAGCCTGGACGATCTGCAGCCCTGGCATCCTTTCGGGGTCGACTCGGTGCCGGCCAATACAGAAAACGAAGGTAAGAGGCCCCGGAGACAACAAGAACATTCTAGCATGGGTACATCTTTCTGATATTCTCGAGTGGTGACTTCTTATATGAAGTTGAAAAATGTACTTTCTCACTGAGAGGTATTCTGTTGCCTCTGGGGAAAAAAATTTAAAAAAAGAACAATATTCAGTGTATGTTTATGAGGCAGTGGCCATTCAGAGCAAACAGGATGAAATGATGTGAATCACAGTTCACCCCATGAGGAAGCGTTTTCGTGGGCCCTGCTTAAATGGAGGCTTGAAAAGCACCCAGGTAGTTTTTGTTGATTATTTATTCTAATGCATCAAATTTCAGATTGCATTGAATGTTAAAGACAAAGGTAAAAAATCACCTGCAAATAAAATGTAATTTTACTCAAGACTTAAATAACTTTGTGTTTAGAAAGTTAAATTTAAGACCGTTGTCAAAATTAGGATGCGTATTAATTAGCACGGGTTTTTTCCTGTGACAGCTCAGAGATTTTTTCTGTCAACAAATTTGCACATTGGATGATGTACTTTCTGATGCACTGTCTTTCACAGGGATTTCTTAGCAGAAACTTCTAAATATCTTTTCAGGAGAGGGTATCTTTTAGTTCTCTTCCGTGATCATTTTTACAGGTTCGGAAGTATAAAATTTCAAACACAGGAACACCTTGATTTCTAAATACTAATAGCATATTTTTTAAGAACACAAGATTTTACCTGTGAGTTTCTTTGTTAAAGTAGCAAATTTGGGTAGTGGTAATATTTGTAATACGAATATTTATAGTATGGATATCTCGAAACGCAATCAATATACACATCAGACTAAATATGAATTCCATAGTAGACCTTCAGTGTACTACAAAAGTTTGGTTTTTTTAAGAACCATTACAGAAAATATTGGACCATTTCCATATGAGAAATCACTCCAAATTTGTTTTAATTTGAAAAAGGGCACCTTATACTCATAATATCAGATCCAAACAGCGATGTTCTATATAACATAAAAGTAAGACTTTACCAGTTATAAAAATAATTTTTACATAGAGGAAAAAAATTAAGACTTCTGCAAAAATTTAAGAACTTTAGTTATGAGGCTAACTTCCTTATTAAATTAAAATAGAGTGCTTGTGGGGCGCCTGGGTGGCTCAGTCGGTTAAGCGTCCGACTTCAGCTCAGGTCACGATCTCGCAGTCCGTGAGTTCAAGCCCCGCGTCGGGCTCTGGCCTGACAGCTCAGAGCCTGAGCCTGCTTCGGATTCTGTGTCTCCCTCTCTCTCTGCCCCTCCCCCATTCATGTTCTGTCTCTCTCTGTCTCAAAAATAAATAAACGTTAAAAAAAAATTTTTTTTTAAAAATAGAGTGCTTGTGGGGCGCCTGGGTGGCGCAGTCGGTTAAGCGTCCGACTTCAGCCAGGTCACGATCTCGCGGTCCGTGAGTTCGAGCCCCGCGTCAGGCTCTGGGCTGATGGCTCGGAGCCTGGAGCCTGTTTCCGATTCTGTGTCTCCCTCTCTCTCTGCCCCTCCCCCGTTCATGCTCTGTCTCTCTCTGTCCCAAAAATAAATAAAAAACGTTGAAAAAAAAAAAAATTTTTAAAAAAAAAAAAATAGAGTGCTTGTTATACCATTTTTTTTTTAATAGGTGGATGCATTTTGGCCATTTAAAATCCTCATCATTCAGTCACTAATGAGAATTCTTTGTAGAAAATGTCCAGTCTCATTTGTAAATTGAATGCACACTAGGTTTCCTCTTTTCCTTTAGAACATTGAGTTGTTTAATTCAGGGAGAAATAGGTACCACATCTGAAGTCTGATGAACTTCCTTGAGTAGAAAATTACAATCTTAATTCCCTTTATACCAAATAATGTTAAATGTTTGTCATTTATGTTCACCTCCTAGCTTTTTATGAAAAAATTTAAATCTATAAATTAGAGTTTTCTTCTTAAAAAATTCCCTCTACTTTGGAGAATTTTTTCATCTGCAGTGATTCTAAAATTATAATTTGTAAGGAATTTCGAATTGGTTTCTCATAATCTAAGACCGTTTCACATCTTTCAAATATATAGTTTCTATAAATAAAATGTTCCCATTTAATACTTTCCATTACTTATTGATTTTGGAAAAGTAGGATAAAGCCTATTTCAGAGCCTACCTGAATTTTTATGGCCACACACACACACACACAAATAATAGAAACTAGAAATTATAATTTATTTACAGTAAACTTTATAGAAAGAGGTTTAGAAAGCCAAAGGAAGCTATATCAGAGTAAAAATTAATTTACAGAAATTACTGTGTACATTTGATGTAATACTTGGTATTTCTCTTAAATGTTGTAAATCCTTTACAAATGTAGACTGTACACAGTTTAACAACAGAGAAAAAGACACTCAAGCCCTGTTTATGTTAACCTTCAAGTTTAGCGAATACAGTGAAATGCAATGATCTTGGTCCCACATAGCACAATCTAGAAGAGCCAAATAGTGTATATTTTTCTCGAAGGTGTTGCATTTCCTGAATTTCAGATTTTTCTCTTTACTTTATCAGATACTGAGAGCTTAACTGCTTACTATGAATATCATATTTTCTCGGTATCTTTAATGAGGTAAACTTAACTTTACATTTATCATATTAGTTAGTAGTATAAATAATACCAACAGGTAAATAAATCTGCCTTTATATGCTCTAAGCATTTCATCTTGACTTTGTATGTATTCATGTGCATATATGTGGCCTCCATTAAAAATTACATGCATTCTGTTAAACACTCTGCTTATATTAAAGTTTTTAAACAGTAGCCAAACTGACCCATTCTGTTTAGGGGGAAAAATGCAAGGATATCGGTTGTTCTTTCTGCGTAGAAATAGAGAGAGGAACTATTTTACCGAAGCAACTTCCTACAATCCAGACCTCAATGCCATTGTCAGCATATCCACTGTTTGCCTGGTCTTCTGCCCCTTGACAATCCTCCCAAATCAAATAAGAAAGAAGCCTTGGTCCAAGCTAGAAAGCAAGTAGTGATTCTCCCTGCAACTCTTGCTAAATAATCCAAAGAAAGAAGATTAGATTCACTACTGGGTTTCCCCAAAGTGATCAGTTTTTGGAAGACTAGGAACAACAGATTTTGGGTTTAAACACATCTGCTCAGAAGTAGACTCTGAGAGTGACCTGTGGCCATTGGTGCTAGGAGACAGTCTCTGCTTTTGCACATATACACACACCCTGGTCCCTTGGGTGTTGCCAAGATGCCCCCTTGGGCTCAGTCCTTGAATGCCTCTGGATCCTTGACAGGCAGGACACAGCTGTTACATTGCCCAAGCCTCATCAGAAGAGCTGATACTCTTGTTAAATAAAGATCTGTTACTGATAAATAGTG